>NC_045694.1:20773695-21076725 GCF_003331165.1 Xiphophorus hellerii
TAAGAAACACATAATATATCTATGAACTGTTTAAATATTTAAGGTCTAACAATGACAGAAAATCAGAAACTGATTTGCTATAGCCAAATATTGCTGATTATTAGTTTCAACAGTGAAACATGTCCTTGTTTTGTCATTTTCATATATCTGATACATTAGCTTTATTTAATTTGGTGTATATAACACACTGAATCAGAAAGTCCCACAATCCCTAAATTTTCATGAGACAGAAGCTCCACAACACACAACAAGCTCCAAACACAGTCATTGTGCGACAACTGCCAGATGTTTGTAAAATTTCTGTTTAATGAAAATTATTCTATATAGTGCTACTACTGTTAAGGTGTGCAGATGGTGCATATTTAATTACAAAATTCACAAAGCCTGTCTGTCTAGCATGTGCATGTCAACCATGAGTTAGACTATTTCTTCAGAAATGTCACCTTCCATGACTGTAAGGCACATTTTGGTAAAAATAGAATCAGTGCAGAGCAGGACAAACTTTTTTTTCAGAGGGTAACAGGCTCCCCCAAAAGAATGATACCAAGTGGAGCAAAAAGTGGTTCTACAAATTATTGATTCAGTGGAACTGGCTAAATATGCGGATTACACGTTTTACAATTATATTTGTGAAAAAAGCTGTCAGCATGCAGGTCTATTATTTAAGATTTTAAAAAATTTTTACTGGCACTGTTACTTGGTTCTCAAGTTTTAACTCAATGTTGCACAATTTTTTCACCTTTCAGCTGGAACCAGTATTCAGAGGAAAACCTTAACAGTATCATTACACTCACCAGTATTATAATACGATGTTTAATCTATTATTATGTTTCATTAATGGATATCACTTTCAGAAGAAAATACTTTCAACACTTCTGCCGCTTCACACTCTCTTTTTTTTTTTTAACCATCAAGTACAAACCTAACTAAGCACAGCCACTAGAAATGTTCAGATTGGCTTATATGTTCCTTCTAAAACAAAAGGTCATCTTAAGTCCACTCTGGTTGCAAAGTCAGAGGAACAGCAGTACCTGATGTGCACAACTGATATACTCTTAAATGATAGCTGGTTTCTGTTCGTGTTCTAGTTGCAGTTTTGTGCTTTTATGATGGAGCTTAAGCAGGGATGTCTCGCTATCATAGACCTATAAGTCTTTTCTACAAGCTGAACTAACATGGTAATAAGCAATTAAAATGTAAAGTAGTGGAATTTAATCATTGATGTGTGGTGCAATGTAGACTGCAGTGTCAGAAGTAATGTCTCCAGATTAAGGATGCGACAGCCCTCGGGTCACAAGTCGAAATCAGACTCACTTTTCTTCTGTTGTTCGCCTCTTTGACTCTCTCTCTTTACTCCTTCAATTCTGAGCTGGAACACAGTGACTAGATGAACATCTTTTAGCCTGCAGGGTTCGATTGTGCCCAAAGAATATTTTCTTTCTCACTTCTGGTCGATATGTAGTTAATCCAGCATGAAATTATATTTTGTTTGAGATGAAAAAAGAATGCCTGTCATCATTTTTAAATGTTTATGTCATCAGAATGTAAGGCTTTATAGATAAATACTTGCTCGCAGCAGTGTTGGGTTTAGTTTATTTCATAGCTGTCACGAAGCATTATGCATCCTTCCATCACTCAAATAGATAGCTGAAACCTAATGGATTAACACTGTTCAACATTTTGGGTCACACCCTGTAACCTTGGTGGATCTCATAATATCTATTTCAATCATGAGGGCTTTACCAACTGATGCACAGTGGACTCGATTTCTTTCTTATTTTTCATGGGTACAAATTTATATCTGCTCTACTGACCATACTTCATGGAACAAAAATGATTCTTCATGCTTTCATTGCAAACTTAGAGAGCATGTGATGTTAAATTGGCTGAATATGTTGCTATGTTGAATGATGGAACAGAATGTGTTGGTGCCAATTGGAAGCAGTTTTAGGGCTATTTTTGTTCGTTTTCTCTGTTAAAGATCCATATGTAGCTAAAAGAAACTCCCGAAGAGCTTTCTAGTTATATCCAACACAAAGAAGACAATCTAAAGGTGCTTTTCCACTAGACCACATCTAATCGGTACGGTCCCGGTCCGCCTCGGCCAGATAAATTTTCCATTGGCAAATTCGGCATGACTCTGCCTGGCTATTCTCAGATTTCCATACCTACGTCAGGGGTGGTACTAGCAGGACTGAGCCAGGTACAGCACCGAAACGATTTAATTGGCAGCTGACCGCATTTGTTGATTCACTCGTAATTTATGTCACTGAAAACTCCAGACATTATAGTTTAGCTGTGGACCATGGACACGCTGTCTGCTATCAGAGATCTGTTCAATACTGAGGAGCAATTTTGAGGACGGGAGCAGCGCCAGGAACACATGCAGAAACTTTTACAGCGAAATGACCATAATTTAGCAGCACTGCTAGTAGCAGCTCGTCGCTTTGAAGAAGGGAGAGCAATAAAGAAGAAACGGTGAAGCTGCGGTCAGCTTTCTGACCAGAACGCCATAAAATTAGATTATGATGCGGATTATGATGCTAATTTTATTTTTTCACATTCCATTGCTAAATCTTTTGCGGCCCTGCCTGCTGTTCTCAGATTTTTGAGAACAGGGTTTAAAAAAAAAAGTTTAGGTGTGGCTATTGGTTTACATCTTTTGACTGTATTGCGTAAATCCAAGAAGTTGCATATTAAAAAAAAATAATAATAATAAAGGGGCGGAATTTGATTATGTGTAGCGAAATAATTAGCTGATCTGAGTCTTTATCATTATGTTTGGGCCAGCAATAAATTTAATATCTGGGTTTGAGTCCATCAGAATCACAACCTCGAATATCTCCCTCGCTGTTTGTCGCTGCAAACATCAGCTGAGAGTTGACCACAGTTGCTGCATGCTCACATGCACCCACCAGTGAGGAACAGACTGTATAATGGAAAAGCTCAAGAACCAAACTGCACATTAATCGGTTAGTGTGCATTTTACCAATGGAATAGTCAAGTCATAGTCAAGGTTTTTTAGCACCTCATCAGACTGAGGTACTGAAGTGTGACAAAAAAAATCAAAATCCAGTAGCAAAGCTCAAAGAAAAGTTAAAGTATGTTTGATAAATAGAGTGACGGTGGCTTACAAATGCAAAGCAGATGAAGCAGTCTGTGTCAACATACATGTCAGAAAATAATCATCTTTTTTGTCAAACCAGATTAGTTCATCTCACATACCACATTATCAAGGGACACTATCTCCCATTGTTTTTGATTCTATATGAGCTTTGGAGACGGATAACACACAAGATTTTAACTCTGAGCTCTTGAACTCTTATCAGGAAAAAGGTGCCACAATAAATCTGCAAATCTAAGAAATTATAATAATCTGCCTTACCTGTGAAGAAACTCAAACTAAGGCAGAATTGATATACCTAAAGTGTATTTAACCTTTGGTTTAGAGATGTACTGAACCTATTAAGATGAACACAAGGTGTGAAAAACTTGGTGCATCTGACTGTGCAACTGATAAGAGCAAGCAGAGAATCTGAGTGACGCACATAACAGACGTAAGATTAACAAACCAAACTCTTATCAGACTGCAATGCTCAGGGCTGAAGAAGGAAGCTAAGATGTCATTACCATTTCAGGCAAGACTGAAAGCAATTCTCTGTGCTAAGAACAGCTTACTGCTATTGTTATTAACAGCTATTTTTGGTTTCTTTCAAGGTTTGAGGTGAAATCTGGCAGCAATTAGAGCAGCTAGAGAGAAGTATTGCTCTCTGACTTTATCTCAAACCAGTGTCTGCACAACTTTCTTTTTCATGCGTAGGCTTCCTCTTCAATGAAAGACGTTTTAACAGCTGATGAGGATGCCATTAACACACATTTGTGTGTGTTCTTTCAGTTTCTCCAACAGAGCAAGTCAGTGTTGGAGCAGCCATTGTCAGGATTATTTCCGCTTCACTCATTAGGAGGAAAAGTATTGATTGCGGTAAAGATAAATGGTAATATTTCCTCAAAAATGGCTGTTATGCACAAAACTGGCCATTCTGAATCAAGTAGGATAGATTGTCTTTCATATATTCAACATTATCTCTTTATTCTAATAAATGTAATTTTAAAAAACAAGTTTAGGTTTGTATGCTGAAAAACTATTGATTGTCAGAATACAGGTAAACAAACTGGCATACGTGCAAAAGCTTACAAGCATAATTTAAAGCAAATCAATAAATTAGGTTAAATCTTGTTTTATCCGTTTTGTACTATGCCTACATCTACATTTGTTCCCTAACTTGGTAATGCTTGGTACTGAAGACTAAAAATAAATTAAAATTTTACTAATTTGAATCACTTTAAATAGATAACATGATGGTTGTGACAGTAAACAGTGCTTACATTCATGTTATTTTAAGCAGTTTCTCATGTTTGATTTATTTTTAATTTCAAAACTTAGTTCTTTTTCCAAACTGAATTTTTAATACAGTCTCGACATTTCAGGACAAGAAAATTAACCTTTATGTGATAAGGTAGTTATCGGGTCAAATCCTCAGTTGTTTCCAAGACACATAAATTAACCCAATGCTGCTGAATATGGGTTATGGTATTTAGAACGTGGTGTGGGAAAATGTTACAGATTTTTTGATCTATCAATAGATCCACACTGTTTTGAAATGTAAAAGTCTTGGACTTGTCAAAGGTGCAGTCAAGTATCCTATGTTATACACTGATTCTTTTATGCAACCTTTAATTTTTTTCCACCTGTCCGTAATTACCCTGAACCAAACAAAATGTGATTTTAAGCAATACAAATGTTACCGATGCAATGTTTGAGTGCGTTTTGTTTTTATTCTTATTCTTGCATATGGACAATAGCATTTTAAGTTATTTAGCCCACATGCGCCTTGAAATGATCTCCATGTGTCTCATTTGTTTTTTAAACTCCCTCACACCTCCATCAACCTGCCAGATTATTGATAGCTGGTGTGTAGATGTGTAAGGTTTCTCCCTTGCCTTGTCTTGACCTGCTGTTAGTAACCTCACTCTTGTCTCCTGCTTTACTCTGCTTTGCTTCGCCCTTGTTGCACCTACCTGGACCTCAGATCACTGGACATGAACCTTGATGGGGGTTTTCCATGGAGAATTTCTAGCTTGGTAATGCATACTTATCCCTGTAAATGCAATGGAAAAAGAGAAGGCTAAAACTGGAAAATCCCCCAGAAAACTGTTCTGGTTCTTGGAAAATATTTTTATGGTGGAAACACAACTTGGGAGACTTAAATTTAACTAGATTACCAGATATGATAAGTATTTTTATCCTATCCTGTTTATATTTTTAATCTGTTTGGTTTGGATTGCTTCGGGAAGGGATTAAGTGTTTACAAAACACTGTCTCTTCAGAAGTATTACACGAGAAAACTTTTAATGAGCCATATCCCCCACAAACCAGCTGGAGGAAGTGTAAGTCTTCAGTGGACCTCAGGGCAGAGGGCCACCCAGAGTCAATGCCACAGCAAGATTCTGACTTCCAAGTGCAAAATCATATTTCAAAGTCTGATATGCATTCAGTGCTTGAGTTATGGAAGTGGCTGTTGTGGAAAAAACAACATCTTTTAGTGAGAACCCTTCACTCACCAAACTGCAATTTGTTCAAATAAATGCTTAAGGCCATTGTCCAGAAAGAAACTTTCATCTCTTTGTTTGATTGTTGTATTGCACTCCTTGCACCACATGCCCATTTTCACACAGACACATTCATTCAGCAAGCCCCCAGCCTGTTGATTCACACAAGATATAATGCAATTTCCTGCACCAAGTCTTGGCGTGTCTCAGACATACAGCTTCAGTGAAGAGATTGTCAAGCAAGCTCTGAATCTTCATGAGCAATGACAATATCTAACATAGCGCAGTTGGAAGCAAGCCCTGACATAATGATAAAATTATGTGATAAAAAATGTTGTAATTGAAAATAGAAGCCAGATTATCAAAAACTCAAACATGCAACTAGCTACTGTTTTAAATTCTGATGTAATCATTCTGATAACTCTTAAAAAGATTTAAAAAAAGAAAAATTAATGTTTTGCTTTAATTTGCGGCTAATATATTAGCCGCATATATTTTGCTCGGCCTCTATTTCTGGAAAGGAGGGGTGTTACCACTTTGCAGCACGCAAGGACTTGAATTTAAAAACTCCCCCTGCTGCCCGCAATAGTATAATTCTCATTCTTACAGAAATGTGCTGCAGCTCTTAGTGCCCAACAAGGCCTGTGAGAGTGGTGGTGCACTGCAGCACAGAAATGCAATTGTGACTCAGGTTTCATTGTATTTTCTTTGAGTGTGGACCATTTGGTTTTCAATTTTTTTTTTATTTGGCAGTGGATAGACAATGAAGCACAGTTCATACGAAATTAGACTTTTCACTATATCTTTGCATATGGTTGAGTACAGTATGTCCTTGACCTTAACGATGTCATTTAACACACTGTATGTCGCACTGGATGTTTTGCAGTTTCTCAACAGTGAGTCCTCGGGATTGTCCATCTGTGCCAATCTGTGCAGGTATCCGGGTCCATGCATGCCTATTTTCGATATTAAAGAACAATCATCACCTCTCCTTTACGTGAAATAAGTTGTGTGGTTTTCTGCAGGGATAGGTCTTCCATCCTGGAGGTTAATCTAGGATTTGTGCAGCTGCGTGAATCAGCATTAAGCCTCTGACACTGACATAATAGTGAGGTTGCGTTCTCAGACAGAGTTTAACATTGTAATGGAGATTTCATTGGCGATGTCCATGGAGCACGATTAAAGGGGAGTAGATTGCTGTAGTGCCCGAGTCTGCTGTCGTCATCATTTCCCTATCAGGCAGGGTTGCTGGAGCGGACCCACATCTGATATAAACGCTTTAACAGAAACTCAAAAATTAGGGAGGGATTTTTTTTTTCTCTTTTTAATAAAATATGAAATGGACCCACTTTAGGTTCAACTGCAATGACATGAAGTGACTATAATAATAATAATAATAATATGCAGTAAAATGTATCCACATTGCTTTATTTCTTTTTAAGTGTTTTTTTTTTCGGATGTATAGTGTTGCTTTGGGAACCTTCAATAATCAACAGACTGATTTTATATGAAATACTTTTTTGCCATTCAGGGGCGGGTCTCAGTGCTGAGGTGTTTCAGTAGTGTGGAGATTTTCAGAATTATTTCAGTCAACCCAGTAGACAGATCATGAACCTGTGGACAATTATCCAGCTGATGAAAAGAAGGGTCTAATCAGGGCAAGGTAATGGTGTTTCACTTTCATTCTCTCTGTGAGAAGCTTCCAAAATAAAAAGCCATAATCACTGTGATGCAATTACAGCCGAGTACCTTGTCTGCCTGAATGGTTCTCTAAATCTGCTGTGGAGGTTAACTGGACATTTACCCTCCCATTGTTTTTATTGATCCTGAATATTGACTCATTTGTGAAAGGAAGGTGGGTGAAGTTAAATATTAACTTTAATAAAAGAAAGCTCAAATCAAGAGCAAAGCTGATGTGGCATGTGTAAAAACAAAATAAGAGTAGGAGTGGATGACTTTAAACATCAAATCTTAAGCAAAAGAAAACTCTTAAATAAGCTACATTTTGTTTGTGAATATTAATAAACCGATTAATCCCTTGAAACATGAACTAAATAAGCTCCAAAGTCCTGAGAAATGCAATTATTTTGCTGTTCACTTTATCACTAATGTTGCTTAAAACAGGAATACCATTGTAATTTCTCCTCCTGGTTTTGTGACAGCTGCTTTTCTCTTGACCATGTACAAATACACACCTCTGAAAACTATTCTTGATCTCTATGTACATGACTGTATCAGATTCTTCCATATGTATTAAATTAGCTTGATAAATCATTTCAAACTATGCACTCTGGTTACTCATCACGTGTTGAAACAGAGACAAATTATGACATTTCCCAAACCTCAATTCAGTTTTGACCCAAATCCTCAAATGTCTGCTGAAAATCAAAAGAGATTTTCATTTCATTATCACAGTGAGTCTAAGCATCCAAATCCAAATGAGAATGAGATTAAATAGTTTTCTGAGATCACTTACAAAAAGACTATGGATAAAAGATGTTGACTTTGTCTCTTTTGAAGTAGAGTCAATAGAGTGGTAGGAAATAGTGTGCACAATTAGAGAACCAGCTTTTTGCCTTGTTGTGCAAGAGAAACTAAGGAACAGAGAAATCAACCTGTGACGCAGAGATTCATGTTTTATTGGTGTTTCTAGAATTAATCCATTTGCTGGTGACTGCACACGGTTTGTCTGCTGGCTGTTACCTCCCATTGGGCTGTATTTTGGTAGCAACAATATTTTGGGATCTTTTGAAAGCAAGCACAAAAGCTGCATTTAAGCATAGCCGTTTACAAAATTTTGTCTTGTTCATTTAGCTTGTTTATCTGGTAAACATGTCAGACCTGCAGTATATCTAGCATTCAGACTATTTTTTTCTAAATTCACTCCTTCCCTACGTTGAACATTCGGATAGTACTGTTGACTATCAGTTGTAATCACAAATAATCAGCAGACAAAGGGTTTTCCTCCCGCCATCTCGCAGCAGGAGGCATGCGCACAGCGACATGTTGCTTTGGTCGCATTTCGTACCAGGATGCCTTTTTTCAGCGCATTAAGTTTGTGAAAATAGGGAGGAATACTCTGTTTTGTAAATTGAAAGCTCTTATGTTACAAATGCTACTAAGCTTAGATTTTCTGCAGTTGTCCCTTTAAGCTAAACATACTCCTCTGTCTAACCGGAGTAGTGATTTTAATGCAAAGAAGTAGCAAGATAAGGGTTCACCACAAAGTTAGTGGAGATCCATTAGCAGATAAACCATGTGTCGTTGCAGCGCTGCAGTAATACCCTCACAGCATGAGGTTGATTGCACTCATCGTTTCTTCTCAAAATACGGAATGAGATCCCCACCGAGGAAATCCTAGATAAAAGCTGCTTCTTCACAAATATTAGGAAAACAGAAAACTTGGGAGTGATGCTTATCTGGGACACAACACTGTTGATATTTGAAGACATAACACATATTTTCATATCAAGATAATCATCAAACAATGACTAAATTCCGGTTGGTGGAATTGACTCAATTATTTTCACAGTTTACAGCCCCCGCCCCCCAAAATTTTTTTACTTTGTAGTTATGAATGATTATACAAACATTTTAACATCACAACACAAAGATTTAATGTCCAACGTTTTGTAGCCTAGTGAACATCTGCTGTAAAGTTTGTATGTACTGATGGCCATTGCTCCTAGCTTTAATTAGCTCACAACAGTGGGCATGAACATTACACCAATTATCTTTCCTCAAGCTTCCACTGGGAAGAAATATTACCCATGGCAGATTCTCTATAGGGGATCCGTTGGCAGATGCACATCTAATTACACCTATGGGGAGATTCTCTTGGATGTCAGAATGGTCCCATTTACACTCCTACTGAGCAATTAACAGTCCTATGTATTCAGGACAATGACCAAACATATAGCTTTATTGAAAATAAACAATGCACATGCTGCATACATAAACGTGCCTTCTGCCCCGTGTAACACCAAAGTGTAATTGACGGGTGTGCCCTCTCCCCTTAACCCTGCATGTTGCATGTGGAGCTTAATTGCATGAATATTTCAGCAGTTACTGCAAGTCCATTTAGATGTATCAGCAAGATTGCAAGATTTTAGACAGTAAGATGAATTATTCATTTTAGCATGCTCATTTTTGCAACGGTTCTGCAAAATCTGTGCCAAGATAATTGAAGACACACGTGAAATTGATCAATGGTTTTTTGAGGGATTAAACCTACTTTTGTCTATTTATAAAGCACTACAAAGCAAATGAATTATTCAATAACAGCCTTCTAGTGATCTGAGGGCTTTCCAAAAATGAATAAATACTACTGACATTTTTAACACTATCCTAAATTCCTCACCTTTTCTTTTTTTCAAGCTAAACATATATTTTTTTACACTTTATCAGGTAGCAAAGAACATTGGAAATAAAAGTAAATTCATAATAACAATAGTATTAACATTTATATATATATATAAGTACATCACATATTTTTGACATAGGACACAAATGAGTGCAATGAGGCCAAATTGCTACTACAATTAAAATGAAGAAGCTCTTCAGCTTTATTACAATCTTAAATAATGACCTCACAGGAACTATCTCAAAAAGAAATAATTGTAGGAGGATCTAGAATTTAAAAAAAAAAAAAAAAGGTTTAGAAAATATCTGGAAGATCCTTTTCAAAAATGGGGATAATTTCAAACAGGTCCAGTGCATGTACACATATTGAGTTTCTAGTTTAGTTTTAGAAATTGGACAATATGTATTTATGAACATTTTCATGTTTATAGCCAAGTGACTAATTTTCCATCTCTAGTTCCAGTGGTCGGTTGATGTTAAAACACAGATAATACAAATAAGGATGAAAACAACAGATGTGACACTACCAAAATTAGAGGTCTATAAGTGATTAATACATATTTAAATGTAATCAATACCAAAATTTTTGGCTTTCCAAGAATCAATTTTTAGAGGGTCAGTATTCAATTAGAAATATTAAAAAAATAAATAAATAAAGGAGCTGACTGGTCCTAGCCACTTGGCGCCCAAGGCAACATTTAAATTGGCAGGTTTGCAAAGCATGCAAACTTATAATTAATGTACCCTTTACGAAATGAGGGTACTTTAAATTTCTTTCCGGTGTTCAAACATCGTTGTCCATTGCTGATTGGAAAACACAATATTTTGTTCGTAGAGCAGGTGCCTTCTTGTTCAGGGGGTTTTGTCTTTGTCTTACAAAAACAAATATATAAAGGAAAAATATCTTATGTTGAATAGGGTTTGAATGGGACAAGCACTGAAATGTCATCTGTGGTGTGGAAGGAATATATTCAAAAGGTACATTGAGGATGTATTGGTAAAAAATATAAACCGCAGTCCACACAAAGTTACAAACTCACGCATATGCTATGTAAAGGCCACTTTGCTGATGTAAAATCTCAAAGGTCAGTCCAGTATAGCAATAAGTGGATTGCTTGGACTAGTTTTAAATGGCTAATTTGGCCAGAAGAACCACATACAAAATAAGAAACAATGTGTTCCAGATGCAACATGTAATGTTGGGGTTAAACCACAAGCTCCAGAAGAAATGTATGCCACATTGACCGTATTTTTCCTGTCAGTGTAATTCAAAGATCAAATTTTCAAAAGGTCAGTTGGAACTCAGCCACAAGAGGAAAAAAGCAAAGCTTACAGTTTCAGAGGGTTTGATAATGCATTAATTTTTTTTCTTTTTTTTTGTTGACTTTCTCCTGATGCGTATAAATGAGGTGTTTTGCACAATAACCATGATACCGGTGTTTGCTCTTATATATCCTGCTTTGAGTTGAATTAATGTTTTCAAAGTAAGATATATGAAGCCGTTGAAGTTCCTGGTATCCGTTTGCTTTAGATCAGTATTTGCTTAACTGTCAAATAAGGCACGTTTTAATGTTTTTGATCCCTTTAATGTACTTCATCCCATCCACTTAACCCTCCTGTTATGTTGTGGGTCAAATTGACCCGATTTAAAGTTTAAATTATTTTTTTTTAAATAGTTGAAAGTATTTGTTTTGCATAAAACTTTTTCTATTTGTCTTTATAGCTGCACTCTACATATAAATTGAAAATTTATTGATTTTACACATTTGCAACCCACCCTGCGTCTACTTTTTACATAGATACTGTTCAGGTCAATTTGACTCGCCAGTCAAGTTGAAGTGCAAAAAAAGATTCAAAAACATCCAATTCTATATGTTTCCTTGCAGCTATGAACCACATTTCACCACACACACACTAACACACCCCACCACACCCCTACATGCGCACGCACACCCCCTCAAGCCCACTTTCTCACTATACTCTTTACTTCACTAGGAAACTGCGAGAAAGCAGGTGTTCATACAACTTTTGACAGGAACCTTTTCTGTTCCCGTGAGCAAACTCCACCCTCTCTGAGTGACACTCAGCAGAAGTGGAGGAAAACATAAATATTCTCTGCATCACTCATTTATCTTGATTTTAATCAGCAGGTCAATTTGACCAGTATAAGTGTCTCAAGTTCAATTATAAAGATAACCCATTGAAAAAGAAATCTACATGTAATATTAAAAAATTTACAAAAGATCAATTTCAAAGAAATTATTGTTTTTTTTGTGTCTAGGTTTTTTTCGGTGGACATAAAAAAATGTAAATTCCATTTTTTATGTCCAAATGAGTAAATGAGTAAGTTGTCGTCATTGATCCTTAATTTCCGAGAAATAAAATTAAATAAAATCTCAGAATTCTGACTTTAAACTCAGAATTCTGACTTTAAAGTCTGATATTAAATTCAGAATTCTGACTGAGTTCTGAGTTTAAAGTCAGAATTATGACTTTAATCTCAGAATTATGACTTTAATCTCAGAATTATGACTTTAATCTCAGAATTATGACTTTAATCTCAGAACTCTTTTTATTTTTTTTTTTCGGTTTCCCTAATCCTCTTCCGTAGTTATCAGTAGTTGTTGTCGCTCTTTTGTTCTTCTGGGCAAAAACATTTACCAAAATTTGCCAAGCTGTATTACGTATATTTAAATACTGTAACCTTATTGGCACACAGGTAGAGAAGAAGCGTGGAGACTGTTAGCCAATCAGGTTAGCCAATTGATCATAAGTGATCAATGTGGTAGATTAGCTACCCCTACTATTAGCTAATTAATGAATCAGATTATGTCATCAATAAACATATCTTTGATAAATGTTCCAACAGTGAAGTACCCTGTCATGCAAATGAAATATGTGTGTTTCAGAAGTTTTTGAGTGAAATTTCAAAGGAAAAGCGGAAAAATATACATTTTATGGTTATATTTTTAACTTACCATAAGGTGAATAACCATTTTATGGTTATTTTTCAGATAGATAACTTTACCACCATAGAAAGGATATAACTGTTGTACCATATCCAGAAAAAGAGAAATGGTACTGGAACATTTTAAGTTTAAACAGCTGTTAATTTAGTGTTTTGAATCAGTCTCACTTAATAAGGATAAAACCCCCACACAATCTGTTTTCCTATGATTTTTCTTATAATGGGTAAGGTATAATACTTCAAGGGCTAACTGGATTTTTAGCAATATCCTTACATCTTTAATTAAGATAAAATTTGAAGTTGTGGATTGTTTATATTCCTCACGGAGCTCTGCAGTATGCCATCAGCCCTGGGGATATTTATGTTTACCATTTCTCTGAGAAAACATTTTCCAGTGTATTTTGCTTTAGGACCAATAGCATTTCAGTTTACCCATATGGATAAGCCTCATTTCTATTTAGCCTTTCAGCTGGCAAGCTTGGATAAATGGAAAGAAAAGCCTGTGGGAACTATGGATCCAAACAAGACAGAGAATGCTGCAACACATGCCGTGTCGGCACTGATAAGTTCGGGTATTTATTTTCCTCCCTTTTGCAGTTTCTTGGTATTCTCATAGTCTGCGAAATGCTGACAGGCCAATTCATTTTTTCTAGATTTTGAGCCAAAGTAAGGTTGTATCCCTCACCAACATCAGATGACCACAGGTAACATTATTTTGATGGAGAGGGTTGGAGCCTCAGCTGCTCTTCCTGCCACTTGGAAGCTAGTGGCAGGAAACAGGCTGTATTTTTATTTATTTTTTAATCATTTTTATGCTGTTTTGTGCACAAGACAGCTGGCACTGAGGTTACTGACACTTAGTTGTTTATTTTCTCCCGAGAGTTAGCTGAGCCGTGAATTATGAATTATGAAGAAGTGAACAAAAGTTCTGTAAACATATTTATCAGCAGTTAGAATATACATAAATGCATACACACCAAAATACAGTTAAGACCCAAATTTCTCATAGTCATGGCAGATTTAAGTTTGAAGTAATCGTCTATGTTTTGAGGGTGACAGTTAAGGGGTTACTTTTCTTGGGAGGAAATGGGGAGGAAACCTTTGCTTTCTAAAAACAAAACCTTGAAGGCTGGATAAAAGGTTATCTGAGTAAAAAAGCTGAATTTCTAAGTAAAATGCCTTTGGATAAAATAATCTAAAATACACAAGAACGCAAAACCCATTTGACCTAAGCCAAATGCAGCATTTCAGGTTAACAAACTTTACACCAGCTATAACTATAACTTATCCTTTCAGAATATTTTGGAGTGACTTAATAAAAGAAATGAAATAAACCCCTTTAAACATCTTACAGCTGAAACTAGGAAGTGGGGCAAATCATCCACAGACAGAAACTGATAGATAAGCTACAAGAAGCATGTCACAAAGCCACAGGGGGTAACAATAGCTAATGGTAGGCAGAGTGTCATAACTTTTTCCTTAGCTACAAAAGTTTTCTTTGTTGATACTGTTTGTTTATTACTGATTATTTGTTTTTGCTCTTAGTGTGGTATGAAATAAATTTATTTTTTGGATGTAAAAACTAGAAAAAACAGATTAGGTACAATAAAATTGCAGACTATATAATACCTCACTGCTTCGTGGTTAATTAAAGCTTAAGGGAAAGCTGATGGGATCTATGCTTTTCTTGAATGGGGAATTAACATGTTATGCAACGTCACCATTTAAAACTTCGGAGCTTGTGTGGGAGGCTGCACAAATAAAAGAGGGCAATAATAAGCTCCTGAGTCTTGATAATTGTAGACAATTTAACTATGAGTAGATGTGAGGGTGAATTGAGCTGGTGTTATCTACATGGGACCAGCCTGTGATAGCAACGCCGAGTCCCTGGGTCCTGGGAGACTAATAACAAAGTAGGATTACTGAGCGCTCACTCTGCTGGCACCAAGGACATTTGCCAATAACAACTTTATCTGCCTCTTCCATGCGCCTTGGGTTCTGGCATTTGTGACTGCTGGAAATTAAGAATTGCTTTGTTTTGTCTCCAAGCCAAGGATTGCTGACTGTGGTTGTAATCAAGAAAAAAATAAAGATTCTTTTTTTTACAAATTTCTTTTTTGATTTAACTTTGTCCAGTTTTGTTGCTTCCTTATTATCTTTGTCATGTTGCTATCAGCTAAACAATCGAGGAAATTGCCATTTTAAGCCAGCCACTTGAGGTTTCTCTGTGGATTCTCAAAATAATGCAGACCATATTCTCAGTAAAATCTTACTTACCAATGGTGTGTATGGAAGTGTTTCTTTGCCAAAACAAAACAAAAACACAATTCAACAACTGTCATTTTATGTTTGTCATTGCTATTCAAAACAATTGTGCAGCCTGCTGTTCTAATCAGTCTAAAGTAGACTAATCACTTTTAATGTAGAAACATTAAATATTTGGTTTTTTTCTGTCTCAGCATTTTTTAGCTTAAATTCATAGGGCGCCTCATGATGTGGTCTTTGGCACTATAAATCAGGGTATTTATGGATTAATTTTTTTTAGTACTGTGGTTTTGTTTTGTACAAAGTGTACAAAGATTTAGATGGAATATCAGTGCTTAATTAGATTTGCTTAC
Source organism: Xiphophorus hellerii (assembly GCF_003331165.1). Lineage (NCBI taxonomy): Eukaryota > Metazoa > Chordata > Actinopteri > Cyprinodontiformes > Poeciliidae > Xiphophorus > Xiphophorus hellerii. The sequence goes on from NC_045694.1 coordinate 20,789,254, forward strand.
ATCATATTAGACTTAAAAACATCCAACAATAGTTATTGCTTATTATAATCTTGTGGTGGTTTTCAAGTGCTTATCATTCAAAATAATAGTTTATTAGTTTTGTTCTTTATGGATTAGTACAAACAGCTTGACGGTAGCTTGATAATCCACTCTTTTCCAAAAATATGTCAAAATATTTAAATTAGTTCTTGTGAGTAAGGGAGAAGTGCAATATAAGTAGACCTGGCTGAAAAACCTCACCGGTGTCAGCAGGGTTGTTTAAATCTTGAATGATATGACTGAATATTTTGGCGCTTCTATAAACAAAAGTTTTTTTTAGAACCTTTGCATATCACATCCAATCTTTACTTGTAGATGACCTTATCCAATCATCAAGGACCAAGAGGCAAGCTGGATCTTGGACATTTTGCAAGTCCATTGCAAAACAAATGGAAACAGACAGTAATACACACAATTAAACATGACGTTTCAGAGCCACTGCTTACCTTGAACTGTATGACTGTATGAACTGTGAAAGAAGCTAGAGAGTCTATTAAAAAGCAACAGATGCAAAATGAAAACATGAGAAATTTGAGATGTGGATCAACAAATTTCTAGCAGTAAGTGATCAGTACTATTTGCTGAACAACCTGTGATTGCAGACCTCAGCAAAAAATGCATCTGTATGTAAAAATTAAAACAGTGTCAATTATTAAAGGAACTTTATTATCATGATCCACCTTTACTTTCATTTCATATTATGCTTTTATATCTTTTCCATTCATTGCGACACATACTGTACACTAATTACAAAAGACTGGTACTATTATTTTTTTCTTAACATCTTTAGTAAAAACACTAATGCACCCTTGTGCCATTGAGCTAAGACATGTTAAGAAAATGTCCCCACCCTCTCAAGATGAGCCAGATGCTCCAGTACACCATAGGGAACACCTGACATTAACACAGTATTCTTCAGGCCTGTGTTTAATATGTATGAATGAGCCCCTTTTTTCTTTTGAACAAAGAGTTCCTCCTATAATATTCCTCACCACTTCAGTAGGTTTAGGATTAGGATTAAAACACCACCTGACCTACCATCTGGTAGCAAACAAAGTGTTTAAGCCAAGGAATGGTGCAGATATTTTCATTTAATAATGGGTTTCAATGTGTTTAAACATATTCCTTCCCATTGGTTTGGAGTTCAAACTATGTACTCAAAATTGTCCCTTGTAGGCTGAGCTGAGTTTACAGTTTAATTGCTGCCGAGGGCTTACCTTCATTTGCCAAGAGAAATCAAAGGGGTTTCAATGGTTTGGTTTCTATTTATTGTTTCTACAGAAACCATAGAGTACGAAAGGTCCATTGCAGCTACTTCACATAGTTAAGAGCAAAGTCAAAGCTGTTTTCTGTAGTATGTAGTCTCACTTGCCAAGCCTTTTGAAAATAAAGTAGCTAAAATAAAGGACAGACAACAGAGATTGACAGGAATTTGACTCAAGTTTTACAGATTTTTTTTTTTTTTTTTGATAGAGGACATAACAAAACATAAATGCAACAATAATGGATCTCTTCAGTACAAAATTTTATTTGTGGTACAAAAGATATGTATGAGAGTGATAAGTTCAGCAGTTCCATATTACTCACTTTCCCCAGAAGGCACAAGACTAATTTGCAGTTAAATCTATTTGACTTATACAGCTGCCATAAATGACTGTAAGGCTCAACGTAAGCTTAGCATGAGGTTAAGCTTTCCTGTCACTATCTGAATAAGTTATTTCAATCTAAGTGACAGAAACCGCCTTAAAGACGATAGGATCCTGCGCACATTTCACTGAAAGATGTGGAGTTCACTCTGTTGTGCATAAGCCTGTCTTTGTCTCACTCTGATCAGACCAGCTAGGGAGAATTTAAGCTTACTGTTATGTTTAGTATAAAACTGGAGGAGGAGATTCAGGGGTAGGTTTAAATTTCATAGCAAGGAGATGAATTAGTATACGTACCCTTGAGCCTTTTAATATTTTCACATTATAATTACTAATTTAAAAATTTGTATTGGGGTATTTTGCAATTGGTTGACACACTACAATCAAAACTGTCCCATAATTAGCAAAACCTAACAGTCAAGGAACAAAACACCAGGCCAGACTAGATGAGATGCCTTGTTGTCTGAGACGATGTCTCTTCATTGTTCTGCTGAGGTCCACAATTGCTAAGGTTTAAACAATTGCTAAGAACAAGTTTAGATAATTTCCCAAGTACTCTGACCAAGTCAGAAAGTCCCACCTACTGACTGTACAGATGTGGCATATAGGAATTAATGACCAGAAAGACCAAATAGAAAGAGAGACTAAACAAGCTGTGAGAGAGAGCAGCAAGATGGTTGCCATCGCTTGAACCAGTGGTTGAGCACCGTGGCAAGCAGCCACAGCAAGGCAGACCAGCAGCAAGGGCGACAACCAGGGATGAGCTAACCGGCTGAGAGACACAGGCAATAGGGACCGTAGAGGTGCGTTAATGAACAGCAGCATGAGGTGAAGCCTCTCTGAGACGAGAGCAGAATGGAAGAGGTGACCCTACAGATCGCAAACAGTGAGGCCCTGGAGCCATGTGGAGGTGCAGCTGAGCCCAGGACACAACGGTGCTAAGCACGTTGGCTGGACAGTGGGGATCCTTCCAGGCCAGGGATGAGGACAGGATGGAGAGAGTCTCAGGGGAGACACAGCTGAATCGATAGCTGAGGGTCGACTACTGAGGGACTTACAAGAAAGAATAGCAGGACCATGCCCACTTTTATTGCTGAGACTCTGCATTTTAGAGACTTTTATTGCTGTGTGCCCTTCTAAGGATTTTAGTATTTTTGTCTTTTCTGTTCTGCCCGTGGAGTGTTAGGTCAAGGTTTTATGCTACCTTCTATATTTTTATCACTGAAGTTTATGATATCTTATTGTTATTATTGTAAAGTTTTTAATATTCCATTTGATTCTAACACATTGCTCACTCCATTGCCTACATAACCTGGGTTTTTAGTTAACCCCTTGTTCTGACTATGGCAAGTTTTAGCCTTCTTAGTTTTACTCTTGCTGTGTTTATTTCCCCCCAAAAAATAATAGCCCCATCACTTGGTCTGCAGGCTTGCCGGCCATATTGCAGGGCATATTGGTACATTTATTTTAACACTTTCTCTGTGTAAATGTCATGAGTATTTTATGATTAACAAAGGAGTGTTTAACTAAATTAAACAGATGGAGACCATATGATGGATGTCATGGATGTTTTGACAAGAAAATTGGGTTGTGGACAATTGTGGAGTTTTGACTGAAGTGTTCTCCTTTGCAAATAAACTGAGGTGTTCTGCTGTGCTAAGTGTTGTACTAATTTCATGAAGTTTAATGAAAACCCGGCCCCTGTGATTATACTTGAATAATTGAAAAAAAATATATTAGTATAACACAAAATTGAACGAAAATTACACATTGTGTTTAATTTTTGTTTAAAAATAAATTTGGATGTGGGTTTGTATTCAGACCGTTGCGTCAATGTTCATCTTACATCGAAATTACAGTTGCAAGGGTTTTAGTGTATGTTTACACCAGCTGTGCACATTTAGACAGAAATATGTATCCATTCCACTTTGCAAAATGGCTCAAGCACAGGCAGATTAGATGGAGTCTAGTGTGTCAGTGTTGGAAGGTGGAGCCTGTCTAAAGTGTTTTTGCAGCACCTAATGTTCAGAGATTGTCTCCCAATTAGTTTCTTCCATCTTCCCATAAACTCTGACTGGTTTGCCTGTTTCTGCTATAGAATTTCATCCTCATTGCATGATGCTTCTTCCAGTATGTTTCACAATGTAGACAGTGGTAAAATAAAAAAAAAAACAAGGACCAAAAAGCTTTATTTTGGTCTTGTCTAACCAAGCCACCCTTTTTCATCTTTATGGTATTTTCTGCTTGGCTTGTGTCCAACTGATCTTGTCTGACCAGAGGATATTTTTCCATGTTTGCTCTTCTCCTATCTGTATTTTTGTAAAAAGAAATCCACAAACAAGGTTTCTTTCAGCAAGGACTTTGTTCTTTCCACTTCTCTATAGAGGTTTGATTTGTGGAGTGAACAATAATAGCATAAATCTGGCCTTTAAAGACAATATATAATATGAAAGTTTGCACGTGCATCAAATTAATTGTGTCACTCGGCGAGTCTGGTGTCCTTTACAGTTCGGGGCACCATCCGTCAATGTAACCTTCCAGCTCGCTCAGACATTAGCAATTAAAAAGAGACAGCTTGTGGATTATCAGGGATGTAGAGTAAGCAAAAGGAGAATGTGGCTAAATGTCAGTAGTGAGAATGCACTGAAGTGGAAAACATTGTACATGTGTTAAATGAAAATAAACGCATTACCTGAAAGAGATTTTGGTTGATACACCAAGATAAACACACATATGTTCAGATATTACTGATGCTCTCACTATTCAGAATAATGTAGTGACTGTTCCCACTGGGGTTATATCTTGTCACATATACCCACAAGTGTTATTTCATGCATTTCTGAGATGCCTTGAGACTAATGCAGGAAGTCTTTGACTTTTTTCAAAGCTTCTGCAGAGTTGATTTTCAGAGTTTTCTTTTCTTTCTGCTACATTTCCATTCTATTATATTTCCATTGACTAGTTTTTAACAAAAAACATGAAAGCACAAAGATACAGTACTGATTATTGTGTTTGCTAGGAAAAATAGGAAATAATAATCTGAATTTCTTAAGAAATTTAAACGGGGCCTTCCAAAGTGTGCCTGTCGGTTGGAACCCTGTGTTCTCATGCTAAAAATTAGCATCAATGCCAAAGTAAGCTACAATGTACTCAATAGCGCGTGGAGAGTCACAAGCATGCTCAACAAGCATAAAGTTACTAACATGTTAAAGTAACATTTTACTTCAACATGTTGAGTAATATGTTAAAATTAGTGTATAAGTTCAAATTAGCCAAAATGCTAATGTTAGCCTAAATGCTGCCAGTGGCATGTGGGTTATAACTAGCATGTTGTCTTACATTGACGTCCTCCATTCAGTGTGCTAAACATGGCTAATAAATAGCTAAAAAGCTTATTATAGGGAAAAGGCAACTGCTAATGTGGGCAGTAGCTACTGCTAATGTTTGTGCTAATGTTAATGCACTGCCTTCTGTTTTTTTTCTTTTGCAAAAGTGAAAATATTTTTTTTTTTTTTTTGTCACTGGTCATAAAAATATTATAAAACAGACATTCAACACAAAATCTGATTTATACTTTGTGGCAGTTTACCAGAAAAAAAAAATGCTCATCTCTCAACACCAAATTAATTATTGTTTATAAAACATAAGCTCTTTTGAAATACTTTTTATCTACTTAGACACAAGAAATTCACAGCTGGGAAATTTTGCAAATGTAAAAATCAGATGTTTACTTCAAGGCACTTGGTTACCAGAAAACTCTTAGCTGATCTCTTAGCAACAGATTAACAACAAATATTGTTATTGTTCAAAAAAACATAAGATTTATTCTGCTCTTTTGAAATACAACTTATTTTATACTACTTAACAAGAATTGTGCAGTGGGTGAATTTGGTAAAAGTGAAAGTAGTTTTTTTTTTTCATCGGTGGTAAATATATTATAATACAGACATTCAACACAAAAGTAAAAATCTGATTTATACATTATGGCATTTAGTTACCAGAAAATGTGCGTTAGTTCATGCCTAAGCAAGGCATTTCAATGCTCTCCTATGCATTGCTATGGCAGGCCCCAATGAGTAAGAAACTGAAACTGAAAATTCCTCATGTTCTGAATGTAATGCGGAAACAAAGATTACTTGAATTAGCATCTTAAAAGCCCCCTTTTTAAACTATGAATGCCAGCATTTCTGTGGAAAACAATGGACTGGTAGGAACAATAGTTTCAGCACAGCAGCTACACATAAAACTATGTCAAGACCAGTAATTTTGCTCTTGTAATTGTATGCTGTCACGTTCAATTCAGATTACAACTCATGTGCAAAGATATTTTTATTGTAAAGAATAATTACTAGTGTTGCAATGTATACAGTAATTTGCACAGTGAACCCTGGCCATTAATTTCTGGTCACAATGTTCTCTAACTTGACAATACCCATTAGCTCAATGTGATAAAAAGGATAGATTTGTTGCGGTGTTCTTGTGTTCAGAGGTCACAGCAAGCTTTTAAAAAGATGACAGAGTAAATATGAAATGCAAGACATCAGAAGACAAATAAATATGCATGGCTAAAGGAGACAGTAATAATTAAAATCTTTTATTTTTGATTATGGATATTTAAAATTGATGGGGAAGCTTGTTACCTATACATTCATTCATTTCTATAGCCTAACCCTGACCTTTACCCTAAACCTTTGCTACTACATGTCTAACCCTAAATGTAATCCAAAAGCAACACTTCTTCTTATGGGGCCCCAGAATGAGCAGTCAGTCCTCATAATGGAGTATGAATTAGGAACATGGTCCTTTCCCTGTATCAAACACAAGGCCACACACACACGCAATCACCCTCCCAAACGCGCACACATGCATACAGTTGTATACAATATTAGAAATAAACATAAAAAGTAGCCCACCAACATCAAATAAAAATAGTCTTAAAAATTCTTGCATGCCTGTGAGCTGTGCTGTGATGCAACACATTCTCTGGCTGTTGGAGATTGTGCTTCCTTCAAATGTTAATCACTGGGTAAAAATAATTAGCTGCTGGTCCAGTGTAACTCCCCGTGTCAAATGAAAAGCAGGACTTTCCAGTGGAGAGTGATTGCACTTGAAAGTTTGGCAGATTATCACACATAAGCATAGCCTCAGAAAAAAATTTGCTGGTTGGGAAACTTGATATTTGCAACGCCATTCCCAGGGAGAGTTAGAAGATTTAGCCAAGAAAGTTGTGATAACTGTACACAACATCTTAGATGTTGTGGGGAATCTGCCTCTCAGTAGTTATTTAACTTAATAGTGAACATTCACTGTATTAATTTTCTTACAAGAATAAAAAAGAGCCTTGGTAAAGTTTTACATGTTAATACCTTTTCTTGAAATGCCATTAGAGCACAGGTGTCAAACTCCAGCCCTGGAGGGGCTAAAAGTCACAACTTTTAGATGTAACTTTACTGCACCACACCTGAATAGAATAATTAGGTCATTAGCAAGGCTCTGGAGAACTTAGCTACACAAGGAGGAGGTAATTAAGCCATTTCATTCCAGTATTTTGTACCTGTGGCACATCTAAAAACTGCAGGACACCGGCCCTTGAGGACTGGAGTTTGACACCCCTGCATTAGAGGATGAACAGCTATGCAAGCTATGACCACAAACTAAAAATAATAACACTGTTCTTATATAAGCCTGTTCTCCCCTGCGATGCAGATTGCACTTTAAACCCTTGAGATTTCACAGGTCTCCCGAGGCCTTGTTTGCTAAAATAATTGTCAAGACTGTGGATTGCTCTTTTTCCTGATAAAAGAATTAGACTTTCAAGCAGCTATATCCATTAATACTGCCTCCCTGTATTGATTTTTGCTTTCTTCTTTGAGACTGTGTGCAAGATAAAGTATCTAAACCTGAAAAGCTAAATATCTTTTAGTCAGACTGCATAAAGTAATCATCTTTTAATTATCCTTGACTGATTACAGCAACATGAAACCCAGTACAGTACATACAAATTGTTCAGATGATAGGAGAGCAAAACAACACAGAGAAAGAATAACAGAAGACAGACTGATGCACCTTAACCTGGGTTCAAATTGATGTTTAGCTTAAACATTGATAAAAGAGGTTTGCACCTTCACAGAGTTAAGAGGAATTGCATGGGGCAGACAAAGAAAAGCAGACAGCAATGCAAATGAATATACTAGACAAATACACAAACGCACTCTGAAACCTACACAGCGACTCCAACAAGATAAAAAGCCTTCACTTAGAGAAGGACATATTGATTAGTATGTTTTTCTTGATGTACCTATTGTGAAGCAGAGCATGTAGTGCTATTGAGCAGTTGGACCAGGTCTCTTCCACCATGAATAGACTAAATAGTATCCAAGGTCTTCAGATTTTTTTTTTATTGAAATTATTACATATATTAAAATAGTTCATAAAAGTCACTAGTTTCTTTAAAATCAATGAAAAAAATATACATTGAGCTGTGTTTTTTATGATCCATATCTCAGGGTGTGTATTGTCAACCAAATGCATACATAGAAATCTGTTTACCCTTGCTTACTCTGCATGCTGTTCCTATGACTATTTTTGCAACACAATTATTAATGTGACAGCAGCGTTTACACATGTCAGCATAAATCACTGACATTTGCACGGCTCAGCTATAAATAGTGATGCGGGAGAGGGATTGTGGCTTTATCCTCTGACAGCTTTTCCATCGCTGTCACTGGCCGCTCTAGCTTTGTACAGTGCAATAGTAAATTGACGTAATGACATGGAAAGGCTACTTTTACTTAACATTCTTCGGTGGTTAGTTCGTTTTCTGTCTCATCTCCTGGTTTCCTGATCAGTGCATTGTATAAGTTAGTTTTGCCTTATTTCTTTGAGAGGATGTAATAAAACTTGACTAAATTTGCCATAAAATGAAATTCAATTTAAATGGTTAAAATATTGATCTATATTAATTGTTACCAATTGTTGAAAAAAAGATACTAAATGGATTTACTATTAGATCTATAATTATAGCTCAAATCCAGAATTGTGGGATTCCAATCTATGTATTACGTCTAAACTCAAAAATCCGCTGCTGTGATAGTCACTGATAACCATTCATCATTATAAGGGATGGGCTACAAACACAGCAATAGAGAGAGGACACAACATGACAGATAGAGGGCAAGAAACAAGAAACGGGGAGAGAGAGAGATATCGCGAAGGAACTATCTCCCCAGTTTGTTTGTTTTTTTACGTTTTTGTTGCTCATCTCTGTCAGTGGATCCACTCTGCTCATGGCAGACAGTGAGGTGAGTTCATCACATCAGTCAATACATAGTTCCCACAAGTCTGAACAGGAACCGCCATCTTGGTAGGCAAGCGCCGGGCAAAGCATAGATGCACCATGGCATCTATGCTTTGTTGGCATCGAGACCAACAAAAAGAAAGACATATTGACACATTGGACACACTGATCAACTGTGAGTTGACCAATGTGCAACCCACAGTTAAACACTGATGCTTTAAAAAATATATAGATATAAAAATATATATATATCTTATTTACCAGAATAAAAGTGATCGGAGCAGATTATTGATGTTTTCGACATCTCATCCTTTTGGTTGATGTTTCCAAGACAGAGTTGCCAACATTCAGCACATAACTCCATCATTTGAGGTTCTTCGTATTTCCTGGTTTTTGGGATGTAGCAAAAATGTTGCTTTGCCAAACTGTTTGCATGGTTGGAACATGAAATAACCATTGCAAGCTTTGTAAAAAAAAAAAGAGATAGGAATAGTAAAGTTAACTTGATTTAAGAGTGTAGTTTTACTTAAACATTTAGTGTTATTTATTGTTAAGTAATATGACAGAGGTCTAGGTAAAAAGAAATGTATGATAAAGTGACTTTAAATATTGGTGGTGGTTTTTCTATTGATCATGTTTTCTCCTCCATAGAGCAACAGAGTTATGATTACTGCAACACCACAACATACCAAACGTTTAAAGTTTGAACAAAATAGATTATCATTTATTAGCAGTCAACCTCTTAGCATTTCTCCCTTGCAGCAACCCTGGGTATAAATCTGTGTAATTTTCATGTTCTTCCCCCAATCTCGCAGGCTACTCTGCTTTGTCCCAACAACCAAACCAACCTAGCTCCACTTGGCATATTCTGCAATAGCAGCAAGATTTAAGCAGCTCTTCACTTCTGTAACTGGGTTTCAAAACATAAAATAAAACTGCTTCTGTCTGCAGCCTCAAAAATGTTAGCATTAAGGTGTTGTATCATTTCCCTCAACAGCAATCATTGGTCTACTGCAGAGGATGGATGCTGAATGAAGGACTGCAGTGACAGGCTATGTTGAGAAGCTGTGAGTTAAAATGGCTTACCATTTCTCAGTGTCAGTATGAATGAGGGAGCACACCATTAGCACCACAGGCAGTTCCATGTTGGTGTCTCCGATAATAGACCAATCAACAGGAACACAGAGCTCTGGCCTTCAGACCCCAGAAACAAGGGATTGTAAGCATTAATGATGGCCATCCACAGCTCAGAAGCTCAAGGATATCAAGAGATTATTATTTTTTTTCTACACAGTAAATATAAAACAGACATCCACAGAGCTTATTACTTGGTAGCAATCCAAAACACATGTCTGCTCCTTTCACAAAATGTGCTTTTCATGGAGTTATGAAGTAAAATTCTCTACAACGTCATCAATATTTAGCACCTTCCTCTGTTGCAATTGCCAAACAGAAGCAGGAATCTACAAAGATTTGTTCATGTGCTCCTTTGCTATTAGAGGGAGAGAGAGCTTTTGGAGAATAGGCATTCACACTGTGAACATCCACAAACAGATTCCAATTATAGATCTGGGCTGTGTCCGTCTCAATCTACTTTCCCTCTGATCATGCTAGTCTGGAGCGCATACAATTTTTTCCTTAGCAAAACAAACACAGAACAGATTCAAATTCTTTACCGAGCAGGAGAGAGGGAGACAGTTTGAAATATTGTCAGAATGTTCTTGCTGGGAGAACTTGCCAGAAAAGTAGGGGGAACGGGAGCAGTGAAGAAACAGCTTCAAAGTGAATAGCAGTTTGAAAGTAACATATATTTTCTCTGATGAATCCCAAGCTTTAAAATGTGTAATCTGAGAGAGTGATGTTGTAGACTTTGATGTTAATAAAATGCTTGCAAGGCTATGCAGTTTTGGTATATATAATATATATATATATGTTGGATGCATAGATATATTTCTAGATTGTGCTTGGGACAAAATTAGACAAACACGGGATGCCGGTTTTTATTTGCAAAGCAGCACTGCTCGGGTGAGTTGATCCTGTCCGGGTGCTGGGTCAGAGTTTCTGGTGTTGTTGCATGGCTCCACGTTGTCTGTTTTATTGTGCTGTTGTTGGAGGGGAGCAATGTGCGTAGCTCGTACTGTGTGCTCTCGTTATGCAGGGTTGCACCTGTGAATTTGCAGCATCTGTGTTCTGGGCCATGTGTTTGATGTTCTGGTGCTGGTTACGGTTGGTCCTATGGGGAAATTCACATTAGGGCACTGGGAGGTCCCAAGAGTTTAAAGTTTAAGCGTAAAGTGTATAGGGAGTGTGAATGGTTGTGGTCGTCCATTTTGGTGTGTGTTTAAATTGGGTGAGTAGGTGTGAATTTCTGTGCATGGGTATGAAGGTAGCACACATGTGTTTATATCTTTGTGTACCTGTTTGTCTGTCAGGTTGGGTCATAGGCTGCCCCTGTCACACTCTACATTGGGCTGTGGTTGCTACTAAATACAACTAGCATTAACCTGTATCGTGTTCTTTTCAGTGACGTTTTAACTCTTATCACATATACATGTTGTTTCTCATTTTGGTTTCTCAGTTTATCCTTATTTTATTTTGTCTTTTTCCCTTTCTGAAGGTTTAGAAGCATACTTGCCAGGTGTCGACTTGCATTCTCTCTATGCTTCTTTTTGTCCTATACTCTTATCTTAATTCTTTTCCTTCATTCATTTCCCACCTTTCTCTCTTTATTTTCCATTTCAGTGCTCATAACATTTGAAATAAATCCAAGGCAAATTACAAATAAGTAAAATTAACCATAAAGTTATGGTGTAAATATTGATATTTTTACTCATTTTACATTTACAGTCTTTGGACTTCTTGTCAGATGTGTTAGAAATGACCTGTTCAAGGTTATCCCTGATTCTCGTTTCTAAACTATTGCAACCCTTTTGGCACCCTAAGCAAATCCATGTGGATATATAGAGTAAAGTAGTAATTTACAAAGTCAAAATATGTAAGAAAAAACACATTTTGTCAAATAAATGAAGTATGGGTAAGGTTAAGCACTAACCATGATATGCTGAAGGGTGAGGACATCAGCAAAACCCCTATATTAGTGATTATATACATTCTCTCCCCAAGCTAGTACAAAACTTGATGCAGCAGCATCAAGCAGTTCATGTTTGTGTGTTTGCATCTTTTGCTTATGGAAAAAAACAGCGTAGTTAGTCATGGTAGGAACTCAGAACTACAGAAAAAGATGAAAGAGGGAAACGATAAGCTTGCAGCTTTGAGTTGACTGCCAAACCAGTCTGCGTTTATGCTGACGGGTTGTCCGATACATAATGTTGCGAATTTGGACTCATTCTCGAGAGTCCGACGGTCTGTAGCGGGAGCATCGAACTGAAGCCTATATGTCAGGTATAGGTTTGAGCAAAGCGTGAAAATCGGATGTGAGCGGTGTGTTTTGGGCCTGAGAAATTTGTTCAGTAACAGTTTTTGATTGTACATGAAACCACTGGTTGTGAATAGATTTTGTATTATGCCGTGGTCGAGGTCAGCAGTTTAAAACAACATTTTTAGATGTGCTGAGCATATTTTTAATGCAATATGATTTAGCATTAGCACCTTTGTGTTTGACATGTATTCCTTATTAATCATAAGGTGGAAGTATGAGTCTTTAGTCATGTGCAACATAAAATGCAAAGTGCAATATAAAATAAGTGTGCTCAAGATAATATGCTTAATTTTTTACTTTTTTTTACTCGACAAACTAATAAACTGTATTTACGACATATTTCCTCTGCAAATAATTTGTACAGTATCTCTTAATGTATAAGTATGTGTTGAGATAAAGGTTATTCTATAAACTTGAGGTTTATAGCATAAAGTTTAATTTCAACAGAACTTCATGTAAAGGTCCCACAATTCAGGCAAATGAAGAGGCAGGAACAAAACTCATTTTACTTAACTTCAGAAAAGAGAGAATTACAGGACACTTTCTTTAATAGGCCAAAAAAAAGAAGATCAAAAAACAGCCAAATCAGTATCTGACTTAATTGGCATTGCACTGTCCTTCAAGCCAAAAAAAAAAAAAAATCAGTTCCTTGAAACAAACAAACAAAAAAAACCTTCTCAGCAGGAATAACTTCAGGCAGCATGTATGTATGTATATGAAAATTAAAGTTTCATTTTATGGGGTATTAAACATAGATGTGGTATATTTTATGACATGCCTTAAGGAGCTGATTTGGACTGTTGCACTTCTGTATGAGTAGCTGAGAGATTGGAGGTAGATGATGTCAAACCCAGCAATCCCCCGGATCAGTTACGGGCTGTGGGCTCATCTGGGTATAATGAAACGGAGACTATCAATCTGTTGAAATGGCCTCTGGCTCAGCTGGGCATTGGTATGTTGAGTTTGGAGACAAACATACACAGGCTGGAAATCCTCTTAGTGTTTTGTTGATCATGGACACAGTAAGAAAGTGGGAAACCATAGGGCCAAAAAGTTGCATGATTTTTGTATATCTGTGGGAAACAGAACAGCCAATAAAATTGAAGGTAGTCTATATCTTGACCTTCATGCTCTATCTATCATGCACAGACATTAATGTTGCGTGATTATCCCCCAGCAAAAAGTTGAAGAATTTGGAAATTTTACTCGCATTGAAAAAAGCTATTTTCACATGGGACATCTTGCTATATGTAATATCAAGAATGTTGCATAATCATTTTCCTGTGAGTGCACATTTAAGATAAAAAAAAAAACCTCAAGAATGAATTAACTACTCCCATTTGCCATCACTAAATGTAATTCAGATTTCAGAGATAAAAGAAATATCATTGAAAAGTACTTGAGAGATATTTATTTTGTTTTGTTGATCTGAAATATTTAAGTTGAAAGAAGGAGAAATCCGTTGGTAGATAAATACTTTTTCATTGCCTGTACATAGGTCTTTCAAAACTTACATAAATAATTGTACACTTAATTTAAAAAAAATAAAATTTGCAAAGACTTTGTTGTATTTGTACACAATAAGTAACAACAAAATTACACTTTTTAAAAATAGTCAGTGGTGAAATGGGTGCATGTGAAGTAAGTATGGTACAGCAGATACAGATGCTCAGTCAAGGCACCATTGATAACAGATCCACTGTTATCAATATAATAAAGTCAACCAGCACCTGCTTAGGAGTTGTGATGTTACTCACTGAACATGCCACATTTCCACATTCCTTCACCTGTTGTATTTAAAGTTAATGATAGCTGAAATGCTTTGTTTGCTTCTCCGGCCCTTCGTCTCTTATTATAAAATGCCAAACTTCATCCATTCTGGTTCTCTTTCTCATTGGTTGACAGCTAGACTTTTCATGCTTCATAGCACTTTCCACTCTCAAGCTATTTCTTCCATAGCCTAACCTAATGTTGACTGAAATAGGAAATGCAAAGCTGTGGTAAACATTCAAATGTCTGACATGCCCACTTCCAATTTCACAGATACAGGCCTAGGAGTTATTACTGCAAAACAAACCACAGTGCTGCCATAAATGAAAGAGAAAACCGCAATACTGCTTTGCTTCCTCTGCAAGGCCTTCCAAACTTGTACATTCTAGAAAAAAAAATGTTTTTGTGGTAAGAGCTGCAGCAAAAGATGGAGTGAATCTATGCTTTTGCCATAACATGTTGTTTTACCACTTAATGTAATGCATCTGCAGGGAGTTCAAAACGTATAGTAATAATTGTTGTTTATGGGGGCCAGTGTTTATCTTTAAGGCTTATCCCAGCTGGGGTCAACCTCCAACCTCACAATAATTTCCAGCAATTTTGCCCCTATGGTACTTGCAGGACTTGAAGGGGTCAGAAAACTATGTCAATGTGTCTTTCAGTATAATTCTATTAAGCACAGGTTCAAGCTCCAAATTAAAATGCAAATTACCTCTATAATAAAAGCGAGTGAGAGCACAGGCAAAGATAAGGTAGCACCTTCCATTTTATGGCTGGCTCTTGAGGACTACCAACCTCTTTTAATGTGAAAATTAACTCAGTTTTGGAGAACAAAGTGTCTCAGTATCTTTACAGTATATATTCTGTCTTTAATTCAAAAGGAATGAATTAGATGGCCTGTTAAAAGCATTTGTTCACAGTTATCTTGTCCTTTATGATTTTTGTGTCACAATTAACCCTTTCCTCTCAGTCACTAACTTTTTCAGCTGCATTTGCAGTTTAACGGTTAAGACAAAACGAGGCAACGTGTGGTCTGACCATGAGAAGATTATTATCTTTGCAGGTAATTTCTTGTATGTGTTTCCGCTGTGAGGAGAATTTGGTCATGAAGATATAATTGAGCTTCAGAAACATTGCTATAATCAGTGAATCACATCTATTACATTGTATACTTACAGAAATGTCCAAAATGTGTGAATATAACACAATTTAAAAGGAATTTGCTTTTGGTGTTTCCTCTTAATTGAAGTGAGATAAAAGAGAGCTCTTCTCATAATTATTGTGCACTTTTCTAAAGACATTACATTCATGCTGTTGAATATCCCATCTGAGGGACAATGAAGGCAATTTTTTATTATATTCCATTGTGGACAGGGCCTAAGTCACCAGTGCCACTGTGTACATAAGATGTTCTCTTGACAAAGTTTGACCAGATTCACAAGTGACAAGTTACAAGGTTTTTTTTAATGTTCAACTAAATTTTATTTATTTGTTTATTTATTTTCATTTTGTCAGAATTTTGTTTACTTTCCCAATTTTAACATCCTTGCACACCTGTGTCTTGTCCTATGTGTACCCTGTGGTTTACACTGTTGGACCTCTGTACCTTTTTGATACACGTCACCAAGGTTATCAAATGTCTACATCAAAGATAAAAGCTTGATCTCTTGCTGGTGTTTTATCACTGTGCAATTCTGCAGAGAAGTACAGCTGTAGGAGATGTCTTATCAATTCCAGAGCAGAGGCAAAAGGTAGCATTATAATTATACTGACAAGCCTGTGTCTCTTAGGCTCTAGACAATAACCCCTAAATGCCTCTTTATATAGTGGAACCAAAACTTTTATATTTCTCAAAAGAAATATTACAACTCATACTCTTTTGTAACCCAACTATAATTATACAGTGCCTTATAAGACAGCCGGTGACACAGAGAGCTAATGGCTTCAATATTATTTAAAAAGTCAATGATAATATTGACTTTCTATTTATTTATTATTATTATTGACAATGCGGTTCTGATCGATGCAGGTCAACAAAAATCCTTTAACAAAAGCAACCAAAGAACGTGTATTCATTGGGCGCAAACTTTCACAAATTCTGTCTTTGGCTATTTCAAAGACAGCATTACCTGAATACCTTCAAACTGAAACACAAAACAGCACTGCACATTGTCCAATCTGATATACTGAATTGTTAAAACAAGCAGAGCTCCTTTGAAACATCTGAGTGGATTAAAGGTGAATATATTCTGCTTTATAAATGAACATCTGTCAGAGTAGAAGCCCCCAGGCTTTTCCCCCCTTTCTTTGTAGAAGCAATATCTTATCTCAGTAGTAAACACCGCATACTGGGTAATGCTTGTACTCTGAAGTGTGTCAGCTTATGAGGTCATGTGTACTCGCAAATGCTGTGTGTCTCAGGCTAAGGGAGAAGAAAGTGGAACTAACACAAGCACATATTTGTGTAGTTAACTTTAAAACATATTTTAAGTATATGTTCTGCACTATCATACACTGCTAATCAACAAGCCGTTTTATTTGACATTAAAACTCAGTCATTTTGGATTCTTAGCTTACATGTTTAGCTTGATATACCCATATTAGTTAACTTGCTATGTGAAATATAAGGTCACAATAAGCTGTTGTTATATTTTCCCCTATAGGTTTGTGTTACAAACAGTAACCCGCCACATTTCTTTTAAACATTTTAATACCTTGTTAGCAGTTAGCAACTCCTAGAATCAAGCTGAGATGTTTTTGTTTTGTGGCCAAAAGTAGCTTTTATTATTTTTTTAATAAGGAGGCTGTATAGAATACTGAGACTGAGATGTGTAGTCTGATACTAATGTCTTTCCCTACACTATTTTTTAAATCTAGTTTGGCCCACGAGTCATTTCCATGGCCCAAACTGATAGATTTAGAAGGACATATAATGTCTTTCCAAATTCCCATTTTGTGCCAGATGTTAAACTTTCTCATCATCCATCTTTATAGTTCCCTGTCACAATAAAGTATACAAAGCTGTTCAAAAGCAAATAACAATTTTACTATAGAATTACATGTGAACTTTGAAATTAATGTAACGGCTTTCACTCAAGTACCACCAAAATGTTCCTTCTGTCACTTGCATTGTAAAAGCTCCTATTTTGATGTTCTTTGTAAAAATGAAGTCCAGTTTGTGCATTTTGATTGAGAACACTGTGTTTCTTGGCCAAGTTTTAAAGACAGTTGATTGAGGCTGTTCGGAAAACTATTTCTATCGGAAATAGTTTTCCAAATCTAGTGTTTGTGCGAAGTTGCTCTTGATGGTGTGTTGCTATGCTAAAATAGTTCAGTTTTATGTTTGAGCTGCCAATTGTCACTTTTTTTTTAATTGAGGAGATTATTAAGAGCTATGAAGGGGAGCAAACAGAAGGCTGATGGTAAGGCGACAATAAAAACAAAGTTTTTACTGTGAAAAAAAATCTTTCAATTTGAAGCTAACACAAGAATAGCTTATGACATAGGACATTGTTTTTAACTCCTGACACTAATAAACAAAATATTAATTTATTAATTCTAATTTTTTCTTCCTTTTGTAATTCAAGACCCTGAGAAGAAAATGGGCTATGTATGCATCAGTTGTTGGGGAAGAGATAAAATACATCACTGACATGATACCAATTCATCACAGGTGCTACTCAAAAATACCAATAACAAACGGTAACACAAATTTAAATCAAAATTTAGCATCACCAGTTAAACTAGCGTGCATGTTTTTGGACATAGAGGAAATTAGAGAAGCAAACAGTTTTATGGATTTTTTTTGCAAGGGAAAATGTGTTGCTTATCACTGTCCCATCCATGTCCTCTTTAAACAAAAAAACAAAAAAAGAACTGCTCTCTTCTGTGGTGATAACCTGAGCACCATATGACCATGTGTTCGTAATTCGAACCCGCAGTACGACAGTGTACCGGCACTGCTTCCTCACCAGGTTCTGGTATCACGTAAGTGTCTGTGCAGACACTGAGGGCGAGCCAAAAATTAATCGGCGCGATTAATTACAAGAGCCATATGGTCAGCTGTGCCTCGCTGCCATTTCCAGTTAGACTGCTTGGGAGTTGCAGGGAGGCCTGCTGACATTTGCACAAAGTCCCTGAATGAAACATAAGCGAGAGAGAGCACTGCATTTTCTCTCTGTTACACACACAAACCTTTAAAACTGGTTCTATATCATATACTACGTGCATCACCACATGTAGCATGCATCATAGTTATTCATAATTATTTAATATTGTATCACACAGTACAGGAAAACTTCAGAGCAAGTTTTTTTTTTTCTTTTCTTTTTTTTTCACGGTATGGATAGAAAAAGTTACATTTAATATTGTAACCACAGAGAATATTCAAGATCTTATTTAATCAAAATGACTGGTGACCGCATAAAGTTAAAAATCATAGAGCAGAGCAGATGGCACCAATAAACGTCTCAGAAATTAGATGGTTACTGTCTCACCTGCCATAGGCTGTATGAGTCATGGTAAACATTGGTTACATGGTGAGTGTACTGTACATACACAAGTCGTATTAATCATGCATACATTCCCGATGGGTGTGGATGGATTTTTCAGCTGAACTTCACATCTTCCTGCTGATAAACACGCTGCTTGGCCGAAGGGTAGCATGGCAGAAACTCTGAATAATCACATAAACTCTGGAGTCTTTCCACTTGAAGCAAGCATATAGCTACTAGTACTTGTTTACTGAGCTGTGTAACTCTAACACTATCATTACAATATAGCTAATATCTAACATTTATAGAAGCATATTTGCTGATTTATTGGAGCCAAATCAATAGAAAAATGAATAAACAATGTATTTTAATCAATTTATGAGAAGGAGCTATTACTGAAAGTATATAGAACAACGCCTTAAAAGCAAAGCTCCACTTGTGTTTTTTTATGTGGCCATTTCTGGAATAAATGTTCAACAATATTCAAGCCTCACTTAAACAAGAAAAATAACATCCAAGTCAGATTTAATCCAGTATTCCCCAAGACTGTATTTCCAAGTGAAATTCCAATGTGCATGTTGCTTTATCCTTCTGATGAGAAAAAGACAGAGAAAAGGTATTGTTCTTCTGTCATGATAACTTCAATCTACAACCACAAATATGAAACAGCTTTATCCCCAAGACTTATATCAAGTGTCAAGAGCACACGTTTGATTAAAAAGTTCAGACTGATCCAAGGGATGAAATGATTCCATAGCATCATGTATTACGTTTTTAGCTTTGATGTTAGTTTTCTTGCAACCTTCTTATTTACCATATTAAGTGTTATTTTTTGTGATTTTTTAAAAATAGTATAAGTCAAAGATCACTTATAATGAGACTGAACTCGTTTGTCGCACCGGTTCAAAAATCGTCTGTCACCTAGCTTCTAGGAGTAGTTGTTGAAGCTTGATCTGGTTATGATAATTATATGATAATTAGTCTAATTTATAGTGTAATTTGAAACTACAATTTGTCAGACAACCTCTATTTGCTGACATTAAAATGTGTTTTTGAAGAAAAACATTTTCTCTGTGGGGACTGGAAAGGATAAGTAAATCCTGAAATAAAAAGAGGATGTTCTATGCCCAGAGAGTGACAGCAGTACTAAATTTGAACCAAAGTTTGAGCTTGTTTAACTTTTGAAAAAATGTTCTTTTCATTTCCTAAGGGATGTTGAACACAAAAGGCCCCCAGGAAGAGAATTAACATTTTCCACAGTTCATTGAGCTCATTTAAATGACTCAAAAGATGCAAGTGACTCATTTTCATACAACGCAGCACAGCTGATGCCGAGCACTGTCCAGCATTTGACCCTAAAACTGCACTTGTGCTGTTTTTCTTAAACACTTTATGTCATTCAGACATTATTTATGGCACACTGTAAAACGGTATCTATTCATTTAATGCATATCCCTGACATCCACACAGGCAATGAGGCCTAAAGAGGAAATGTTGCATATATAAGTTGGCTAGAGTCAATTTGACACATCAACATAAGGACAGAAGCAGCCAGGAATAAAACCACTGACCTTCTAAGGCAAGGCCACAGAAAGAGGATTCTTATTAATTACCCCTATGTTACCATGACATGACAATAAATTATTAGACAGTGTTTCATATTATCTTTTAGAAACATAAAAGTAATTATTTTTACATTTAGAATAATTATTAAAACGACTGCTCCTGGTTCAAGCCCTCATAGGACAGGAACCGAAAGAAAACATTTCTCAAAATATTTTCACAATATCAAGCAAAGAATCATAAAGTGCTACAACACAGTTTAAAGCTGATTAAAAGTGACAGGAAGGCAAAAGCTTGTTTAATTCTCCACAAGGTTGAGGCTGGTGTGTGATTTACAACAGATTTGGGGGTATTTTGCATCGTCTTGGGATATTGCCAACAAACCAATCCCATGAAAAGTTATTTCCTCACAAGACTATTTATTTAGTCAAGGCTAGAGTAGTTTAACTGGATGGCTTTCATTTCACGCTTCATACTCTCAATGTGATTAATAAGTAAAATGCTGTAGAAGAGAGAGAAAGGCCATCGTTCCATCCTATCATCCTGGTATGCTAGGAGCACCGACTATCCTGAGGCATTCAGAGCTCTTGTCAATCACTGCTCAGAAAATCAAGGAAATTTGCATCTCCTCTGACAAGTCCTCACCAGGTCCGACTACTTCCAGTGCTAGCTGGAATAAGAGAAGAGATATTGTGGGCTATCAAAAGTGTTTCACCGGTGCAGCAAAATGGCAAGCATACAATTAGCTTCAGCGATTGTAATTTTTACCCTTTTGTGGAAAGATGAGGATGAATAAATTTGATTTGTGAGAGCCAAATTAGTCAATTGACTTGTTAATAAGGTGGTGGTTCCCCAGTGAGCTAATTTAGGTTGGGGATTTTAAAGTTATTGTTTAACCTTTTGAGTTGTGGAGCAAGCATGTCCCTCTGAAATACGGCATTAAAATATGACATTGTGATGAGCTAATTTAATGAGTACTTTAACAATATTTACTGTATGCATTACTAACTTTAAAGAAATTAAAGGTAAACATGCATCCAGATACATAGGGGCTGGAGAGGAATATCAATCAATCAATTAATCAAAAAATAGATGGCCAAAAGTATAAACCACACTAGAATTGACTTAGTCATGTAAATAAATGTACAAAAACTTTGAATAAATACACTAGAGTGTAATTTTGAGGATGGGTAACTGAGGAATTACAGCAGATCGGATAAGTGAAGAAACACAAAGTACAAAAATTGACAGACGACAAATGCAAAATTTGAAAAGATAGAAAACATAAATACTGTTATGTGATAAACAATGAATAATGATACATTTAAATAGATAAAATAATGATTGATAAAATTGCTAATAACAAAAAAGACAATTAAACATAAGTACGTAGTAATTAACTATAAATGATAACTCAGTATGCATTTGTATATAGATTTTTAATTCTGATAAAGGCATGTACAATATTGCATGCAATCTTGTGTGCAGTACTCACTGGCACACATAGTAATAATCATTCTGCCAATACAACAGCAACATTTTGCTAAGTTAGGCCAGAAGGGTTGTTGATCATTTTCCGTTTATATCATCCAGAGTCCTGTGTCCTATCTCATGTTCTCCTTTTTTCAACGGACCCCACAGGTTTGCTGTTGGATTTAGGTCTCATTATTCTGTTGAAAGACTTAAACATCCTTGTACTTCCAAACGTTTAAGCTGTCATACAGTTGAACAAGGTTTTCAGGGCTTTTGAGGGGAAAAAAGCAGGCTCAGGGCATAAAAGATCACCAAACATTAACAGAGGTTATAAGGGGCTTTTCTATATACTCATCTTTTTATTTGCTGGTGACCCATTGGGAGTGATTCTTGTTGTACGAAAACTTCCCGTAATGGGAAAAACCCCAACACATTCAATACAACTGCCTGATATGGAAAACATCATGAGTTTTTTTAATTAAAAGATAATTGATCGATTCTGTCTGTGAGAATATCGTTACATACTTTACCTTTAGGTAACATTGAATAAGAAAGCTTCCTTGTGAATGCACATCAAATAGTACATTATGAAACTGTTACAAAGGTGCTGGGGTTTGTGATCTTTCAGGCTCCTGTCGCTGAAGATGAGAGTGGAGCCATGTGGAGCAGCCTGTGACAAAGCAAGGCGCTGATGAAGG
Organism: Xiphophorus hellerii; assembly: GCF_003331165.1. Classification (NCBI taxonomy): domain Eukaryota; kingdom Metazoa; phylum Chordata; class Actinopteri; order Cyprinodontiformes; family Poeciliidae; genus Xiphophorus; species Xiphophorus hellerii. The sequence continues at coordinate 20,811,672 of NC_045694.1, forward strand.
AAACAGCAGGGACCGCACACTCTACGTCCCATCTCCATGGTGCAACATATTAAAGTCTCATTTACTGACAATAGACATTCAGCCCCGCTGTTAGTCACACCAGCGCTACAACAAGCGGTGGCAAAATGAGAGATGGCCCCTCTTTGTCTAAGTCACCGTCAGGCATATTTGTTCTCTGCTTTCAGCTTTTCAGTGACTTAAAAACAAAAGCTGTTAAGGTAAGCTTGAAGGCAAAATATGACAAAATTCATGGTGAAACATTTCCAATTAGCAGCAGGGAGGATGTTATGTACTGCTGAGCTCTTTGATTGTTTCTTTTTTTTTAATGGGGTTCACAACCAGGAAATGTACATTTGCTCCACGCAGTTTTGTTCCTGTGCTGATAAGAGTCTCTCTTTTCCATTTCAAACAGGAATTAGAAAGTGAGTCCTTCTACTAGAGGCACCGAAATTCCTGCATTGTAGTAAGTGATGTATAAGCTGTGGATAAGGATGAAAAATGTGACTGTTAAATAGGTGGATTTTGACATGGAAGCACTTTAATCTGCTGTTACTCCTGTTGTAAGCAGACGTGACAGAGGCAGCTTTGTCAAAAGAAGAAGGGTTATTTTGTACCGCCTTTTCTTAAATGCCTTTTCTAAATGCTCAGTTATTTATCTGGCAATAAAGTTGCTGTAATATAAAAGAACACTAATGTACTGTTAAAATCTTATTAACTTTTACCTGATTTGGTTCCTGCCTAAATAGAAACATACATATGCCACAACATGCTATTTTACTTAATGCCAGATCAAATATCATTATCTGTGTGACATTTTATGCCACTATCCAGGTCCACACCCAACCAACTGCGATGGTGGGCAAAAGCGATGAGAAGAATATAGTGGGAGTTAATGTTCCCAAACAGTATGTGATGTCTTTACACTTTTCCAGACACTTGGTTACTGTTTGGTATGTGCCATTTTAGTAGCAATTTGTACATCCTGTACCTGTTTGATATGGTAAACCGTAGCCTCTGTTGTTCTGGTGTTGAGTCCCCACCCATTCAACCATTATTACTGCCTCTGTGCTTCTCTTTCAGTCCTCTGTGGTTATTGGTAAGACTTCTAAGTATCAGCCAACTGTCTCAGTTTTCCAGTGGCACATGCCACACGGGGGACTATCTTGCCATGATGGTCAGAATTGTCAAGTACTTCTCTTAAAATGACTGGAAAAATATTGATTCAACGTGGCTCAAACAATTTGAAAAAAAAGGCCAAGAGGAAGCCTGTACAAGTGCTCTGCTAAGCAATTTTGATAGATGTCAAAATCTTCAATAAAAATGATTAAGAGATGAATAGTTACTCAAGATTCTTTTCTGCTGTAAACTCTGTGTTATACGAATGGATCAAAAGGGACAATTTAAAACATTAGAAAGGTTAAAAGAACAAGGCTTGATGCAAAGTTTCAAGTATATATACATAGAAGAAACTGAGACCTTAATCGTTCATTAGCTTCTTTAACCATTCCACATGGAAGGTCTTTCTCAGCAAGACTTCCAAATCGGCAAACAAGTGCAACACAAGTGTTTACAAAATGCTGTGATGAGCCTTAAGTTTCCCACAAACATAGCCTTTGTTAAACAAATGTTTCTGTAAGATAAAGTGGAACAATAGCGAGTTCAACAATAACAGTCGCTGGTGTTCCCTTGTGCAAAATTACAGTTTCTGCTTAATTAGGACAGAAACATGAAAGAGCAGTTAAAGGGGGGGAAAGTCCTAGAAAGACTAAGCAGCAAAAATAGCAAAGGAAAACTAAGTGGCAAAAATCCAGATGTATAGGGATAAGTCATTCTGACTAGTGAGCAAATGCTGATTGCATTTTAAAACAAGTTGATGAAAACAAAATGCCCACTTGGGGGGAAAAGTAAAACAAAATAAGGCATGTTTTTTTTATGATGATTTATGAACCTTAGTCTTTGAAGGATTTCAGGCTGGTTCTGTGCTGTTGCCTGGTTTTCCTTGTTTACCATCTTCACAACATCTTTAGGTGACAAACCAAAATAGACACTCTGTGAAGTGCTGCAAAAAGAGACATCCCCGTCCAGGGAACGAAAAGTCTCCACTTTAGATGCACTTATGTCAATGATCTGTGATATCTTGAAGACACTGTAACCCTGAAGGCATTTTCAACTGGGTAAGACCTGACTGAGTTGTCAGGTCTGAAAAGATATGCATTACAATGGCGATCATTTATGAATCACAAACAATTAGACTGATTTATTTAATGAATAATGTAACAGGTTTTGTTCTAAAAGCTGTGCGGTCACTTATTAGACATTTTTACTGCTTATTTAACATTCTTTAGGATTTAAGGAGTCTAGGTTAAGTTAACAAATGTAAATCTAGTGCTGTTATAATATGTGTGATGTAATAGGGTTTCACATATCTGATTTTGACACTGGAAGAGTTGTAGTTTATTTTTCATTTACAAATAACTATAATTTCATAGCCACACCACTCTATTGACAGCTGAATAGTAGTTTGTTCTTTCTTAACCCAGAATGTGTCTCATTATTGAGTTGGTCCTCTAATATATATATATATATATATATATATATATATATATATATATATACTGTATATACATTTCATTAAAAATAAACAGTTTAATGAAAATACACAATGTAGGGATGAGAATAAATCGTTGGTGCCCAAGCCCAGACCTCACCAGCTACTGTCCTTTAACTTTTATGCTTATCTTTGCCAGAATGAAATGAGGAGGAATTCTTTCATCAGCCTTCAGTCTGGCAGAGCACTGCTAACAAGTTATTCATTTGATTTGATTCAGGTGAGTTGAAGAAGGGATGTACGGAAAAGATGCAGGGTAATGACCTTTGAGAATTGGACTGGGGCCGAAAGTGGAAAATCAAAACACCGGTTTCACATTTCATTGTGTACATGCTAGCCACACTTTTTCAAGACAGTGATGTCATAGGTCCATTTCTCTCTCTATAACCTGTACCTGCCTCTCTCACGAATAAACATGGCGGCATTTGGTCTTGTTCAGTGTTTCCTGCTTCATTCAAAGCATTTACATACATGCTCTGTTCCGTCATGTGGATGCACATTAACACTTAATCGTTTGCAAAAAATTACCTTAATAAGTAAATGGCTACAAAGATACCCACTGATCCAGCTAGAAAAAAAAAAAACGTTTTCAGTATTTGTATTCTCCATGTTGGATTATATCTATTCCAAACTGAGTTGGATGCACTAAATTCACTAATTAATGCAATACAAGTGAACATGAGTGGCAAACATGCAAAGACACCAATCAGATGGAAATGTTTAAACCACAGTATAAAATGCTTGAACCACCCACGACACACACTTGATCTGTCTAATCTTCACGGTGTTTTTATTAATTTGTATGGAATCCTCTGGGCAAAGGTCTGACAAATACCATGTCAATTATTTGTTGTTTGCTTCAATGTTTCTTATTACCAGCAGACTGACAACCTTTCGGCTCACTGTGAATTTGTGGTGTCTTGTGTGACATCATCAATCTAGATGCACACCTGGTCAAAGTAGCAATGTTTCAAAAGCACTGTACTTCTAAAATCTTGCAGTAAAAAAATTTATATCCAGCTCCTACCAATGTTTTTTTTTTTTTTTGCTAAACTGCTAGTTAAGGGGGGAAAAAACCCAACTGACTAGCTTTAACATCTAATATTTAAATTAGGTAATTAAACTTAACAAAACAAGGATGAAAGGAAACGTAAATGTATTGAATAAATTTGCTGGATACACAGTCCACACAAATCACTCGATGCAGCCTTGCTCGTTGCATCACATCAAAAGATTAAATTCGAGGGGAAAAAAGTCCTCTTTTAGTTTCTGGGTGTTTAAGTGCCCAATTTCAAAATGTATCAGGAGTCTCGTTGAGGCTCACAGCCACTGCAGGGCTTATTATATAATACCTGAGTACTTTACAGCAAGGCATGAACAGTCTCTCAGCGGTGCTACCTTAATATAGAGTGAATGTGATATTTTATGAGACTGTACCAACAAGAAACAAATAAAACAAAGATTTATAAGAAAGTAAATACCTTCAGTGCATCCAAAACATTTGAATAAAAAAGTATTCAATTTTATTCTTTGACATTTGTATTTAATGAAGTGCAAAGTGACAGCATCCAGTTCTCTCCTGATGGCTTCAGGTCAAGGTCACAGATAAAAGCCTCCTTTTCATTATTTCTCTTTACTGAGTGTTACTGCAGAATGGGGTTTTAGATTGAAGCATCTTAGCCACAAGCACTCTCTTTCCTTTGTGCTTCCTTGAAAATGCAGAGACAACAGCACATAACCCGTACTCCCGAGTTCTTCACAGTCAACCGACAGAAGTCTGCAGGATGACAAATGAATACTGTCACTCGGCTAAACACCTACCTGCACTTTTATTACAGTCATGTTCTGCAGTACCATGTTTCACTTTGTTTACTGTCTCTACGTGTGGGGCTGCAGGGCTCAAAGTAGCGAGGAGCTTTTTCACTCTTAAGCAGAACGATAACTCAGAATTTTCACACACAGAGAGAGTAATTACATATAATGCACCCTCTACATAAAAAACAGCAAGCTATATTTAATGCATTCCTGATGTTTTAGTACTGTTAGTGCAATAAATGAAAAACGTCTGACCAGAGGAAGTGGTTAAGTGAACCTGCAACCTTTTGCCCTTCACGCTACCCTGTGTTACCCGTCTATGTGTGGTGCCATTAGAAGAGCCGCTGAGGGACCGAGTGTCACTTTGCATTAGTGCAGCTGCCTTGTCCATCCTTTCCTTCCTGTCCGATTGGATACAGTCTTATATCATAACCTGCTGTGTCAAATTCTGGAATCACACGAGCCTCGCTGGGCATTATCGCTCCTGTCCTGATCCTAATCATGCTAATGCATCCCATTATGCAAAGGGTTGGACACAATGTCGTGGTGAAAATATCGAGATCATGATCACCTATTTGGTTCTTGGCAAATTTGCCACATCAGCAGCCGCAGCACTGCCGATGTCCAACAATAAAGACGAGGAACAATTTGATAAACTGGTGCAGTAGAAAGAGTGCTAGTTCTCTCTCTTTTTGGGAAGATTAAATGGTTAGCATTTTGACACAAAGTCCTTATTTCCAGACAGAATGAGGAAACAGAAATGTGATACTAATCTTTTTTGTTGTTGTTTGTTTTATAAGTTCATGTAATATGAGCAGTAATCTTTTTTTTATTATTCAGAGGAACATAAATGTTTTATCACCTCTATGATGTGTTCAAGATATTACTTCCTGGAGTTGAAGGATGAAATTAAGCAAGAATATATATTTTTTTCCATATACTTTGTCGACACCATATTCACTGCCATGGCTTGATCCATCTTATATAAATCCCAGTAAAATAAATTTAAGGTTGTAAATTCAACTTCATGCATGAATGAGTCTTTGAGGTATGTTTTCTTTGGTACTGTTTTTCTTTGCACAGTTGTTACTCCGGGTTTAGTGACTGACACTGGAATTATGAAACCAGAACGATTTAGTTACAAGCTAGTTACATCAGTAAGTATTATCTATATTTAGAATGGAATAGAATTAATTATATGTTCAAAGGAACAGAAATCTTTTATCAGCACTGTCATGTATGGAAGATATTATTTCCTGGAGCTGAAGGACAAAATTAAGCAAGGGTTTTGTATATATATATATATATATATATATATATATATGCACAAACTTACACGCCAAATGGACACGTACACAAAAAAAGATAGCAACAGTGATGAAGAAAATAGTGCTGGGACTTGATTAAGTCGAGTTATTTGAGTTACTTGCGGTAACTCAAATAACTCTGTAAGTAATTAATTAATCTTAACCAGACAAAATAATCAACATTTACAATTCAAAAACTCTTTGTGCCAATAAATGATTGGATGAATATTAGATCTTGACAAAAAATATAGTTATTGTTGTCAAATTGGTGCAAAGTGCTATTTACCAATTCGGCTCTCGAGTGTTTCAGAAACGCCTGATCATTCCTGTGGCTTTTAGAAATGTGGACTACATACCGTGACAGCATTGAGGACATACTGTATATGATTGCTGTAACATGTTTTGAGATGGTATTTGTGCCTTGAATAGCTTCAGTGATAGGCCAACTCTCTCTCTCTTTGCACAAGTTGCACACAAGCAAAAATGAACTCGCTCTGGGCTAACAGAAGCGACAGAGGCTTCTGTCTCAAGCGTACCAGAATCTTGACTGAATTTTTATACATTTTTGGTAAGACTAAATTTACCTATCTGTTAGTGACATATTAATGTGATAACATACATAGAAGTTTCACACAGACAGCAATATGCTAAAAACTTAACAAGTCGCTTATTAAATTGAACTATACTTTCATTACTTTTGTGTTTAGCAAAATCTAAACCTTTATAATTATGTTGTTTTGGTTACCGAAGCTAATGAACGGGTGATTTGTGATTACGTCTTCATCGTTGTTTAGCTTCCAGTCTAATTACCTTATCCAGGAACCTTTTTATTTTTGCTTGAACTTTTAATGACAACAGGTGCAGCGTAGGAAACAGAAACTGGTGGATCTGACACACTCCGCAGCCTTTTCTGAAGTGCGTCTAAGTGATCATGTAATATGGGCGGGATATGTCTCTGCGGTGATTAGCTAGCTTTTTCTTCTCTTTGAGGAGAAATTATTTAATTAGCTTGGCCTTTCCAAGGAGCTTAACCTTTTAAAATGTCAGGTGAGGAGGTTTAAAATAAGTGTGCCATATTCTCAGAGAATTCCTGTTTTGGTGGAAGGATGATGACCTATAGAAAGGAGGAGAAAAGAGCATCTGACAATGATGAATCTTATAACGGTGGGCAATTTGTTATAGCTTAGATATTCTACTGGAAATCCCTTTGTGAAGCAGAACAAACACGCAGCTAAACACATCAATCAAGAGGTTGCTCTACCAACCACCTGCATGGACTTTTTAAGAACCCATGGCCTCTGTCATAATAAGTTTATACCCAGCTGGATTTTTCTAAACAACTTTAAACAGAAATCTGGGTTAACTGAACGGACAGCAGAGAATAAAGTACAGCTTTCCCTTTCAGTGACAGGCCCATTTGTTTGATCTGTGACGGATCTACCCCCCACCTTTCTTTTGCGGGTTTCCTTTGCCTTTGTTGTCACCACTTTAGCTGTCTTTACTAATCATCGCCTTTCATGTCAAATAAATGAGGTGTTTTATTGCCATTGTTGCCGTGGCTCCACCACTGGTCAGGATAAATGTAAAAAAAAGATAAAAATACAGAGCATTCTTCAAGGACATGCCTGCATGTAGAGCCAGCCCAGCTCAGCTATAAAGGCTACTGTCAAAGTGGATTGGATCATGCGGATGACACATCCAGTGCACTTATCTCTGTAAGGAATGAAAAAAAATAAAGAAGATATGTGAAAATTTAATGACTCTAAGAGGAATGTGGTGTTCAGGAAAGGAGAAAAAAAATGTGACAAACTGGACAGTGTATAGAAATGTCACTATAACATGGGTTGTTAAAAATAAACTAAAAGAAATTGCTTTCAAAGTCTTCTTTTGCCACAGCAATGGCTTCTTTGAGTTTCAGCTTCTGTTGTGTTTCTGGTTTAAAGTCACATTATGAGTAAAAAAAAATAATAAAAATCTTCCAACAAATCACATCACGGATAAGTGAGAGTTCAACGTTAATGTGTAGTGTTTTAATTTAAAAAATATATATATATAAATCTTTTCATTTTCCTGGAGTCTCTTAGAAAAATAAATAGCATCTGTGCTTCTGCTACTTACCTCAGGAAATGAGTCATGCATTGCTAGACTCAATACCTGAATCATTCAATGTGTGCAGAGAGGCCAATCCTGCACCTTTCACAAAGAGATGGGGGCACTTTACAAATCAATCACAGTATGTGTCCACTGCCTTTTTTTATACTCAGGATAGCTTTATCTGCAAGAACTATGACAGCACCATCAGCTGATGCTGATCGTTACCATTTGCTGCCCACCTATAAAACACAGTCCTTGTTTTTTATAATTGTGATAAAGAAGTACTCACCATGTCGTGGATTTGCAGCATGTCTTTGCAATAGCTCTTTGTTCTGTCGTGTAGTTTAAAAAAAAAAGGGCTGTGTTTTGAACTGCAAAGTCTAGAAACAATACAAGCTCTGAGGAAGCATGGGAAAAAATTTCATTCTGCAGCAAGTCAGGCTTCTTGGTTTTCAGAACCACACGTGCGGAGCTTTTAAAAGGAAATGTGATGCAACGTAGTGAAAACGGGAAACCATGAGTACTTTGGAATGATTCTGTTGGAGTCAATTTAACAAAAGTGCTAAAACTTCCTCAGTTCTAACGTTTTAGACATGTTGTCATTTCAGTATTCAGATTAGTTACAGTGACTTGCAGAAGTATTCATACCCATTCAGTTTTTCCATATTTCCTTTCATTACAATTACAAACTTGTACATATTTCAGTATGATTTTGTTTGATAGACCAAGTCAAAGTGGTTCACAATTTGTCAAGGTGAAGGAAAACGTATGGATTTCAGTTTGTTTTACAAGTAAAAATCTTAAGTGTGCATTTTTTTTCAGACCTCTTCAGTCTGATCACCCTACATAAAATCCATTGTAAACAATGGATTTAAATTTTTTCTTTAGTGTTTAAAAGTGCACCTTTTTGTAATTTAATCTCACTTTTTAAATTCAGCTCTTCTTTGAAGGTTTAACAGTTTTTTTTTAGAAACCTTTAGTAAATAAACTGAATAATAAAAGCCCATCAATAGCAGGTGCTAGGCAACTGCCTATGCGGCCTATGCATAAAACTGGCTCGAACTGAATATGTATTGAACAAATCCACATGAAATAATGGTGTGTGTTTTAAATGCCAATTTAAGAAATGTGAAAAGTTTAAGGTGTGTGGGCACTTTTGCAAGACACTGTATGCTTTTTTTTTTTTTTTAAGGAAGAATTTCAACCATTTAGAAAATGCTGCTGTATGTTTCTACAATTTGTTTTTCATAAAACATTTTAACCTTTTTGGACCTGGCCTGCAGCTGTAGCACGGCCACTGCAGAGTCACACCACACAGAGGTAGTTTTGAAGGCCTTGTTGCCCCACAGGTGATGTTTATAGGCCTTGCAGACATTCTAATTATAGCAGCACTTGTATGCCAAAGTGAGCACTGCTTCTTATTTCCAATACCACCCACCACAGCTGCTGACAGCACACCACATGAAAACAGTCAAATGTGTCTCAAAATTGAGGGAATTTTATATTAAAATTCATATTTTCAGGGAGAGGAGGTGATTTTTAAAAAGCGCTTCAGTTTTTTTTTTTTTTGTGCCCAGTTTTGGCACTTTTCTGAATCGTCAGTGAGAAATGCTGCATTTGAGTTACAGTTGGGTTATTTTTTTATTCAGATGAAAACAAAAAAAGTAGTTATGTCATTTTGACCTGTCCCCTTGTGTGCAGTGCATTGGCTTGATTACAGTTTCATCTGTCAAATGAGTGCCGAAGAAGAAGCTGACATTACATTGTATTACTAATCCAATCTCATATTGATTGACAGTGTGTGCTTCCCCTAGTTCCCTGTATTATGGCCTCCTAAACTATTAAAGCACACCGAGGCACTATTTGCATTTAAAAAAAAAAATTGGACCATTTGCTTGGCAGTAATTAGCTACACTCCACCGACTTTGGAAATTTAATTGCAGGTATGGCAGAATCAGCTAACAATAGAATAAGGGAAGCATTGCAGTGTGTGTGGGATCAACAAACAGCCGAGGCTTTGGTGCAGATGAAGCAGCAGAATATTAACAAAAAAATATTTACTTCCTTCTGACCACTTTCCTCTCCTCTGCACCTCTCCCCCAGTCATTAAATGACATGCAATATTAATTACCTCAGTAAATTAATGTTTCATTAAATTTTCCCGTTCAAGAGGTACAACACAGACTAGAGAATGTTTGCCATTTATCATGCGCTTCAAGCTTCAGTGGGTTGCTTCCTTAAAAAGCTTGACCTTGAATTCTGTTTATGGATTCTTGTTTGTTGGAAATGGAAACATGATTGAGTGCCATTAAGCTAATATCGTGTGCCTGAAAACATGTACATCTGTTATTTAAAGATAAATATTTCACTTGCTTTTATATTTTTGCCTCCGGTTATTATTATGATTTGCATGCAGTTCTCATGCTCACTGTTTAGCCTACACAAAACCTCAATAAAGTTAAAGTTCATCGGTTTGAATTATCTAATATTCAACATTTACTCTTAGAATAAAAGCTATCAACAAATATGATAATTGAACTAATTCTTGTTCAGATTAGCAGACTTGTAGTAATGGGCATAATAGCTGAAATTACTATTAATGTAACATGTCACAGAAGGCGCTTTTGTACTTACTTAAAAATATCACAAACTATTACAGGTTATTTTCCCTACCTTTTTTTTCCAGTTTACCTCTCAATTAATCATTCACAATGAATAGAAAAAGCTGATTTCCTATTTGTTAGATATAGCAGGAAAGGAATCGAAGCCATTGTCCCCGTTTCTGTTGCTGCTGAAGAATTGTTTTTAGTTTTCAACTCTTTTCCTTTGGAAATGTAACTTGCTCAACCTTTGCCACTCTTTTTTTAGTTTTGAAAGGACTGGATCATAGGAATCTGACCCAAATCAACAACATATTGTGCTTTTTTTTCTACTTCTATATGCCATTCTGGTGCCTAAACCTAAAGTTAAAAACCTATTTAACTTTAGGTTTTTCTTTCACCCTTTGCTTTGTGCAATATGGTAGGTTGGAAAAATATACTTTACATCCTCCTTTAGACTCAGCCCCATCTCCAGACATCTATATGCCCAAGGGCAATGTATAATTTTTAGGTTTTACTCCTAGAAAACACTGCACGACCACAAACATCGGCCTGCCAGTGTTCTTATTTAGCTTAAACAAATGTGGAAAAATCTATAATTTGTTAGCTCTTCACTATTGTAATTCCAGAATATGAGGAAGCCCAAACAATTACGTAAAAGCCTTCTGCTCACTGGCGCCCTGTTAAATCCAGGAAACAATTTAAAAGTCTCTCCTTTACATTTAACGTTTTGTATAATAAAGATCCATCTCTTTTTACAGATCATATTTCATTTGAGCAAAGTAATAACTTTGCTCTCAGATGACAGGTTTGCTGGTGGTTTCTGGAGTTTCTAAAAAGGAGACGCATCTTTTAGTTGTCAGACTCCTTTTCCCTTGAACCAGCTCCCAGTTTTTGGCAGTGAAGCAGACTTCTGTCTACTAGGCTTAAATTCTTCCTTTTTGATGAAGTCTGTCCAAATTTAGTATGAATAAACAGACCTAAAGTTTGACCTGATTGGCCAATCAGGTCAAACTAACAAACTAAATCGATGTTTATGAGGGTAGTTTTTTGCCTTTTAGTTTTCAACAACATATAAAAATATGTTTTCAAATAAAGTTCGCTCAGTTTTACCTCAATCATGTAAAACTGATAATGTTAAATTAGAGTATTAATTTAATCACAAGACATTAATTAATGTAATCTATATATGTGTGTGTATGATTAGAAAGTGTTGTTGTGATGTAGGAGTCAAGATTTGGCTTTGAGTAATGACAGCAACTGCTTTAAGGCAATTATTAATAAAACTGGTAGGTGGTGCCCAAGTTGGAGCACCACTCGATTATCAATAGCCAAATTGTTCAGTCCCAGTTATCGTACTAAGTTGACTCGGTCACAGGAGTTGTTCTTTGGCATGACTGTACCAGCTGTTTTAATATTTCTGTTTTTAGATTTATCTGTAACACTACAAAATAAGAGATATCGGTTTAAACATGGATGCTGTAGTTCTGAGTCTGTGCTTGTTCAGCAGTTCATACCAATACAGTCATTTTGTTCATGTTCAAGTTAAGATGAACTGCAGCGCAACCGTTTGCTGCAAGAAGCAAGAAGAGTGCAGTTCAAAACTCAAATAAGCCACTGTCTCAAAAGTTACTCAATGACTTATTTGATTGTTTACTACACTAATTAGTTTTAGCCACGAGGCAAACATTTAACTTTATTAATTAGTTCATTATTGTAATGATAGGGTTCATTAGTGTTTAATATAGATGTTGCTAAAATCAGTGAGCAGTCAGTTGCCTCCTCTATAACGATAGATATGTTTTGATTGTTTTTTAAATGAGCAGATTTGTGGAACCCTATATTAAAACACCTTGAATTATGTGTAGGATATGTTTTCTGCCTGTATTTAATTTGTCGAACGGTGACACTACATTGACCCCATTGTATTTTTCAAGTTGATGTTCTCCATAAAGGCTTCAATCCTCTGAGTACATGTGCCTATTTGCACATACAGGGGGCGGTTATTCATCTTCTACAGACACAAACATTGTAAATATGTGTAATAGTGTTTAAACATGTTTCGTTTTGTACATATTTGTGTTTGAGATGGGAGGAGGAGGAGGATGATGGGGAGCTGTTCTGCAATGTCAGAGCTTTGATGTGACGTGGTGACGATTCCTGCTGCCCAGCGAGTTTACTGCTGCAGTCCTGTGGTTTGGGATTAAGCCTGTCAATCTCAGTAGCTGATAAAATCAGGTCTGTGTAACCCAGGTAATGATAGTTTATATCAACAAAAGCGTACGAGCCGTGTGTTCATTAGCATGCAGACAGTGAATATTAGCCACTTGAATTGGAGTGTATAATTCATATTCTCTATCAGAATGTCCTGTCGCTCTGTCAATAAAATAATACTTTCGTATTCTGCAATTTCTTACATCTTCTGCTCAGCTCGATCCATTGTTTCCTTACAACGCTGCATCTCTGTCACAATGCTAAGTGCGTCTCTATCTCCCTAGACCTCTCTGCCTACCCACAGTTTCTCTCACTGAATGAGGCGCTGACAGAATAAAGAAGAGCTCCTGGAGAGCGGACTCTCTTATCAGCCTCCAACATCTGGCTGAGACTGATGGGCTCTTGGAAGCGCTCTCCAAATATCATTGAGTTTGAGCTGCATAATGCTTGTTTAACCGCATCCTTCCTACAATGCTAATTCAGCCCCTCTCATTACGTGTCTTTCACCAGAGGAACCAATTTCTATGATTACTGAAATTAGTTCCTCAACAGGACAGGATTAATGGGAGGCAGTAGTCTAAAGGGCGAGAAAAACGGGACTGAAAGGTGAGTCAAGTCCTACGTGAGCGAAAGGGAATTGAAATATGACGTGACGTGGGTAGATCAAAGAGTACAAAACTGATAAATATCAAATTTGCCAGATGCTAAGCTCTTAAAGCTTTGCTTGAAAGAAGTTTTCACTGAAATGAAAAAGCCGTTTTCAGAGGAAATTATCCCTCCTGTCAGTACTGTCATCATGCATTTCAGCTTATTAATTCAAAACTCTGAGGTAATCTGCACTTGATGGGAAAAAAAATTAACTTAAACACCTGGTTCGGTGTTTGCAAAGCACTTGCCAAAAGTGTGGTTAAACACGAAAAGGGTTAGAGCAGATGTACCGCAGTGAGTCGTTTTTGGTGGAAAAAGCCTGCTTCACCTGTCTGCCATGCAGCTACATGTTGCCTTATTTTGATCACAGACAAAAACTGTTTATGTCTCTTGTTTTCTCATTACAATAAGAAAAAAAAAGAGATTTTGTCAATTTGCAACCACAAATATTTTTGCCTGGACGAAACAACAGCTTTTTCTCCCACTTCTAATGGTCACATGCTCATGTACCGCAGGGCCCACTGAGCTGCCTCCCAGCACTGTTCTAGGCAGGATGTTCACAGCCATGTGATGTCTCCAGTTCACATGGAATTGCCAGCTGCTTCTTTTGACTTGACAGCGAGAAGCTTGCAGAGATTCAAAAAAATAAAAAAAATGTCCTACAGATGCACATCTCCCCCACACAGATGCCCTTGTAAAGATGTGTGACACAGGAGCAAGTGTGAGACACCCAATAAATAAACTGAACTGCCCACCCGATACCCACCCACAAAACAAAAACAAAAAAACGTGAATCACATGGCTTGTTTGATTGGTCAGTCATTTTTATATGTAGAGAAACTGAGAGCAAACCTACGAAGTCTCGTCTCAGTTGTTTTCATAACGTATGTTTCCACTAATCTGACATTCTTGTAATCTTCTTTACTAATCCTTATAATCCTGTTTTTTTTTTGTTTTGTTTTTTCTTTTTGCAAGCCCTTTGCAAGATGTTTCAAGGCTTTGGTTCTTCTGGTTGTTATTGGAACACATTTTTCAGACAAATGGAAATTACCTTGTTTAAAATCACTTTTTCTATAATGCAAAGTTAGCACTTCATTACTGCCTACTTGTATAAAAGCCTAAAGATGCTGTTTAAAATAGAATCCCTTTTTTTGTGGTGTGGCAATAATGCAGGTGCATCCCACGAGTCATTTCCCTTAATAGTTAACCATGGAACTTTTTTATGTTTTGTCAATCTTTAATTTATTTTCATGTGGGTTTTTTTTCTTTGTGGAAGTTCAACATAAATTAGTTGACTCCTGTAAAGTGGAAGAAAAATGATATATGGCTTTCAAACATATTTTTTTTTCTTTACAAATTAAAATTCTAAAATGTGTTGTATGTATGGAATAACTTAGTCAGATACCCCTAAATAAAGTTAACTGCAACTGCCTTCCAAACGTTAGTAAGTAGAGTCCCTTTGAATGCAAGTAAAATGCTACATTAATAGGGCCATCTGCATAGAAATAATTTTGGTAATTCTTGATAACCTAAAACAAGAGAAGTTTCCTCTAATTTAACTTCAGACTGTGACGACATATGTGCACATGTCTCTTTGTTTCAGCTGCATGCACAGGGTGTTGCTTAAAGAAAACCAGTTAAAGGCAAAAGACTCAAGAAACAGGCAAATTTTCACCTTCTAGCATGACAATGACATTAAGAAACCTCATTCTCTTGGAAAATATGTGGAGTTTCTGCTGGCCCTGCTTGTAAATGTCACAAATAAACCTGTTAAAGGTTGCTTCGTACATTTAGCAAGTAGAAACATTACTATAGATGTAAGTGAACAGAAGGTATTTATAGATGTGTCTAACAAGCACTAACAAGTCTGCTACCATCTCCTAAGCTTCTTTTAGGGCTTCCTAATGTGATGTATTTTATATAATTATAGGCACTTATAGTTCTGTACCTTTCAAATATGCTCAGCCCCCTAAGGAGAACGACAGAATCTGCCTCAAAAATCCATTATTATACCCCACATTTGTCACGATCACTCTGTGGTTACGAGAAAGTGTAGGATTCAAATGTCAAAATGACAAAATAATTGTCCAGCAATCATCATTGAATCAAGCCTAAAAATAATGGCACTCGTTGCATCTAGATTAGCAATGGAGGCAGGGACTGTCATTTCTTCTGTGAATGTTGCACTAGCCTCAAACTTATTCATTCATGTCCCCCCTAACAGGCAGAGATGAAGACTTTATCATGTTGTGTTAGGAGGCGATCAGAGGGAGCAAATGATTAATTCTTGCTGGTGAGATTCTGAGCTACAGGCTGCGAATCGTCGTCATCTTCAGGCACAAAGGCAACCTCCCCTACGACAATCTTCAGTCATTTTGTTAAACCTTTGTCTATGTCACACCCATTTCTGTGTTTTTAAAAAGCTAAAAATGCAGATAACATAATATTTTGTTGTCATGTAGTAGATAATACCTGTGAATGTTTGCACTTTTGAGAGGATGGAGTTCCTGCAGAGACTGAGCCCTGATAACAATTATAATGCGGCGTGGCAAAAATGCCCTAATTACCAATATTACAGTGCAATCACCATAATCTAAAATCAATTATGCTGAGGCCTTATCTCAACTCTGTGGATTCCTTTGGTGGGGAATCATTTTCTCCCTTTTTTATTTTTTCATTACCCTCAGTCGTGATAAGGACTCAGCATACCCTGTCTTTTGAATTAACTTTTATTTTGAGTCACCTTTAAAGGTGTCGTCGTGTGCCCACTTGAACTAGTGGTGTGGTGTGATGGTGTGAAAATATCCACACCATCTGCACCGACACCGGCATAATAGTTTCGGTCTCTATATCCAAGCATCCAATATAATTTAATTCTGACACACGGACATCAATGTGACAAGAAAATCAATGTAATCTCACAGCATATTAAACCCCAGAGATGTAATAATTTATAGAAACTGACCAACTCTGACCCCTGACTAGGTCAGGAAATCTCTGCTGCCTGATGACTAAGTCACAGAATTAGTCCATTTCCTCAGATGATTAACAACACTGTTTCAAATAAATGACCTCTTGTGTCATTCAGAATTGAAATGCCAACGTGATAAACAAGCATCTTTATCAATAAACTTTTGGGCTCCATTATTTTAACTGCACTGTTCTCAATATTTTGAATAAAGCTACCAGACCTGTGAGCGATGGGCTCTGTTCTTTTCTTAAATCCTAGTATGACCAATTGAATTAAAGCTGTAATCACAACAAAATGAGGTTTCTATTGACTCTGGGGGCCCAAATCAATTTTCTCTTCTTTTTTTTTTTGAGAATATATTGAAAACCCCTTACCTCTTCTTCACAACATATGCACTACTCTGAGGTAAACTATCATTTACGATCCCTAAGTAAAACTTTGGGGATTGTAGTTGTATGATGACAAAAATGTAAAGACATGTTATTTGCCTTTATTGCAAAAAAATTGAAAATGTCACAGAATATTTAAAATCGACAGATATTCTGTCACAGACTAAAGGGAACATGGTACATTGAAGCTTTTGAAGATTTTAATACATAACATCTATTATACGTGATTTATTTAACATAGAGTAAGAATAAGTTAAAGGTGGTAAAAGTGCTGTTTTGAAAATAATCTTTTAGTCACGGTCTCTTTTCTGATTTGATTCAACATATTTTTGATCCACGTTAATAAAATATTCGCTTGCCTTCAGACCTACGTTCAGCACCACGGACAGCTCCACGCTCTCTCCCTCGCCTCTCCTCTAAAGTTCTGAATGCTTGGTTTACTTGTGTGAACGTAGATTGGACACTTTTCGTTGCCTCGATCACTTTTACCGATTTTACTTTAACTTCGTGGTTTTCTGAGCTCCAATGTGATCCAAACTTTGTAATCTGGAGGAATTGCTCTGTGTAAAAACAACTACACATGTTCCTCCTGGAGGAGCAAACGCCGCCTCTCTGTGCAGCCTGACAATGCAGCAGCTGTCACAGCTGGAAGCGGCCAGTCAAGTCAGAATCAGCCTGAGATTGCGGTGTTGTTGTTTTTTTTATTGACTCGGTCATATTGACTAATATTGACAAGTGCAGCGCTCTTCCTGTGGTGTCGTAATCTAGCAAGCTGAGGCTTTATTCTTTTATTTATTTTTATTTATTTATTTAATTATTGTTATTTTTTTAAAATTTAACGTCAGATCAAGTTTGACCAACACTGGCCTGCCGCGACGGATCCAATCAGAGTTCAGATCAGCTTCATCTTCCCCCACCACCCCTCCCTCTCCGTCTCTTTCTCTGCCTCTCTTTCTTAGTTGCAAAAAAAAAAAAAAAATAGAAAAAATGTTCTGCAGCTGGGCTGCACCTCAATGAATGAATTGGTGCACTGTGAGCCACCACCATCTACCCACTGGATTTCCATTTATTCCCGGCATCCATCCCGAACATATGAATCTGCTTAGACAGAGCCTTTTAAGGAGTTGAAAAGATCAGGTCGGAGAAAATGGCACAACGCGTGGTTTTCTTTTTGCTGTGGCTCTTTGACCAGACCTCAGCCGGATTTCCGAATCAGATTAACATCGGTAAGTGTCCCGCTCGTTTCGGCGAGCTGCTGATTGTTGTTTGCGTAATATAGCCTAATGCATGATTGCAGTTTTATACTGGGAACTGAATGCGGAGCTCTCCGCAGTGTCCCCGGACTAACTTGATTTTCCAGTGCTGCATTCTTAAAGCGGCTGGTTTTAAAACTACAATAAAGCTTCAGCTCTTGCTGAAAACTACCAGAAATGGTTACAGCTGATGACAGGCAACGTTTTGTCGTCTCTCAGTTGCGAAGAGTTCCAGGCCGGCGCACCGATCAGTAATGCACGAGTTCATCTGTAAATTACAAATAGTTTCTTTGTTCACGCCGAGTTCCTCGAATGAGGGTGAAAGCCGGCGATGAACTGTGCACGCCACCGTGAGAGTTGTCTGATCTTGGTTTTGAATTTCTCCAAAGGGGGACTGTTCATGCGATCCACGGTGCAGGAGCACAGCGCGTTCAGGTTTGCTGTCCAACTCTACAACACCAACCAAAACACCACCGAGAAGCCCTTCCACCTCAACTACAACGTCGACAATCTCGAGTCGTCCAACAGCTTCTCGGTCACCCATGCATGTAAGTGTGCTTCCTTGTCAGTCGCGTCCAGAGCGGCCGGTGCACTTCTGGGGTCCGCCAAGAACGAGCAGGAATTATTCAGGTGCTTTATGGAGATTGCAGCTGAGTTCGGGCGTGCAGACAAGTTTCTGTCACCTCTTCCTGGATTCAGAAAGTCTCAGTGGAAATAGCAACCCTGTGCAAACTCTTTATTTTCTCACCGTGAAAACCTATGTATAGACTGCGTTTATTGTTGTAAAACACAACATATTCAAAGCATACGTCACATCATTTTGCACACTTATTCCATGTTGTAATGTTACATCACTCCGTCACAGTGGCAGTACCTGCATGAACGAGCCCCTCCTTCAAGTTTCAACATACAGTACACAATTATTGGGTTCAGAGGAATGTTAAGAAAAGTAACAATCTCCTTTTTTTGTTTTTCCACAAACGTGTGTTTCACGAATCCCAACAGTGCAATCAGTAGAATCAGTGTAAATCCAGTTCAAGTTTTTTTTTTTTTTTTTACCGACATATATTTATTTATTTTTTTGTGATTGTCTTAATTTGAGGTTACTTTAATGCCTCCTCAAATGTGGAAATGCTGTTTTTGTGTCTTTACAAACAGCACAATCTCAAAAAACTGGGTTTTAAATAATCGCTGTTCAGTGTTGTGTAAGCAGTTTGACCAATATTTTTGCACAAATCTTGATCAGATTAATTCAAAAACAGTAGAATAGCTCTTTAGTTTACTGTCAAATTGGAGTCTCAACTTTAACAGATTCATTATTTTAAGCTGTCATGCCACTCCTGATCCATGACGCCCTGTATGGTTAGTCATATTGCCCCTCTAAAACAAGAGAGCACCTCACTTGCTAATCAAGTCGTCTTCTTGCTAAAGTTATCTGACCTGCAAAAAAAAAAACAAACAAAAAAAAAAAAAAACTTCTTTAAAACTGTTTAATGTCAATAATTTTATCATATATTTAATTTGAAGTAAGAAAACTTGAAATTAATTTTTGGGAAATTCTTTCTTGTTTTTTCCTTATTGCATGTTTATGATCATACCATAAAAGTTGATAAGGGAAAAAAAAAACATTATTGTGTAGCTTTCTTTTGACTGATATCTCTTTGAATAAAGCAGAGACGTAAAACAAGAGTCATCTCTTGTTTCACTTTTCTTTGCCGTTAAACATAAACAAGGACCTCCATTTGGTGAAACAGCCAACTTTGTTGGCCCACAGCTTTATCTGACTGACTGTAGCAGCTGTGTCCTTCTAACCCCCTGCATGGCATGATCATAATGGCCCCTTGACTTCCCCTGTCTGCTGGAGCATCGCCTACTGCTCTGTCCTATGATTCCCCCCCCCCGTCTTTGTTGGAGAGCGTCTTCCCCGGCATTGCAGAGTCAGCTCATTAGCACTCAGCCCTCATAGCACCTCACCGTGCTGTCATTGGGTGAAAGGGGAAAAAAATCCATAGCTCCCCAACCATCGCCAGCAAATGAGTTGGACTCAGACCTGCAGAGGAGGTGGGCCCGAACAGTGAGGCAGTTGAAGCAGAGCATCATATCGCAGGCAGCAGAGCAGCAAGTGGCTTAACGAAGGCATCCACGAGAAACAATAAGCAAAAGAGGGTGAATAAATAATAGATAATGCCGTTCAATTTCACGCATGTTGAAGAGGGAAGGGGAGGATAGGAGAAAGGGCTGATATCAGAATCTAATTAAAAACAGAGGCAAGCAGAGTCTTAGCAAAAGGAATTTTCACCCCGAAGGAGCAACGGCATTGTTTCTAGCTGCCCTCGCTAATAGTCCGCCTCAGTGTTGAAGGACTACGTTAAGCTGTAGGAAAATCATATGCATTTGAAACAAAATAACTTGATGTGAGCCTCAAGGTGTGTTTTATGATTTTGCTGCTGCTTTTCAGATTGGAAAAAAAGAAAACACTCCCTCAGGTGTGTTTCCAGAAAAACACATAGGAATGAAACATCTGTGCAAATCCTCAACGACACTCAGCAACCATTTGGTTATACGTCAGTGGTCTTCAACTCTTGTGTTCTGCAGCTTTTAGATGTCTCTCCGCTTCAACACACCCAAGTCAAACAATCAGGTCATTAACTGGATTCTGGACAACTTGGCTGCATACTGAGGAGATAATTCAGCCATTTGATTTGGTGTGTTGGATTAGGGACACATCTAAAAGCTGCTGGACACCGGCCCTCGAAGCCTCGATTTGAGGTTCCCTGGTAACTTTAACACTGGTTTGTAACACATATGCACTGGCATAGAAAATCTTCTGCAGGACAATGTGACCAGCCCACAGCAGAAGCTGCTCATGAGTAGGTCAAGGAATGTGATAAACGTCTCGGGGGTTTGTCTACCACTGGCCACTTGGTCAACCTGACCCCTTTGTACTTTCTCACTTTCATTTCGTGCCTGGACACAAACAATTTCATTCTTATGCACTTAAGCCATTCATGTTAGTTTATTTTTGTTAGCATTTTTGGTGAATTGTGTCGATAAATTGTACTAAAAATGCTTAGAATCTGACATAAAATTTAATTTAATCAAATTTTATTTCTGGAGCATGTTATTTTCGTTGGTTTATCTTCAAACACTTACTAGCTCCAGTTAACTCAGATGTTACATGAGCGATAAAGATCGCTGGAAGAAAACCTCCTATCGGTAGATGGTATTTATTGGAGTCACACAAGTCACATTTCCTTGCAGTAGATTATGAGCAAATTATAGAAAATTGCTTTTAGTCATTAGATGTTGAAGTCAGTAAGAAATGTCCTTAATGTAGGTTGGAATTTAAGCTTAGTTTGTACAAAACTTCAGACAGCAGGCTCCTCCTTTTTGTACCTAAAGAAGTCAGATATGAAAATCAAATCTACAGACGTTCTAAATGCTGAAGGGCTAAATGAAAAGAGCTGCACCCCCATCACTCAGAACACAGAGGAAATCTAATTCCAAATGTAACCATTTTTCTTAGAAAAATCTCCGCTGTCTTCTTGATGCGGACATTCATCTGTGCCGATTGTGGACTCTCTATATTAATCTACTGCTGCCACTAAAGTACGATGTGCCGTAACCACAGTTTCATAACGTAAAAGCTGGATACTTATGAGACATTTAATTGTCGTGCAATTCTTAGGAGACGATAAAAGCCTATCAAAATCACTACCTTGTTACAACGGTCTCAGAATCTGCTCAATGTAACTGTGAAAGAGCAGGCAAGAGATGTGCTTGAATTTACAGGACGGATTTCCATCTTTATTCCAAAATAAGCAAGACCTGCAGCCAACATGCCTGGGCATCGCAAACGAGGAGCTAATGAGCTGAATTTTATTGTTAGTAGGGAGGGAACCTGCATGACACTGTCCAAATCATTTGTTGTTCTTGATGGATGTGCATTTGACAGCCAATATGTGCAGCCATTTTCAATAAATTAGTAAATAAATCAAATATTATTGGTCTGGTGTAATTTAATTTAAATTATACGCCATGTTCTTATTAAAACTCACTTTATCAACTCACTTCATAAAGTGAGTTACGGAAGTATTTGCATTTTTCAAAAATGTTCACATTTATTTAATATTTCTGCATCTAGTTTTTATTAAAACACAGCATGTTCTCAAACTGGGCCGAGGCGTACGGTGATCAAGCATAACATTATGACTAGCATGAGCTTCCTGACTGGGTCTGTGGTTATACCCAAATAACTGCACTGTGCTGTTCACGTCGACACGTTATCACAACATTTGAGGTGCAGCAGCTTGCCTGCTGAACTGGATCAGGTGAAAAAGCCTTTTTTCCTCTTGTGCATCAATTAGCCTATCCCAGTTTACTGCTGTTGCTTCCTTGTATCACTTTTGACCCAATCATTCAGTCATCAAATTTCAGCCTTTGTCAAACTTGCCTCAAACCTTACACTTGTTCAATTGTCCTGCTTGTAAACATTGGGAACACAATGTTTCCAAAGTGTTCAGCAGCATTTGTTGAAATTAATTAGACGGAAAATTGCAACGCGGGCCTTCTCATCCAACATCAGTGTCTACGGTTGCAGTATGTAACTTTACTTTAAAAAAAAGAAAGAAAGTTTTTTAACATATTTTAACATTTTTGTACAATTATTATTATGTCATGACAATATAATGTAAGACAGATAATATGTGAAAATATTATGCTCCTCTGCATTCTCTCAGTGTTCCCAGTGCTAGCTGCAGAAATACACCATTCAGTCAGAAATAACCAATCAGAGCCAGGAGGAGGGTCTTAGCGCTGTCAATCACTCTCATACACACACCCTCCTCTTGCTCTCTGCCATTCTACAGCTAGTTTATCACTACCATGAATATTGGGGCTAGGGACCCAATATTCCCTGGAATATTGTTGTATGACTGTGGGGAAACTGATTTTCTGGAACGTTGAGTTGTTTCTTCGTCATTAGCACTCTGAGCAGCATTGATTGACTGCGCTAAGACCTTCCTCCTGGCTCTGAGTGGATGTTTTTATGTCGGGAATGGTGCTTTTCTTCAGACACCAATAGCAGCTCAGGGAGAAGGTGGAGGAGCTCAATCTTTTCACAAACTATCTGTCTAATATCCTCCTGAGACCCAGCAATACATTTTTGTCCTCTGTGGAGGACATAGGTTTTTTGTCCATAACTCTGAAACCATACATGCCACTGTGTTAAATCCTCTTGGTCCTTAGAGAGGACATCCTGGGCCTCGAAATGTGTTCATATTTGCCACAAGAGAGTCCCGATGTCCTCTCCAAAGGACATACTCTAAAAAATAAATAAAAACATGTTTTGAAATGTTTTCAATTGTAGAGATGTTTTTTTCACTCCAGAGTCATGTAGTGTAAAAAAAAAAAAAATTCAAAAACTTTTTTTTCTCTGGGTCTCAGGAGGATTTTATACTGTCTCAGCATGGTGACAGTTTTAACAAGTATTGGAAAAACATATATTTTTAAAAGTTACATACATGCTTTAACCTTTCAAATGTCATAAGGATGGTCATTCACATAAATGTAATCCTATGTCTTGTGGAACCTTATTAGGACTTATTAAGACTATCATTCAACATAATTTATGTGTGAAGGCATAATATGTATATCCCTCTCAGAAACAGGTGTCATGATGGAATTGTAATCAGTGTTATTCACTTTACCTGTAAGTGGCCTCAATATATTCAGTGACAAATCTATACTTTTTGATGTAATTTGTGCAATCTGTGGTGTTTGTCAAGAAGGTGCCTTGACATTCTTGTTAGCTGAGACCGCAAACTGAAGAAAGCTCATGTTGAGCTCACAATAGTCCACAAGCATTATACATTTTCTCTACCAATATGAGGAGCAAAAAATAGATAAAGGTTATTAAATATCACTTATCTGCTGACTTACAGACCTTTGGGTCTGTACTTTTTAGTGAGAGAGGACCGCCTGTGCTCGGAGTTTTACATTTGTCAGGTGTTTTTTGTTTTGTTTGTTCTGCAAACTGTCACGTTAATTTACCGCACATCCAAAGTCCCTTTGGTATAATTTGGCTCCTGTGAATGACTCAGACCTTTGTCAGCAGTAGCAAACGCCTGCTGCATGCTTTGTAAATGTTTTGAAAAGGGTGCCTTTCATTTATGTTTGACGGAATAACAATTTATTTTTGCATCTTTTAAGTTGTTAATTCTAAGAACCATAAGACATTACTACATTCAAATGCACTCAAAATCAAACAAATTGTATTTGGCTTCTAAAAATGAAACTTGACAATCCTTGCCTTTAATAAAAGCTTGGTTTTCTGTCGTTTCAATTTCTTTTAAGCAACTTTAAAGCCGTGTGCTATTAATGAAATTAGTGACTTTTAAAGCAACAATGCGTGGCTTCAAAAATCCCCGAGGCTTTGCTTTGTACCACAGCGGCATGGTGTGTCCTTTGGTGACAAGACTGTTGTTGCTTTGAAGTAACATGAGAAATTGTGAAATGTGTAATTACCAGCTCGGGCTCTATAATAGCTGCTGAGGCTACAAGTCAGGTGTGCTCACAGAGAACTCAAAAGTGCTTCAAAGCAAAGGGTCCACGTTTGAGGAAAAGCAGAGCAGACAGCATTAATGTTGCTGATAGTCATGGCTTCACCAACTTAATGACACTGCCATCCATTTTTACCTGTTTACCCTTCTTCTTTGTGTCCTTTACGTGAGACAAAAAAACATCAATCCTCTGCACATCTCTTGCTGTGCTATTTATGAGATTACTTACCTTGATTCTTGTTAAAAGACAATTTTGCACTCCTTGGCTTTTGAATCTTATCTCACTGCTCCTCATTCCTCATTCTGTCATTAAGCTAATGGTCTGTGTCCCCTTTGCCAGCCTTTTTACATCTGCCTATCCTCTTTTATTGAATCCTTGAGGTCCTTAAACTCTGGCAAGATCACATGCTTCCTTGGCTGCTGTGTCCGTCCGCCTTTTCTCGCTGATCTAGCGAAGGCTGTCCCATTCCAACAGTTTGGGTTTTTATTGAACTGAAGAAACCAGAATGAATGTAACAGATAATGCATGTGTAGTTAGTTGGCTATGATCCATCAGAGACACCAGGAAGTTATCGCTCTGGCTTTCAAACAAATATAAAAAAAATATAATATGTGTTTATCAATGAGCTATAGTGGTGTACGTAAATTTAACTACCTCTGGGCTTTGCCAGGTCAGCTGCTTTTCCTCATTTTATGTGAGCCAACTGGCTGCCAGCTTGATATTTGTTGCCAAGGTAATACATGTGCTAAAATTTCCCTTGATAAAGACGTATGAAAGGAAGAAAATAATTTTTAAAAATTGATAGGAGAAAACTGAAATGTGAGATTGAGACATTGGTACTGTTTGTTGAGTTTGTTCAATTGTTAATAGCTTCATATTGTGAAATAGTAAGTAGGCTGTACTTGTATAGAACCCCAAAGCGCTTCACACCACATCCAGTCATTCACCCATTCGCCCTTTTGGCTACAAGTGAAGCGTCCGTAGAAACAGAGAAAATATTATATATTTAATTAGTCCTAAACTAGAGAATAACGTAATTGTGAAACTTGACTTTATAGTCCTCTGCATATGAGCTACTTGAATATAATTTCATACATTCAAAAGCAATGGAGATAAAAAAAACACAATAACTATAGATCATTACTGAAACGTTTGTTTTGCTGTTTTATTTTTTCCACAGAAAACGAACAGAAACAACAAAAACAAAAAATGTGACATAATACATAACATATTTATCAGTTGTAGTTCCCTTCCCTCTATTTCACAGATTTTACATCACTGTGAGCTCATAGAGAAAAAAATAGTTGGAAGAAAATGTTTCCATGTGCTTTACAAACAGGCCAAACTCTTAATTTTTTGTGTTAGATCAGTTAGAATTACTCCTATTTATTAAATACCAGGAAAAAGAGGAGAGAGCCCAGTGAACGTTTACGCCATGAAATGCTGTACTGCATTAAAAATGTTGAAACCCATTTAACAACAGATTTTTAGCTAATTAATAATTCCTAATGTTGGTGGGGCTTTAATGCTGGAAAAGAATTATATCCTTTTAAAGCTGAACATGCTGCAGCAGTTCCACATTTCAACTTGTGTCTCCCAAATGACCCGCTCTTTAACCGCCAGCTGTTGAGACTGGTCAGCTGGTTAGTCAGATGTAGTGGAGTGTTAGTCATGTTTAGTTTGAGGCAAGTAAAACTAAGAAAACATGGCATTTATGTTTTGCACCGTGACGCAGGTTAGTCATGAAGAGGAATTCTGGACAAATTGAGGTTTCAAGTCGATCAAAGCAGATTTTTGAATATAGATGAGAGATTTACAGCTAAGAACTGATTTCTGTTTAGATCTGTTTAGATTCAGAGGCCTTGCAGTCATGATTTGTTTCAACATTTGTGCCCCATTTAGCGAGGTGGTTCTCCTCATACTGCCCAGAAACACCAACAGATTCTTGAAGGGGATGTGGCAGCTCACACTTGGACAGAGCACAGGTGGTAAATGGCATATGTTGCGAAGCACAGACAATAGGGGTGCTTACCAAATCTTTGCGTGCATTGTTATGTGTAGCTTTTGGAGATGCTGTTGTTTTGGTCCTGTGGGAAGAGATTGTAAACGAAGTGACAAGGAGGCATGTTTTTGCAGCGCATGACCTGCGAGCACTGACAGGGACAGGCTGTCGTCTGAAGAGGCTCCTCAGGTGATTGTAAGAATGCCACAGTGTTGGTTCTTGGAGGCTGCATAGCTCAGCTTGAAAGGTGTGATGAGAGTAAACGTGGGGAAAGAAAAGAGGTAAACCGAGTAGTGTGAGGGCTGAGAAAGGGACTGGGGTAAGTGAGAGAAAGAAGGAGAATATAATTTTTTTCTTTTAAGCTGCTCAGAGTGTGTGTTTGCGTGAGTGCACGACTGTGTTTAAGAGAGAGATTTCTCCAGGCAATGGGGGGTTGTGCAGGGACATGCCATCACAGTGCAGCTGTGTTGGAGGCACAGATGGAGGTTTGTGTGTGGCTATGATGCAGACGCATGAGAGACCCCACGAGGCAAAACTTACTATTGCGCTTACATGCCTACATGTACTCTCACACAAACACAACCACTCACTTGCAGAAAGACAACCAAGCCCTCTCACAAACACCACTATGATTTCCATTTCTCAGACATACACCATTAAGCTCTCTTGCAAATACTATCAAATTCTATTAAATATATCAATATGCTCCCAAATGTCCTTCACACTTCAAGCGCTCAAATTTATTTTTCTTGAGGGAAAGTCTCTGATTATTACCTTTGAAATCCAAAATATTGTAGTCACAGTAGTTGATTAAAATGTAAAATAGAATAAAATTTATTTCAGTTTATTCTTAAATATTAATTTTATTAATTCAATTTTATGAAAATAAATAATTTACTCTGGTTTATGTGCAAATAGTAACTTTTAATCTACATTCAAAGTCTTTACACTCCTTTTCGTATTTTGTTTTTCATTAAAGAGCTTAACTTGAGGAGAGATTTGACATAAAACAGCTTTGAAATGACGAGTCGTTTTAACAAAAAACACTAGAGATACGGAGGACCAAAACTGACAGAATTAAAAATAAAAGAGGAAATACATAAATGACCCAATAAATAAATCAATACAGTTAAAATGTGCCACTTCATTTCCAAAAGAAGAATTTTTATCATTTATTTTACCTTCATATTATCTTTTCAGATTAGATCAAACAAATTGCACACTATTCGTCTGTAATGAACAGCACAGTGAAGGAACGATTTTGAGGACAGCAAGCCAGGCGATCTCAGAGGCCTCTAGAGGTGGCTTGATATGGGTCTCAGTCAAATGAGTGGTACAGTAGTGAGCTGGGACGAGGTTACAAGCTCTGGGAGCTGCACAGCCTGAGAGAGGAGCACAATGTCAGCACATCACTGACAACAGTGTTCAGATAGCAAAAGATCAGATAAGTGGAGGATGTTTTTTCCGATACAAATTCAGATTGTGAAAACCTCTGCTAAATTTGCAAAACCATGAATTTTGGTTGCGGAAGTTGTATATGTAATTGTTTGAGTTAAACACGTACATTTAAGATGTAATTGGCCAGGTTACTTTGCGAAAGTGCAAAGAATATTCACAATATATTTTGACAATTATGTTACCATAGCTACAATCTGGTGCTACCAGTTTCTTTTGGCTTGAGCTCACTTTGTTCACAATTACATCTCTGTAAATAATAACCAATTATCACTGTCTGCTTTTAAGCTTGGCCAATTGAAACTAACATTGATGATGTTTCTTTAAGAGGTCTCCCTAAATCACATTCTGCTCAAGCCCCCCTACAACATTCATGCAGAGCAGTGGCCTTGCATGATGAGCCAGAGCCACTGCACTGTGCATCTCTGAGCTGGATGCGCGAGACAAACAGGTAGATTTAATTTACGTGGCACTAGTTGGGACAAATTTGTTTTTTGCAGGCCGGGCTTCATGGAGCGATTTTTTCTGATCTCCTCTCTTCGTTGTCAGCCGACTGGCTCTGAAGCACTCATTCGTGTGTTTTACAGGTCCACTCCGCTGCCGCACACTTAGCTGGTCTATGACGAGCTTGAATGGAGCGGAGGAGAGGTAGAGAAGGTATTTGATTTGGCATAGTTTAAGGTATAGTGGCACCACAAAACAAGAGCATGGTGCGTGACTACGGCATGAGCTCGACAGCTTCTCCACAGGCTAAACTGCCGGCTCACTAACCCATCGGCTCACCGGAGAATTCCCGGTAGTCCCGTATGCCAGACCGCCCCTGACCACGGGGGAACACAGACAAACAGGATGAACAACCAGGCATATAAGCATCTTTGCAACTACATTTATAGCAAAGCCTCACATCTCACATAGTTTTAGGTAAATAGGAAATGAATATCCAATTCAAAATTAGCTATAAGTTTTTCAATCGTTCTTACATGTTTATATGGTCACATGAGAGAAAGTTTTTTTTTTCTTTGAGCTCCACAGAGATACCCCAAGGACCAAGCCTCCAAAGAAAACAATATTTCTGACCTAATTTACTGGCCATGAGATGCCCTCTGCTGCATTTCTTCTAAATTATTATTTTTTTAATTTTAGGCACATAACAGAGGCAGTAATGAGATTCAAAATACTAAACACAGCACACACTGCCAGGCAGATCCAACACAATTAATATTTAATCAGAATATCAAAGATCCTCTTGAACCCAACCTAAGGAGAAGTGCTGCTGTCGGAGAGTTATTTGTCTTGGACCCTGCAATACTGGCAGATGTTGTTTGGTGCAACATTTATTCCTCTCTTGCTGTTGTACTTGGCTCAAATTCTCTGTGCATCTCTTACAAACTCAGGGCATTTCGCCATTTTCAGCAGCTATCAAGTATGACTGAAAAACAGTATAGTGAGAAATTATTGATTTTAAAGATCGGTTAACATCATCATATCTTTTAATTTTAAAGATTTATGTAGGCATGCCAGTAAAGCAGGAGTTCTTGTAGTCCCCATTGATCCCCTTCCTGCTCAGTTTTCTGAATGAAATGTCACAGAATTTCAAGTGAGATTAAACAGGATTAAGAAGTAATAATTAATGTGAAATGTCCTGGGAACCCGACATTGATCAAAGTTGGATTGCTGTTTATTTTTGCTCCACTACAGTTACATGGCAAAATTATCAACAGCACTGGCAAAGATGTTCTGAAAAACTAAAACTAAATTCCTCTTTTGTTGTAACAGCATACAGTCACACTTGAAAATGTTGAACAATTAAAATGTCAATTTTAGTATAATTATTCAGTCAAGGGGGAAAAAAATATAAAATTTTAAGAAGTACAGTAATTGCTTTGAACAAAAACCCTAGTGGTAAAATTATTAGATAATAAAGATAAAATGCTATACATCACATACATCCCATTTACCTTTTATTTCTTAGTCTCAGGATTACCATGGAAGAAGGTTAATCTTGAGTCTGATTTCTGTATAAGTATATTGTTCAGTGATTAAAGTTTACTGGCGGAGGCCATTAACAACGTCCTGGCCCACAGCATCACAGATACACCACCATGCAGAAAACAGGATGTGCTTTCCATATTATTGTTCATTGTTTTACAACAAACCCAGGGGTGTTCACTTCAGCTCATTATTAGTCTCATCAAGAACCCTAAAGCATTTCAAAGTGTCAGTGGAAAACTCCGGTTGTGTTGGTTTTTGATGAACTCAGTCCTTGCTGTTGATTGGTCTGTTGATTCTGTCTGAACCATCTTGGAGCCACCGAATTTGTAGATTGTCTTACCTGCCTTGTGGTGAAAACATAAATATGGGTCATCTGGCCAGGTGCTAAGAGAATTTAGCCTCTATGTATATCCAACAGAAGCAGAAGAATGTATACAAAAAAACCCTAAAATAAATAACAAATTGTTTCAGTTGCATTTTTTAAGGAATTATTAATTATACCAACAGTTGTACCACAATGACTTTGTGGTACAAATCACCACTAATGATTGTGTTTAAGCTAGGAGCAATTATTTCTTAATGTGTGACGTTTTCCCACCTATTGGTCTCAAATGCAAGGTTGGATTTTTACTAAATTTTAAGTCAGGCTGTTTGCACATTTACATCAGGGTGCCAATAAGTTTGGCAAACACTGTACGATATAAATTGGCTCATTTTAAGATAATTAAAAATACACTGCGCTAATTAAAAAAAAGAGCTCTGGACAAACAGTGTCCAAAGCCATTTGAGCCTCATTTCAATACCTGATGTTACCATAAAAAACTGAAATTAGCAAACTTAGGTATGATATGCTGAAAAATCTTGGATTTTTGAGCTTTGTTGCAATGGCGTTACACCAAGTGTACATCAAGTTCCCTTTTTTGCCAGCAGACATGATGTAACATGACAGCCCATATTTGCTCTGCCCATCTGCACACTACTGTTCAAATAACGAGGTGGGTTCTGAACTATAAGTCAACAATGACAGGATAAGTCCATGTTCCCTTATTGAAGATGATATCAACACAGACCTGTGATGAAGAAAAGCAGCAGGCAGAGTATATGAAAAAGCAGCAACACACACTGGTGGGGGGCCACACAGTTGGAGAGACACAAAATCTTTGCAGTGAATTAAACAGGTTTGCTGGTGTTCTCTGTGAAAAGAAAAAGCTGCTTCTGATAAGGAACAAACGCCACTTGTTGTGCATTTAAAGTGAAGCGAACAGAGGGCCAAGCAGCTTTTTTTAAACTATTCATCTCACGCCAGCTGTCCGAATGTGTGTGACGGCTGCTTTCCATTTTGCTTTCTCACTGAGCAAAACCTCTCAAGCACAGTGGGTTGTGTTCTTGCGACCGAGAATATTTCTTATTTCAATATGTCATTTAGCCTCCAGGTTTGAAATGGCACTAACGTACAAAGAGTGAAAGACAAGCATTTTTTAAAAACCTGACTCTTTCCAGTCAGTGTGTTTGCCCTTTTTTTTTACTCATTACTGCCTGTACTTACTATTATTTCTGTCTGTGCCCCAATTCCCCCTGTATATGTGGATATATACTTACTGGTCACATTACTAACTACACCTTTGCTAGTATTTGATTTGTCCTCTTTTCCTTTAAGAAATGCCTCATTTTGTAGTGGGACATGTCCAGAAAAGTGTCGGACACATTCAGAGATCCATGTTGACTTAATGTAAAGTTACCCCAGAGTTTTTGGCTGCACATTTGTGATATTATATGAATTTTCCATTCCACCAGATCCCATAGGTGCTCTGTTGGATTAGGGTCTGGCTACTGTGGTGATTGCTGGAATTCAATGTCACGTTCAAAAGACCAGTTTAAGAGAATTTGAGGTTTGTGACAAAGTGTATTGTCCTACGGTATGTAGCCACAAGTAAATATGTACACTATCGTAAAGGCGCTGCACATGTTCAGGAACAATACTCATCCTAGCATCTGAATGTTGCAGTTTGAACCAAAGCTCATCAGAACAGACAATGTTTTTCAATCTGTCATGGTTTTCCACTGCATGTGTGCTGCCTGAATGAAGGCTACTGTGTTTTGCGCATGTTTACGAGAAAGGTAAATTCAGCTGTATAATATTCTGAAAAATAAGCCATTGAAAACAACAAGATGTCATGAGTCTTCTATTATTTTTCTCCAGCTTATATATATCAAAATTAAAATAACTTTTAAATGTTAGAGATATTGCCCTGTGATGGACTGGTGACCTGTCCAGAATGTACCCCTCCTCTCACCTGATGACCACTGGAGTTAGGCACCAGGCCCCCTGCATCCCTGCAAGGATAAGCGGGTGTAGACGATGGATGACTGTTATAGATATTATTCTCAGGGTGGTAATGTATTTTTGCAGCCAAAGGAGTACTTGTTTTTTGTTTGTTTCTTTAGGTGAAAGCAAATAGATTATAATATACAACACTGTTTTAATTTTTTGTTTAAAAACTGTGATACTTTGAAACTGTGGTACTTTTACTCGAGATTGTCACCCTCCACGAATCTCACATCTGCTAGTTACTAACATGTACTGTTCTCCAGTCGCACTGGCCCCATGCTAAACTCCACTACAATAGCCGTAATCACTGAATCAGTAATCCTTTACTTGAGTCAGAATAACACATGCACATTGTGCTTCATTAGAGGTTACTGCATTGCTCTGACTTCACTGAGCCCTAAAGAAAAAAAAGAGGAATTTTTATATTGTCTTCCTCAGTGGGAGGCTGCAGACCACATTGTCCTAACCAAGGTCGGGCAGCTTTTTTTTCTTTTCCTATTTCTTCCAAACATCCCCCCGCCCCAAAAAACAAAAAAACAAAACACACATTCTAATCTTTTTGGCCTATACATCATCAGCCTATCGATTTTCTTTGCCTTTTTGTGCTGTGTGCTTTCTGTGCTAAAGGCAGCCAAAACTGAAGCGGCTGTGTTGTGATGAATACAAAGCACCAACTGGGAGTGTCACGATGTAGTTCTTCAACTTGTAAATATTGGATCACAGTGCGACGGGGGCTTCCAGCTTGCAGCTCTCCATCTGCCGGCTGAGCAGATTGATCTGCACGTTTCTGGCCTGTTTCGAGAGAGCCAGTCGCTGGCTAAGCCCCTGCCAAAGCAGCATGTCTGTACAGAAACAAGGGCTCCATCATAAGTGATTGCTTGTGACAGTTCACAGTCGCCGGGCCACTGAAGCATCATAACCTTGTGAAGCTAGCGATTGGGCGCTCTACCACAGAGGGAAAGAAGAAAAAAAAAAGAGGGGAAAAAATATTAGCATATTTCTTGCAGTGGTATAAAGATGCAAATAAGATAGTTGTGCCAGGAATAGCCTCTACTGTTAACGTTGAACGTTATTTCTATAATAAAAGGCATAATCCAAAGCAATGGGGGTGAATTCATGCGATTACTGCAACTGTGGCTGCAGCAGGATAAAAATAAAAAAAATGCTTCGGCGATGTCACAAAGAGGTTTGTTGTTGCTGTGGCTTAAACTGCTAATGATAGAGAAACTGAGATATTCTACGGCGAGGAGGAGGAACAGAACCTGAGCCTTCAAAATCACTGTAGTCGGGTTTGTAACTGCAGCAAGCTCAGTGAGATCGCTCACTGATTCACGGAGGATGCATGGATTTAATCAATTCTGCATGAATGCTGTAAAGACTAGGACAATATCCAAACAGCCATGAGTAATATGCTTAGAATCTGTTGTAGGGGACTGTAAAGCTCCATTTTTGTTTCGACTTGTCTTGCTGCTTGGCCACCGAAGAATCATCATTTGTTTTGAGATGATGTACATGTGGGCAGCCTTGCTTTAGATGATTCTTTGCTTCTTTTTTTTTTTTTTTTACTGCTGCTCTCCTGTCCTTAGTGCTCTCTGGCCCCCCATCAGAAAAAAATTAAGTGAACATGATGTGCTTTTTCAACCATTACCATCCTCTGTTTCTCCCTCTGAAAGTTAATTCAAAGAGACTGCGGTGGTGTGGCTCTTGTATTTTTACACATGGCTACATAAAACCCGTGGGTGGATGCGCTTAGGCCGCTGTCCGTGTTTGCGTGTCCATGCATGATTGTTGTGATAAAATATTGAAGTTGTCCATCATGCTATAATCAACCATCCCCTCCCCTAGTTTTATTTTCCATGCCTTTCTTTGTCCTGTAGCAGCTTTATTCCCTTTGACAAGTTCAGATCAGAAAGAAGAACCTCATCTGACTCATGACAGACTTAATACGCATCAGCAAGTGAGGGAAAAACACTACTTGGAGTAGATCCATTCCAAAGGCCTTTGTGGAAATTGTTTCTTGTACGTCAATGGCTTTTGCCATCCTAACAGGGCTAGAAAATAATGAAAAGCAACACAAGTTCAGTAGCTTAGTGATGGTTATAAAGGAAGGGAACAGCGGTGGAGAGAAGCATGGCGGCGAGATAAAGAGATTAACCTGAGATATTTTTGTTCATTGAGCAATTATGCTCAAAATTACAGGCTGCATTTTTCAAAATGTTCCAGTGAGTATTCTAAAAAATATATAATTTGGTCTGAAATATTTTAGTGTCTTCCACCAAATGGGATTTCTGCGGTGTATCCCCTTGATTTTTCAATGTATTTATTATGTTATGTACAAAGACTTTTTTCTGTCAAGCAGATAATGAAGTAAGTAGAGATTGTTCATTTAAACCTAGCACAGAGTTGATTATTCAAAGAAAAAAAATAAAGTAAATACTGTCAAGAAAATCCGAGCTCATCCCACTTCCCCATGCTGGAGATTTTAGTTTAACAGTAATAATAAATAAAGTTATCTTTAAAATGAATCACTCAAGTGACATCAAGGCCCAGCAGTAGACTTAGGTGTCAATAAAATAAATCTGGTTGTGTGTGTTGTTTTGTCTCATGCAAACTTTGCTTTAATTCTACTTTTTTCTATCTAATCATAAGAAATCATAGTCAGACAGAGAGAGTCATTAAACAGGAAAAGCAGGTTTCCTGGAAAAAGAGGAAGTTTCCAGCCTGCAGATTTATAAAAATAGCTGAGACTATTTCTTATTTTAAAGCATGAAAGTTTAAAGAATTAAATCTAAACATTTTGAGTAATTTGATAAGATTCAAAGTAAAATACTTATATTAATATTGGTTTACTTGTAATAATATTTACACGTACATTTGTGGGAACACTTACAAGAAAAACAAGTAACTGTAATTTTAGTATTAAATAATTAGAATCATGTATTATTCTTGGTTTCTTTTCAGAAAAACATCTGTAATAACTCACATTAGGATTATAATAAGTATAATTAATAAGTTATGGTTATAAAATCATAAATGAATGATAAATCAGAGAAGCTGAAGAAAATAAATGTGATATAAGTTATGGTTATAAAATTATAAATGAATGCTAAATCAGAGAAGCTAAAGAAAATAAATGTGATTTTGACATTGAACTTGAAATGGTGTAAAAGGTGTAACTGCAATTAAACATCACTGATATGTTGTAGGTAGATAGTAGGTGAAAGGTGAACGGTTAAGGGAAAAAGGGGAACTAACAGGAGAGCAGAGATGATCAACGCCTTATTTAGGTAAAAGGTGAAAGGCAAGGGACCTAGGAGGTTGAGCAACCCTGAGACATTAGCACAGACATCAGGAAATGTCTGTAAGACAGTGATGGATATGAGATCATCTGTCTGAGCAGTCAGAAACCCTATAAAAGGTGGGTGCAAAAGAGGAACCTTTTGTTGGATCCTCCGGGCAGCTTCGAGCCAAGAGATGGACAAAGAACTCTGCAGCTGAAGAAGAGCCGGGGCCACGGAGCCGAAGACTGTCCTTCTCATGGAGACCAACCGGTCAGGCCCACAACCTGTGGCTTCACATCGCACTTCTCTCATCAGCTGGGTTCAGACCCCAAAGACAAAGATGAAGACAAAGACAAAGGCAAAGACAAAGAAGAAGAACTGGTGCCTTTCTTCCTGCCAGCACCAAGTCCTGTGTGACCTCACCATCCATGCGGAGAAGAAGCTCATCAGACCTACAGAGATCCTGACCTTCGCTGATCAACTTCCTCCTCCTGCTGCAGCACCTTCTTCATCATCAGACCTACAGAGATCCCTGCCTTCATCGATCGGCGTCTTCCTCCTGCTGCAGCACCTTCTTCGTCGTCGTGCCAGGTCTGGGGTTCGAAACGTCAAACTCCGTCCGTCTCTCTCAAAGGTTCCCTTTTTTTTAGTTTTCAGTGTCAGCAGTAGGGAAAGACAGACTAGATGATTGATTTTACTTATTTGATTATTTCTGCTACTGAATTAAGCTGTACTGACCCTTGCAAAACTGCCTTACTAATAAAATATTTAGCATAAAGAAAATCTAAAAGATGTTGTGGACATTCAGTTAATGAGTCACCTTAAAGTTCTTTGATGGTTGTAAAATAGCTGTGATGTTTGATTCTGGAGAGGAAAAAGTTTAAAATGTTTTTAGGTTGCTGGTAGCCCAAATTTAAAACGTCATCCTTGGGACTCACCCGAGTCACTAAAACCTACCTGGTTCAATAAGAAATGCAAGTTGTAAAATAGAGAACGAGCGACCGTTAACAGGTGTGCTCTGTGAAACTAGTTGGCTGTAGGCTGCTCAGTCTGGCTAATTCACAGGGGGAAGAAGGGTGGGACACCTGGATGTAGGCCGTCAGAAAACCAGGCGAATCGTTTCTCGAAACCAGCTTAAACAGAGTTTACTTCAGTTCTGGACAGGGTAAATCCCGGCAGATTTAGGAAACTCAATTAACCCGTTAGAAGGAGAGCTGGTAGCACATCTCCCCTCTCAGAAGAGGAAGTAGAGAGTGAGACAGTAGAGACAGAAAGGAGGGGGGGGGTGTTGCGCAACAACAAGTGGCGCCCGAACAGGGACTCGACTAACGGAGTAGGAGGGCCCTGCCAAGTCAGTAAAAACAGATGTGAGGATCTGAATAGCTCACTTGGTTTGTTAACTCTTAGGGAATAGAGTTAATGGTGACTGATATGGCCGTCAGTCACAACCCTCGCAGTAACTGTATGGCATACAGGTGAGGGAAAGCTTCTACTGAGGATAGATGACCGGATCCAGACAGTGAAGCTAGTAGCCAACATAGTCTAGACCCATCCCTGCTCGAGAGCGCAAAGAGAGGCTTTGGGGGATAGACAACTCGAACCGACAGAGAGACGGAGTGATGGATGATCACTTCGAGGAGGAAAATCTGGGGAAGAAACCGGAGGAAGCCGGCCGCCCAGATCGTTTGGAGAAAGAGGAGACCTCAACAGAACTGCATCAGTTTCTGCACAGCTACTGTGACTCAGACCTGAAGCAAGTGGGGAAGTTGGTTCCAAGAATGAGGAACTGAAACATCAACCCCTGACAAAGAAAAGTTGGCTCACTCTTGCTGGAGTGGATCGTGATGTCATGTTGACAAGAAAAGAAAAGACCAGCCTGCAAGCATGCACAAGAAACACAGAAAAGTATCATCAGCTGACGATGGATGAGGAAGCACACCGCGTCCTCCACTGCAGCCATCGAGAAGACATCCGGCAACAGAGGAACAAACACCAGCAGCTGACATCATCACACAGACGCAGACATGGTTAAAGACATCCTGCTGGACCCGGAGCTTGAAATTGGGCCAGCACAACCCACCAGTAAGAAAAAACCACAAGAAACACCTGAGAAGCCAGGACAACCGGAATGGACAATCTACACCGATGGATCCAGAAAGGGGTCCGACCAGTCGGCATACTGGGGATTTATTCTGAAGCAGGACGGTAAAGAGAAATGTCGTCAGAAAGGAAAAGCTCCCGGTAGTGCTCAAGCCGGAGAAGTGACGGCAGTACTGGAAGGATTGCTGGAGCTGGTAAAAAGGAAAATCAAAAGTGCCAGGTTAGTAACCGATAGTTACTACTGTGCTCAGGCCCTTAGAGAGGACTTGGCCATTTGGGAAGAAAATGGTTTCGAGACAGCAAAGGGCAAGCCAGTGGCACACAAAGACTTGTGGAAAAAGATTGCTGAGCTAAAAATGCAGTTGGAGATAGAAGTTGAGCATCAAAGAGCACACACGCATGAGGGAGCTCATTGGCGTGGGAATGATGAAGTGGACTGTTATGTCCAACAAAGAAAGATTGTCTCTGCCGGTGTCGAGGTGGGACAGAACACCTAAGGACAGGTGGTCCTGGAGTAGTACGGGGACCAGGTAGTACGGTGCGTGCATAAGGCCCTCGAATATGCAGGCGTGCTACACCCCCGTGAAGAACTGAGCAAGCAGGACTGCTGGATGTCCCTTCAGCCCATCCGATGCAGCTGTGTGACTTTGAGGTATGTGGTCGATACGCAGGGCACCCAGGGCAGCGGATGGAAGGTTTGTTCATCAAGAGCACAGTCCCATGGGGTTCAGTCTGCATGGATGTAGCAGAGCCAATGGGGACAACAGGAAAGAGAGGTGAGAAGTACCTCTTGGTGCTGATGGACACAGTGACAACTGCTAGAAGAGCAGGTCTTCCCCTGCAGAGGAACTCCGTTCACGTCACAGAAAGCAGGGAGGCGAAGACACTTCTCCTTTTTGCTCAGAGAAGAAAAAGGGAAGTTGCAGCTCGAAGTGTCACTGAAAACAGGGCAGAGAGTTTGGATTAAAGCTCAAGATCGGCCTGCAACTACGGTGATCAAGCTGAGATTCAACGCCCGAGATTTTGTAAAGCAAGTACTGAACTTCAACACAGTACTACTGATGAAGAAAGGGGTCCATGAGGAAGCAGTGCTCAAGCCAGTTCTTAGCTACAGCGAACCAGAACATTACAAGAAGATGGCCAGAGAATCAAGCACCATGCCATCCTACAGTAGACTGGCCACTATTACAGGAAGGTTGCCGTTCAAAGAACAACTTCAAGGCTTTGGACTGGGAGGGCCGTGAAGAAATTGGACTATGCTAAAGAAGAACTCCTGTCACAACCTGATGGATTAAAATGGAAAAGGATCATGATTACGGATAAAGTGTCATGATGCTTATGCTTTTTGCTTTGCTCTGCTGAACAGCCAGAATTTTTTTTTTTGAGGCCTTCTGTCTCAGCCCATCTTCCCTAAAGAACCATCCCACATCCTGAAGAACCGACAGTTCATCCAACGAAGGTTCCTGTAGAAGAATCAGAGCGATCCAAGTTTTCTTCGACATTCATCACCTCATGGGGGAAATCAAAACTCCAAGGAGGGGGTGTCAAGAGAAGTGGAGTTTTGATGACTACACTGAGCCCTCTGTGACAACTGAGGATGAAGAATCTGCATCTTCACATCCCGGACGAACCTCTTCTCTTTCCAGGGGATGAGGACGGCGAACTGCAGGAGGGTGATGGACTCCCAGCATGTGAAAGGTCTGACCTCGTGGAGGGGGTGTCAAGAAAATCCGAGCTCATCCCACTTCCCCATGCTGGAGATTTTAGTTTAACAGTAATAATAAATAAAGTTATCTTTAAAATGAATCACTCAAGTGACATCAAGGCCCAGCAGTAGACTTAGGTGTCAATAAAATAAATCTGGTTGTGTGTGTTGTTTTGTCTCATGCAAACTTTGCTTTAATTCTACTTTTTTCTATCTAATCATAAGAAATCATAGTCAGACAGAGAGAGTCATTAAACAGGAAAAGCAGGTTTCCTGGAA
This sequence comes from Xiphophorus hellerii, assembly GCF_003331165.1. Taxonomy (NCBI): domain Eukaryota; kingdom Metazoa; phylum Chordata; class Actinopteri; order Cyprinodontiformes; family Poeciliidae; genus Xiphophorus; species Xiphophorus hellerii. Next base: position 20,851,275 of record NC_045694.1, read on the forward strand.
AAAGAGGAAGTTTCCAGCCTGCAGATTTATAAAAATAGCTGAGACTATTTCTTATTTTAAAGCATGAAAGTTTAAAGAATTAAATCTAAACATTTTGAGTAATTTGATAAGATTCAAAGTAAAATACTTATATTAATATTGGTTTACTTGTAATAATATTTACACGTACATTTGTGGGAACACTTACAAGAAAAACAAGTAACTGTAATTTTAGTATTAAATAATTAGAATCATGTATTATTCTTGGTTTCTTTTCAGAAAAACATCTGTAATAACTCACATTAGGATTATAATAAGTATAATTAATAAGTTATGGTTATAAAATCATAAATGAATGATAAATCAGAGAAGCTGAAGAAAATAAATGTGATATAAGTTATGGTTATAAAATTATAAATGAATGCTAAATCAGAGAAGCTAAAGAAAATAAATGTGATTTTGACATTGAACTTGAAATGGTGTAAAAGGTGTAACTGCAATTAAACATCACTGATATGTTGTAGGTAGATAGTAGGTGAAAGGTGAACGGTTAAGGGAAAAAGGGGAACTAACAGGAGAGCAGAGATGATCAACGCCTTATTTAGGTAAAAGGCGAAAGGCAAGGGACCTAGGAGGTTGAGCAACCCTGAGACATTAGCACAGACATCAGGAAATGTCTGTAAGACAGTGATGGATGTGAGATCATCTGTCTGAGCAGTCAGAAACCCTATATAAGGTGGGTGCAAAAGAGGAACCTGTTGTTGGATCCTCCGGGCAGCTTCGAGCCAAGAGATGGACAAAGAACTCTGCAGCTGAAGAAGAGCCGGGGCCACGGAGCCGAAGACTGTCCTTCTCATGGAGACCAACCGGTCAGGCCCACAACCTGTGGCTTCACATCGCACTTCTCTCATCAGCTGGGTTCAGACCCCAAAGACAAAGATGAAGACAAAGACAAAGGCAAAGACAAAGAAGAAGAACTGGTGCCTTTCTTCCTGCCAGCACCAAGTCCTGTGTGACCTCACCATCCATGCGGAGAAGAAGCTCATCAGACCTACAGAGATCCTGACCTTCGCTGATCAACTTCCTCCTCCTGCTGCAGCACCTTCTTCATCATCAGACCTACAGAGATCCCTGCCTTCATCGATCGGCGTCTTCCTCCTGCTGCAGCACCTTCTTCGTCGTCGTGCCAGGTCTGGGGTTCGAAACGTCAAACTCCGTCCGTCTCTCTCAAAGGTTCCCTTTTTTTTAGTTTTCAGTGTCAGCAGTAGGGAAAGACAGACTAGATGATTGATTTTACTTATTTGATTATTTCTGCTACTGAATTAAGCTGTACTGACCCTTGCAAAACTGCCTTACTAATAAAATATTTAGCATAAAGAAAATCTAAAAGATGTTGTGGACATTCAGTTAATGAGTCACCTTAAAGTTCTTTGATGGTTGTAAAATAGCTGTGATGTTTGATTCTGGAGAGGAAAAAGTTTAAAATGTTTTTAGGTTGCTGGTAGCCCAAATTTAAAACGTCATCCTTGGGACTCACCCGAGTCACTAAAACCTACCTGGTTCAATAAGAAATGCAAGTTGTAAAATAGAGAACGAGCGACCGTTAACAGGTGTGCTCTGTGAAACTAGTTGGCTGTAGGCTGCTCAGTCTGGCTAATTCACAGGGGGAAGAAGGGTGGGACACCTGGATGTAGGCCGTCAGAAAACCAGGCGAATCGTTTCTCGAAACCAGCTTAAACAGAGTTTACTTCAGTTCTGGACAGGGTAAATCCCAGCAGATTTAGGAAACTCAATTAACCCGTTAGAAGGAGAGCTGGTAGCACATCTCCCCTCTCAGAAGAGGAAGTAGAGAGTGAGACAGTAGAGACAGAAAGGAGGGGGGGGGTGTTGCGCAACAACAATACTGATGATGCTACTGCTAAACATAATATTCAAATTTAAATATTGCATAAGTTTCTCTACAATCCATTCAGGTCCATCTTTGCAGTTTTTCGTAATACAGGTAAATACTGTAAAGTCACAAATAGATCTTGCTTTACTCTCAGGCAATTTGACTGAATAAGGACTGAATGCAGCTGGAGGTGATTTTCAGATCTGTCATGCTCATGCCACAGAGTTTTAAAAATTTTTTTTACTATGCCTTAAAAATCTGTGCAACATGGCTTAGCTGCTGATGAAACTTACTACTGAAATATAAGTCAGATATCCAATTGTGTTTTCGGGGCTATCTGACAGCCTGAAGAACTCTTGTTCAACATCATCACTCAAGAACTCTTCAAAGTCTTGTACATTTCTCAAACATCTACTCTACTCTGCCATTATAATATATATTTTTATGATTCTCCATTGACTTTAAATTTTCCTGCTAGCTGTCATATTTTCTCTGTCTGTTTCCATCTCCGAGCTGTACTGGGACTGATTTTGTGTCTTTTATACATAAATAAGCCTAAATTTGAAATCATTCTCTTGAGGCCAAAGTTTATAAAAAGTTAGGGAACATTTCAGGGCTTCCAGTTTCTAGGGCTTTGTGTCTAAGTAATGCTTTTTAGCCTTGGGACTCCTTGTAGCTGAATTAAATATTTACAAGTTATGAACACTTTTGTTCCATGAGAGGATTTAAGCGGTTATTTAGCAGCCAGTGTGTTTTTACATCCAAAGTCCATAATGTGCTCTGAAGGCAAGTCATTTTCTACCTTCCTAAAGGTTGTATATTGCAAATGCCTGTTGTGGTGTCACTTAAGGTCATCAGTTATATTGGTATCCTAACACATCTCAGCAGTCTTTGAGTGCACAGCTGCATTTCTAAATATAAACCCAATAGTTCAGCAAACCAAGTCAGCCCATGTACGTGTTGACACAAAGCCTTGGGTTAGACAAGCCCATTTACAAGATAAAAACAAGGCGACTGCAAAAATGACAAAACACATAATTTATTTTCAGTAAAAGCTCCATTTTGGAAGCTGATTCACACTTTCAAATTTGGTCCTGTGTGCATCCTGTCATTAGTCGGCTGTGGCTGGAAATAAAAAGCTAATCCAAACAAAATATTTGCAGTAGCTATGTTGCATAGCATCTTAATAGTCCTTTGCAGATTTCTTTCCATCAGTAGCATGATAGAAAATAATTCATTTATAATAAAAACACCCACGTAGTACCGGTACATTAATTTCCTAAATATTACGAACATATGTCCGGGTTGTTGCTTGTACATTTTTAGTTTGTGACTGAATTTGTAATAGGGCAATGTGATACATGTAAAATATCCCAACCTAAGTGACATATCAAGTACACACCTGTAATTTGATACAGTTTATTTCTGTTACAAGCATTAGCCTTTCTGTTTACAGATATTTAAGGCCCACAATCCTATCATGATGTTATAACATGTTCACTCAACATGTCAAATATTACCAAATTCCCTCACTGCCATTGATTACCCAACCTTCACCTTTAAGGTTTTATGTGTCTAGATTTTTGTTGCTTGGTGGTACAAAGGCTGAACGTATAAAGCTTTTTTGGTCACAACCTCGGAGTTACAGGTATTACCTATGCCCAACAAGACATGTGGGAGGAAGCTGAAATAAAACAACTATGTGATTCCAAGAAAGATGTGTTGAAAATAGGAAAGGTTTGTTCTCGTAAGCCAGACTACAAGTTGATTTTAGGAAACCTACTTTTTCATGACACTACTTCATAACTGCCTATCATTCAACACATAAAAGCACATAAAGATATAATACTTTAAATAAATAATGGTCCAGCATTACATTTCTCTTCATGAGATACCATACATGCAAACATGTATGCTTCAAAAACCAGAAGTTGCGATTTAAACCTGCCTAAAACGTCACTTTACAAAAAATTTTAATCTGACTTCTGAATGTAACTTAATCTACGTTTCACTCAGCTCTGTATTCCAAATCCTTGAATAGGCTGAGATGGTGGTGGCATCAAAACTCTTAGTGGCACACTGACTGCATAAAAAGTATTTAATTTTGAACCTTGGTGGCACACATGACTTGTGCAGTTTTACAGTCTGCAAATTAACATCCAATTTCCACTTTATTTGACAAGGCTTAGTTATGTTATGTTACTTATGTTTAAATCCCCACAAAAGATACACAGGCAAACCTGGCAAGATATCATTAGGGTAACACTTATTCTATGTCAGTGAAAATAACTAAACAGATTGGTGAAACCATAAAAGTAACATATTTCGCGACTAAAGAGGGTTTTCTCTTATTTTTCACCATTGACCCCTAATTGATGTAAATCACATCTTTGTTTCTAGAGCATCTCTTGTCTATGAGCTGCTGAGTTCAACTTACACCCCATTACTATTATTCCACATACCAATGTTGTAATTATAGCTTGAAAAAAAAATTGCTTTGAAAAAACAATGTTTTAGTTTGAAGATAGCGGATATATATATATATATATATATATATATATATATATATATAAACACCTATAATCCTCTTAAGCTACATCTTAGGAATTCAAAGAGTTGGTGATTAGCAGTAAGGTTTATTTCACATTAGTGACCTACAATTCATCATTTTATTCTCTAATCAAACAAAAACACAACAATATTTTATTCTGTTGGATGTCTGAGTTTGTATAGGATTTAATGTAGGTTTTCCTTTGACTAATTTATTTTAAGAAAAACTTAACAAGCAAGAATAAAATCTACTTTTAAGAGTTTGCCATCAGAGGCGGTGAAATGTGAAGAGGTTATATTTCAGTCACTTTGTCACAGGGCCATGTAAGTCCTCTGTTTTCCATTTCAATCTCTCTCCTCCTTTCTAAAGCATTATCATTCAGGAACAGCGTACCGTCTCAGCGAGGGCACTAATAAGATGGAAAGTGATGTCGGACTCTACATACTTAACCACGCCTGCGCTGAGGCTGAGACAGAAAAAAGGGAAATGTTTAAGTGATGCCTTCAAGGTTAAACATGTGGTCCCATCTACCATCCTCTTTGACTTATTCTGCGATTTATCACAAAGCGACAAATGGCGGGGAGACACCGGTCCTGCAAGGTTTCTGTTTTAAAATGCAGCCTTGTCACCAGGATTTAGGCTGAAAATCGCTCAGTGACATGTAGCTTGCTTTTTTTTTTATGTGAATGTTCTCAGTGGCAGGATTGATACATACTTCTTCCTGATTTGATGTCATTGTGCAGTAGACACATTGCTTTAGATGTGAATTTGAGCCATACTTCATAGCTGCGACACAAAAAGTTGAAAGTTATCCATTAACTGTTGATCTGATTGAGAAGCTTTGACTGAAGCAAAATATACAAATAGCACTAGCGTCTACTAGATCCTGTAATTCACAATTGAAGTCAGTAAATAAGTAATTTAGTGACATTTTGCCAGCAGTTACTTTCTTCTTTCTTTCTCCTTAGTCGCATTGCTTCAAATGTTTTTATCTGACAGCTATTCTTCCTGTTGGATGAACTGGATTCAAAACAAGTCGGCTGTGTGCAGGACATTACACAGAAAATATGACAGCATGAACCTTTGCTCAGATCAACAGTCTTATAGTTGAATCAAATATTTCAGTGTCATCTTGTTAAGCTGTTGCTTTCATCTCTTTGATGAGGATGAGATTTGTTTCCCCTTGCATCTTTTTACTCTCAAAGGCAGCCTTAAGGTGAACTGTCTCTTATGATTCAGCACAGCTTATCTGCCCCGCCTGCTGTGATGGCAGAGGCCAGCAACACTTCTGACAGCAACAGTTTGAATGTTTGCTGTTTTAGAGTGACACGCTGAACTTCGCCTCGCCTTTTCTTGTGGACCTTGGCGCTCTGCTTCCTCTGATCATTTCTCTTCCACCTCATAGGTGGTGATTAGCCGGACTCCTTCGACACTCAAAAGTATCTGCCCGTAAGCAGTTGTGCTGCTATCCGTATCTCTCGCCCTCGTCCGCAGAGCTCTGTGCTCTTCCTCACTTCGTGGGCCATTCTCTTCACTTCTTCCACATTCATCTAGAAGGAAGAGGACGCTCTACGCCTGCAGTGGTGATTGGGAGGATTAGTGGCGTGTGAGGGACTTTGTCACCAGCTTTTCCAGGAAATCCAATTACAGACTATCATAAGCCGTACATGTTTCATACTCTGCTGAATCCCCCTTAAAAATGCACACCGCTAAAACCGGAAAGGTCAGTGTTTAGCCTCCATCCTCAATGTAAACTGTGATGACAGGTGAGCAGAGTGATCAACTTTGAAGGGATGAGACAAGTTCAGTAGCACTCTTTTTTTCCCCCTCTGCATTGCAGCAAATAGTGGACTGCATGAGCCTGCTGAAGAAAAGGTTATTTGCACTCTGTAATAGGATGGGATCTTGGTGTGTGTCATGGCGGAGGTAAACCAAGGGCCAAAGGGGTGAGGTCTGTTATCTCCTCACACAGATAGTCCTAATTACATGTGTCAAAGAGATGGCATGCAGAGAATAGGGGCATGCAGAATGTATCAGTGGAGTCTTATCAAACTGATTATTCTGCAGATCAACCACATTGCTTTTGGAGTGGTTTGGTGTTTTAAATGTTTGAGGTGCATCCTTATTCAAACATCTTTTTCGCTCTCTTTTTTTTTTTTTACTTGCTGTATATGTCATGCAGTGTTTTTAGCCATTTTATACAAAGGCATTACTATAAGACCACAGAGGGGAAAATATCTGTCTGAAGGAGATGGACTTGAGTCACCGAGCCCCTTGAGGATTGCTCAGCAGACGCCTCTACCTGACTGTACCGGCAAAATGGCAGATGGAGAGGCAAGGAGGCTGATGGCTGAAGGACTGTGAGGCACAAAGCAGGAAAGAGAATAGGAAATGAAGTCTTGTGGTTGAGATATACAACCACAAGGCTGACCTTTGTATCTCAATTCCAAAGGTCTATTTCACATTCATGGCACATTTTCTTTCTTTGCAACTCAAAGTGGGAAAACTTTTGATGTGTCGGGGCATTAATAATGAAAACGAAAGATTTGACACGCACACAATAGGCAGACCTAATGCTGAAAATTTTATTATACATCTAAAAGAAAAGTACAAGTGTTTGCCTTTTTCTTTATTCAAGCATGAACCATTTGCTGAACAGATTGCTTATAGGACCACAGTGACTCAAATAAAAGGAGCGTTTGTTCCACATAATTTCTTTTGGAAAAGTGATAAAACACCAGATGAGACTTGTTTTTAAGTTCAATTAAATAGGCATCTTGATGTTTCTGGTATGGTTTTTTTTCTTCTTCATTTTTTAGCTAATTTTAAAAGAAAGACAATAATCAAACTTTGGGCAGAAGGACCAACAGAATGTTTTTGTTTATTTTTATTCTACATTTTTTGTGATACTCACTGCTACATATGCTATTATATTATGTGCTATCATAAACAATTGATGATGACGATAAAGTTGAAAATCTGTACTTTTGCCGACCTACATGCCTGAAAACATGAGATTATAATATAATTAATTCTGTCTCTCCTCGTGCTGCTTTTGATTCTCATGTTACATGTAATGGTTAGAAGAACTTTGTTTTCTTCATTCATCCAAACAACAGGTGAAAAACAGGTTTTAAAAAAATCTTTCTTTAGAGAGAAACACAATAGCAGAAGCTGATCTCAAAGCTTTTCTGGCTGTCAGATTACTATTACCTCCAATAAAGGGTAATACAAAGAGGAGATCGTTTGGGGTGTTTACAAATTTATATGATTTTATTTATTTATTTATTTTGATGACCAGCTACTTTTGCTAAAAATGACACAAAATTACGTAGAAGTTGCCCAAAGTACGTTGTAAGCTTGTTTCAACTTTGACAGTAACTAATCCTTCATGTTTTCTGGGCAAAGAAACCACAGCGTGAAAACATTACCAGGCCAGCCTCTATTGTCCAATATACAGTCACCAGGTAAGCACTCGCATATATGCAAAAAAAATAAAAAATGCAGACACAGATGTGAATACACCAGTGACTTGCTTGTGCTTGTTTTCCAACCCAAACAGCAGATGAGGCACTGAGCGCTGGGAATTCACAACCTGGCAACTTGAACACGGGGCAGATGTCAAATCCAGAGTTTCTTGTAGAGAGTCGGAGCTTCTGTGAAAAGCAAAGTGAATTTTAGATGTGATCACCTGCAAAACATCTGCTGGCTTTGATTTTATGTTTATTCCCAAAAGCCCAAAGAACAGCGATTTCTAATAATTAATTGTCAGTATTTAGGCAAAACAAAAAATATCAGAAAGTGACCTAAACACAACACTTTGGGATTTTAGATAAAATGTTTGAGTCCAGCCTCCTACCTGATAACTCTACCTGGGGAAAGGTTAACCCAGAGATGCATATCAGACTGTGTATTGTGTGTTTATATGCATGCTGTAGATTTGGCTCTACTTACAGTAGTTAGTCTAACTAGAAAAAAAAAGGTAAAAATATAGAAATAAAAAATAAAATATACAAATACTGCAGAGCATAATAAAGTCACTATTATTACTATGCATTTAGAAGGGGTTTCTAGGGATTTTGAAAGACAAACAGGGCCACAGCATCACAGGTCCTCCACCTTACTTAAGAGTGTTAAAATACATAGCATTATAAACATGTTTTCTTACAGAACTGCCCCACAGCATGTTGCTGCCACCACCATGTGTAAAGTTATTATAGTGTGTGACTTTATTTAATCGGCTCAGCAGTGTTCATCTATACTGTGCTACTTTCTGGACATATTTGACTTTGCAAGTAAAAGCGATGGATTATGCAATCAAAAATAGAACTCAGCTTTGCCAGACCTTTTGAATTATAATGTTGTGTGACATTTATCCAAAGGCATAATTCATTTGACCTTAACTCAATCAATGCTAAATATAAGTGTCATCATAATCACACATTGTTATGTCTCTGAGAGGTACAAGATAATAAAAACTAAGCTATTCTTTATTCTCAACATTCCCACGTTTATCCTGGCCTTTGCACTGGTGTGATTTTTACAGATCAGATAATTCAAAGTTGATTCAGCAGGACTAGGAACAGCTTGCCGTTATCATCTCACCGCATCACGGCTGTTGAGTACTTCTTGAATCTGGGTCTGCCATTTGAGTTAACAGTTTGAAGCACTTCATGTCTCTGTATGACAAGAGCTGATGCAATCCCCTTGGGCACTTACAAGAGATCTCCTTGTGACAGCGTTCCTTCTTCAGTTCCGAGCAGGAATGGCGGGCCCTGTTGTAGGCGAGTTAGATGGGAGCAGCAGGGAGAGTGGGAGAAACCGGCGGTGAGGAAGACCAGAGGGAGAAAGAGACTGAGACATTGGCAGAAAATGGAGGAAACGTGAGAAAGGAAGAAGCTGAGCCAAAGCGGGAAAGTGAGAACATGGATTTTGTGACACAGGCGAGAAACACAGTTAATGCCATCCAATCATCATTGACATTAACCATTCCTGGCTCCAATAATAAAGCCTCTTTTGTGCCAGAGAGAGCATTGAAGCCCAATTACCACGAGTCTGTGAAAAGTTGTATATACATTTTTGAAATTATTATCATTATTTAATTCGTAATCTGTTTTATAAATAAGCCCAGAGTGCCTGGAAGATGTCACATTTCCCTCTGAACTAGCACACCAGGTCAGCCATCTTAAGTGATGCATTGGAAATGTAACATCCCCGTACGCTACAGAGTGTCCTGATTATAGAAGGGAATGAGGGCGGCACACTGTGTGTTTGACCAGTGAACTGGAGATGGGATGCATGGTTTCCTGCTGCAGGAGGAGGGGGGAGGAGAGCCACACTTAGCTGCAGAGAAAGAAGGGAAAAAATAGGATTAAGGAGAACAGAAAAGAGAAAGAGCAGATGAGAGGGATGTTGTTTACCACTCAGTCAAATACAAACCCCTGTAATGACTTTGTCTGCATGCACATGGTTGTCCGACCTAAATAAAATTAGCCTTATTGAAATTCCAGGTGATGCTCCCGGAATCATATTAGTTGATACATAACTTCTTCAGAGTTGGAGAGCAGCTCAGCTGCCTTTATTTCCATCCGGAGCGTAACATTTATTTCATTTCTATTTAATTGCTAAGAGATGAAACTGAGGCCAGGGCATTTCTGCACAGCGCCTCTGCTCCACCACACCGCGAAATTTTTTTTCCCTGCCTAAGTCCAGCACGAATCTGCGCTCCACTGATGGAGCCGAGCGATATTATGGGGGAAACAATCTGAGAGAGGGAGAAAAGTGAGAGGCACTCAGGTGGAGAGAAAGACTGCCATGCCTGAAGAGGATGTGTGCTTTGGGGGATGACCAGATGGCCAAAAGACAGGAGAGAAAAAATAAGAGGTCAAATTGGGAGGAGAGGGTAAAGAAGATGAGACAAGAAAGAGATGCTGAAGTGATGGAAGAGAGGAGGGTCAGTACAGCATAGGAGGACAACTCTGTTACAAAGTGATAAACAGTGTACATTTCAGAATATCAAGGGACCTATAATAATTCTGATCCATGGCTTTATTTGCTTAAAATATGATATTACATGAAGCCGGCTTTATTTTTTTTTTACTCAGTGGTTTTGTTTTTGTATTAATGAAAGAAGTTTCTGTTCTAGTTCAGTCTTACTTCCTATTTTATTGCATACAGTCATATTAATAGGAAATAAGTGATGTGGCAACTGAATGTAACAACAAAAAGGTATAAAGTTTTAATTTAATAAAAAGCAACCCTTGTTCTTTTTATTGTTACAAGTATTCACTGTTTTAATAGCCAACACTTTATCTTTTTCCACTAGCACCGAGTAAAAGCAAATTGGTCATCATTATTTCCGTACACCAGTTTTTTTTAAATTAAGCCCACCAGCTTAAGGAAGATTAATCGCTGATTAGATCACATTTTTCAGTATTTAATCGAGATCAGTATCGCTGTTGCTGGTGAAAGTAATACTGCAAAATTACACAGTAAAATTACCTGCTCATACATTCATTGAGATTATCTGTGTGCTACTTCTCGCACCATCATGAATAGCGTTTTGTATGAGTTTTAATTAAAATGCCGTAGCTACTTGCGTCTACAAAAATGGCTAGCTTTGCTTTTTACTTAAAAATGAGTGAGCAATATCTGCAACCTGTCGAAGCACAAAACCGTTTAGTGATTATCAAAAATTATTTTAAGATTAAATTAACATTACATTTTCAAGAATCTCAAGGGTAGCACTAATTTCTACAGCACTTTGATATCTGATTTTCTAAACAAGAAATGTATAAAAATTTAAATTGCCTTGCAAGAGTATTCATAACCATTAAACATTCCACATATTTTTCAAGTAATAACTACAAAACTTACTGCATTGCCTTGGGATATTTCTGTACTAAACCAACATAAATACACTGTAATTGTATTACAACAAAATTGAAAAGTAGAAGAAAAAGGATACACAGCTTTTAAAATGTTTTGTAGATCAAACAATGTGAAAAGTGTGGCAACTTCTCCACAACTTTCTGTTGGACCGATTTGCTTTGGTCCTTGGTCTTTATGATGCTTGTTTTTTTGGTTTTTTTGCTAATGTTCTCTAATAAACCTTTGAGGCTTTTTCAGAACAACTACATCACTAAGACTAAATTACAGATGCACGCCATTTGTGATCTCTGAAGATGGTTGGTTGTACTGAATTGAATTTATTGGCATCAGAGTAAATGGTGCTCAATACAAATGTACACCACATTTTGTGGATTTTTATTGTTATCATTTTTGTCCCACTTCACAATTATGAATGAATTTGTGAAGGTCTATGAAATCTCAATACAGTTTGCAGATGTAATCGGATAAAACTGAAAAAAAGTTTAAGGTAGCAATACATCTTCATTATGTACAACAATCTGGCAAAGGTGTAGGTCATAGTAATTGCATTAGAAATGCGAGGCTATTAAAATATTCTGTGACTTTTTACTTGGAAAAAATACTAATCAGACATTGCGCATGTCTGGAGATAGATTATGCAATAATATAAACAGAAAACGGTACAGAAATGTTAGAATACAACATGTTTCACAATAAAACATATTTGAACCACTTTAGGGTTGTTTGACATTTATAAAATTTAATTTTCTAGCTGTACCTGAATGTGTCATGCACAGCTGTTAGGAAACTCCCCACCAGACCCTGCAGGTAGCCTTATGACCCAGCAGTGATATTGTTTCAGGTGAGTAATTCAGTTAAATGCAGAGTGAGGTACTGCCTTTTAAAGAAGCATAACTTTTTGCCCCCGTCTCTTTTCTCCACTGAGGCTGCATGAGAAACCGTAATGTTCACAGAAAGCGGAGATGAGTGAGTCCTCTGTTCATGTTTGTGTCGTTTTTAAGTTGCGCTGCAGAGCGTTCGCCGCACATCCGGTCCATAACTAACCAACAGGATTGAGAGAGAGAGGAGAGCCATAGAAAGTCACTGTAACAACTCTAAATTCAGTTTCTCTAAATAAACAGCAACCTTCCTCTTTTTGTTACTTTAGCAACTAACTAGAGTAGAAAGGACATAACCTCCACTACAAAAGTCCATAATCCCATAAAGCATTACGCAGCGTAGATCATGACCTGCACACCTTCTGTCAGGACTGAGATAAATTAACATTACATTAACTCAGCCTGTTGGGTAATAATTCAGGCCTGGAGGAATTACAGTGCTAAAGATACAAGACCATCAGGTTAACACCCACGTAAAACATAAACAATTTACTGTCAGTTCCTTGTGAGATAAAAATAAACTAGTGGTGCCTATCACAGACAAATCTGGAATAATTCCCTTTTTATAGGTAACCCGAGCCATCAACCTGATTAAAAATCCAACACCTTTCAGCTTCTTGTGTGGTCTAATTTCTGGACATCACCAGAAACCAGCTTGCATCTCCTAAAAGCTGCAAATAGGTCCTGTTAGCAAATTGGTCACAGAAGAAAGCTGTAAATCAGACTAACAAAACTTAGTACTGCTGATTGTTTCCATGAGTTTCTACACTTAAAAGACAAGAATGGATTAACGTCACTACAAATGAGAAAAGATTGATGGTTTTCTGCAGACATGTGGTATTCACTCCAGGGTGTCAACATGAGTCCCACCCACAGGCTGCAGTGTAGAAACATCAAAGGTAACAATAACGAAACATGAAGTAGAGAATTATAGTTTTACTTTATGCATTTTAAAACATGACAAAGGCAGATCTTTAATGATCAGCTGCTAACACATGTTGCAATCTAGACAGTCATTGCATACTATGATAATAGTACATTTGGAATATGTTGCAATTGTTACTTTAGTTCTTACAAATAGACTTCACAAATCTCAAATCATGTTCAAGTTATTTTCAGTGTAAGCCTATTTAGTTAATGACTGAAATGGTAAAATGTTTAATATTTTGAGCAAGGTGTGGTGAAATGCACCCTAGACTCCATAGAAACATCAAAATAGTCTATTATCATCATTGGGGCAAATCATTAGCTTCAAATCAGGCACTAACTTCAACATTATCAGGCACCTGCATTGCAAAACAATATCATTATTACTTCTTAGCAGTGCTTGCACTGTGCATTAAATAGGGAGCGCCCATTCCTATCGACTGGACATACGAGTAAGCAGTTGAAAACTAGCTCCGGGGCCAATGATAGATGGATAACTTTTCTTGCGTCATGGCTGTCTGCCAAGCCGTGCTTCTCTGGGCAGAAAGCCATTGCCCACATCAAGCCGCCTCAGCTGGATGAAGGTTGCGTTTTTATTTTTATTTCCATCCATGCACCTGTTTGTTAGTTAGCACAAACAGCAAAGCCCTGAAGATGGCTGTTTATGTTTGTTTTTAACTGGAACTTGCCCAGTAGTGATTGAGAGAGAAAAAAAAACAAGAGCCTTCTGCACCAAGCTTAAAGTGCTCTACTAAAAATCAATATCACTGCTCCCGTTAATTGTATGTAGTTGTAGAATAACTCTAGAAGGGTCTATAGCGCAACGTATACACATTGCTACAACAACAAGCCCCCTGGTGCTGTGTAAGCAGGCACAATTGATGTTCATTAAGGCTGACTCTAAAGGCGGAGGTGCAGCAGCAGATTCTGAAGACATGATTGTTTACTACCTTCAGCAACAGTTAGGTATGGGTTGCGTAAAAAGAGGAGAGGGTGCAGGCATGTCTTTTGGAAAGAAAATGACCGGAGTAAACCTGCAAAACAAAAGCAGAATGCATCTGTGCAAATGTCACCTCCTTGAGACAATCTTTATTGAGCTCAGATTATTCAAGATGGCATTGTTCTTGGAATCACAGCAGCCCCCTAAACATTTCCACTAGAATAAGTTCATCTCAGAGAACTACCAAAGGGTTTCAACAGAGGATGATTTGGTAACGACGTCTGGGCTTGCTCAAAGGTTAACCCTGAAGGCACAGGACAGCTCAGCTGAGATAAAGGAGCTGCTGGATCTAGACCCGTAGGATAGGTCTTATGTCAGTGCTCGCCCAAATTAAGAGGAAGTGCAGAGGAAGCCGGGTTTCGACAAGGGCTGCAACTCTCACTGGCTCGCATTCACTTTGGGAGATTGTCCCTCTCACCCTGCAGCCCTTACCCACAATGCTGCAGCCCAGTTGTTGATTCACTTATCAAGAAGCTTTGTTGTGTGAGAAAGAGAGAGAAAGACAGAGATCAGGAATACTTTGGAAGAGGTCCTTGTCTGAGCGTAGATGGTAAGGGAACAGAATAATAGCAGATGAGGCAAATCACACCAGTGATGAGATCTCTCATTCACACAGTAACTCTGCTTAAGAGCCAAATATCTGAGCACCATCATGTTGTTCTTTGAACATCAGAGGGGGGTTTCACATTCAATCACAAAGGCTCAAAACCCCCACGGGGAGAGAATAAAGAAGTAACCTCAGCCTGATTAGAGGGCATAAAATAAGAACTGTCACCTCTGTGACTGTTTGTTACTAACACCCCCTATTTAAGGCAGGAGTCGAAGCGATATCTCACTGTGTAACCTAACTGAATATCCATCAGGGAATCAGAAACAAACATTTGAAACAGCCATCAAATAGGATTGGATAAAGCCATCCCCCACCCTTGTCAACTGAACTGCTGAACTGTAATATTCAAAGTGTTTAAGAGTGATGAGAATGCTTGATTACCCAGCAGGAAAACTGGAGAGTCAATCAGAATATGTTTATGATAGAGCAGGCAACCAAAACACACCTGTAGCTTTTAATATTAGTTTACACCTTAATGGCTTCTGACTTAATGGAAGCTGTTCAAGCCTAGCAATTTATGCTGTCTCACTAGAGTGCAAGATGAATACACAAACCATTTGTTGTGGTCTCTGAAGAAATGCCACAAGCTCTTTCTGACGAAGAAAGTGATCATTTTGCTGAGCTGTACAATTCCAGGATTGTTGGGGTGTAGTTTTTTTCCAGACAATACCAAATCTAATAAAATATTTGTTTTGCTCACTCTGAAAGTAAATGCCCAATTAAGCATCGTTTTTTTAAAACTTTCTAAGGATTTTATTTTTCAAACTCTCTTGGCCTGTCTAAAAAAAAAAAAATATCTATTTTGCATTTGATGACACTTGTTACATTAAACACTTGCCACAACCTGCCACAACTATTATTTACAAGACTGCTGAAAGTGAAAGTTCACTCGTTGTGTTTTTCTACTGGAGGTGAAAAGGGTTGACGTTCGCAGCTCTTTTGGAGGGAGCCAACTGAAGCGGGGACAGGAAGCAGCAGCGCTCACAGCTGCTGTGAATACCGCAGTGACTTGTTCACTTTGGATGAGGGAGCAGAGAGATAACTGCTGGGAGCTTCGAGCTGGAGCTGGAAGCTTTCACTGAATGTTGTGACGTTTCTATCCGCTGCCTGCCACTTTCCCAGCATACAAGCTGCAGCCTTTATCAACAGATTCTGTGGGAAAGCGGGCTATCTTTTTGGATGCAGTGCACTGATTTGGATGTCATCAGATGACTAAGATTTACCATTACCTAAAGTGATATTTACTTTTTGACCTCAGTTTTCTATACATCAGGGCTTGAAATGGCATTGCATATTTAAACATTTCAGAAATATATTTTTTTATAAAATTACCTAAAGTTTTATATCTTTTTATGCTTACAGAATTCACTTACAAATGTTAATCTTCAAAACTATATTGCATTCTCTTAGAGTGACGATTTAGTATTGTCATTTCCAGGCTGATTTATGTGATGTTTTATTCATCAAACAGTCGTTGTGAGTTTTTAGTCTTTTCAGCCAAGATTCTTCAAGTCCTTGCGGTGCAATGATGAATGCCTTCTTTAGAAAATGTCATAAAATAAAAATGAAAATAAAATCAGATATTAGTCATCATATTGACATCATCTGTAGCACTGATTCTTGTTTAATTACAAAAAGGTTTGTCGGCGCTCTGTAGGGATTATAATGCTCTGGAAAAAAGTATTCTCAACTCTCTCTGTTTCACATTTTTCCATAGCCACGTTTCATTTTATAGTACAGGGATTTCATGTGATAATTCCCTGTTTTTATTTCTATCCATTTTCTCGTTTACTCTGGCCAGCAAAAAAAAAAAAAAAGCATCGTACATTATGACAAAGCCATATCCGTTTTTGAATAGGGACCGAGTGTTTATCACTATGTACAACATTCGTTTTTTGCTACATATACTACTTTGAATTGAGGCCAAAACAGTAAAACTTAGGTTAGCTATTAAGCCATCATGTTCCCACTTTTAGAAAACGAATGAAGCAGTGTTTTCTCACATAAGCCTGCATTAAATGTCATTCTCTGAGGCTTTCACAAAACAGTTCTACTGAGAATGAACTACAGGCAATCTCTACTTAGTTCACAAAGTAAAGGGGATTACAAATGTTCAACACATTCCTTTTTTTAATCAAAAATGTTAAAAATAATTTTCCTTCTGCTTTGCAATTATGTACTACTTTGTATTGGTTTGTCACATAAACTTCCAATATAACATGTTGAAATTTGTGGTTATGATGTCAGGCATGACTAAAAAAATCAAGATGCCTCTGTAGATCAAGAGGCATCTACAGTGCCTTTTTCAAGGCACTGTAGATTGTTACATGCATCTTGAAAGCCATTAAATATAAAATGAGGAAAATGTCACAGCTTAATGTTGTGAGCATCTGCATTTGTGTGTTTATTTATTTACATTCTTTTCACTAGTTATCAAGCACACAGAGCATTTACATACAGATGATCCCTTTTTCAGTCTGTTGTGTGTTTGCCACATAAAGAACGATTACACCCTGAAGTAATGAAGCTCAAGCTAACAAAAGTGAAAACATGCTGACGCATGTCCTCTTGCACTTTTCTGTCCCTGCAGTTTGCTCCCAGTTCTCCCGTGGGGTGTACGCCATCTTCGGATTCTACGACAAGAAGTCCATGAACACCTTGACCTCCTTCTGCGGCGCTCTGCACACCTCCTTTGTCACGCCCAGTTACCCCACCGATAACGAGGTGCAGTTTGTCATCCAGATGCGGCCGACCCTGAGAGGTGCTGTGCTCAGCCTGCTCTCCTACTACAAGTGGCAGAAGTTTGTTTACCTCTATGACACCGATCGAGGTAAGTTGAAGAGTCTTGAGCCGGGCTGGACTGGATTACAGCCGAGAACTGTGTTCTAGTGACTCCATAAAGCTAACGCGTAGCAGGATAATGGAAGTTTAAATTTGCTCTGTAATACCCCATGGGAGCCTCATGAAGAGTTGCACTGTTATAACTCTAATAGAATATTTTGGTATTATGAAAATATGAAATGCATTCACTTGCAAAGCATCACCCTTGTAATACTCTACCTCTCTAAAAGCAATAGCACTTTTATGAGCTGTAGCATTTGGATCCATCCAACAGTTGATGCCAGTTAATCTCCTCTTTAATCATGTTGTTGATATTGGCTCGTCTTTCAACTGAAATGAGGTATGTCACAGCTGCTACTAAAGTGTTTCCAACCGAAATCAGACTCTGCGGCGGCCTGCGGGAGCAGTTCATTGTGTTGCTTCAATGGGGGCTCTGTGTAGTCCCCAGATTGCCTTGCATTGTGGATGCTGTGTACATGACAACCTGTCAACACAGGAAAGTTTTAATTTCTTGGATTTCTAATGTCAGGCGGGAAAATGAGCTCATTATCTCTCAACAGAAAAATGATCCTCTCCTCCTACCGTAACTTCAATTTGTTCAAACATCACCTTGCTAGGGGGAGAGGGAGATTTCCAGCAGATGACAGACGAAGTCAAAATATCTGTTCCTCTTTGTAAGCGTGCCAGAAACAGTGTTTTCCTGGGAATGTGCATTGTGAATTGTGGTTGCTATATTTAGTAGTTATAGAAAAGCCCTGACCAGCAGATCCAGTGCTGTGAAAAAGTATTTATCCTTTATACAGTTATTCTTTTAGCTTTTTTGTCACATGTTTAAGACCATGAAGAAATTTTATCAACAATTTAAAATAACTTGATGAAAGCTGAATTTCATCAGCAACAGCAAACCATCAGATGCAACCATCAGAAACAAAGTAGCTCAAGGCCATCCAACTACCAAGCTTAATCATTGATGTGGTATTAATTTTATAGTTTTGTTTTGTAAGTCCAAAAAGACTGACTTTTTGTAAGGTGTCCAAAGAATATTTTCTCACAGATTTCAGGGATAGTCCAGATATTTTTCAGAATTATCAGGCATGAATTTATGTTCTTTTTGGTTAGCAGCCCTGGAAGTCTCCCATGGGTTCCAATTATGCCCAAACTCTTTTTCACTGCTGAATTGTGAAAACTGAACTTAACTGAAGCAAGTGAGGTCTGTTGTGCTTTAGATGTTCTGGGTTCCTAAATGACACTTAAAAAGTCATCAATCAGCTTTTGGAATAGTTTTGGTCAGCCAACCACTTCTTTGAAGTTTCACCTCCGTTGTTTATGGATAATGACTCTTAGTATAGTTTACTAGTTTTCCTAAACCTTAGAAATAACTTTGTAATCCTTTCCAGGATGATATCACAGTAACTATTTCTCTCTTTAAATCTAAACACAAGCAGATAATATTTTAAGACCACTAAACCTTATTTATGTTGTCATAGATGTTATTTTTGAATATTTTGTTGATTCTACAGATCTGGCAGCTTTAGTGAAATTCAACTTAGCTTTCCAAAAAAAAAAAAAAATTAAAATAAACATTTTTAGCCACAGTAAACAAGTTAACAAGAAGGTGATTACTTCTTCACCTGGTGTTAGGCTCGTTAGGATGATTGCATTTTTTATATATAAAACTGTCATTTTAATAATTGCTTTTTTGTATTGTCTTGGGTTATCCTTGCCTCATAACATAACATTTAGGTTTAATAAAAGGCAAAAATGGAAAACACAGTGGCAAATGTTTAAATTTTATACAACTGTATAATCCCAGCCACATTTCTCTTCTGCATTCTGCCTTCTTACTTGGATCTTTTGAGGTCCAGTCTCACATTCCCACTTTTATCTAAATTCAGGTTTGAGGCAGAATATGAAGTGGGTTTTCATGCAGAGTCCTCTTTCCCTGGGTCTCCAGGCCTGAACGGTCCACAGCTAAGGGCCTTAATCCTCTGCACAGCCTGTAGATAATATGTGGTTAATTAGGGTCACTCTGACTAGGACACTCATTGGTTCTCCCCTGCGGATGCAAGCAACCCACATGTCCTTCAGAACAACCAATACTGCTCAGCCCCTGTGCTTCTGTTTTTTATTTTTTTTATTTTTTATTACTATTTTATGTTACTTTCTGTAGTGTCTGAAACTTTCTGGGATAGAGTTGGAGTGGTATGAGAGGAAAATGGCCTGAAAGTCAAAATTGCAGGAAGTATTGGAAAGATGGAGAGCTAGTGATGACAAATGGACATGGTCTTTTAAAAAACAAAATGGCAAAAGGGGGCAACAGAGAGAGGTTAAACAAGAATGAAACAAACAGGAAGCAAACACCAATTCAGTCCGACAATTAAAGCAACAGCAGGCGCCTGTGATTTACAGCCTGTTACCTGTGTACAGACAATTCCCAGCGTAGAGCACATCCGCGTGCTGAGGCGCATGCCAAGCCACTTTTACCTCTCTGCTTACAGCCAGCGGTGTAAAACGATCCCTTATTAGTGGGAGGACATTGGCCCCAGGAGGGGATTAAAGTCGTTTATTGATGCACTTCATCCAGCACTTTGGGGGGCTTTGACACTTGGCTCATCAAGCAGACAGATGTGTCAGAGAGCCTCTACCTTTGCTTATCAGGTAGTGCAGCTCCCCTGGCATCGTGGACACTGACTGCTGGCCAAAGCAAGAGGAGTGACAGGGGGAAAACTGTTTTCAAGGGTGCATGTTTTCCTATTAGACTCGCTCTGAAGGAAGGGGAAACTGGCAGACAATTCAATACATTGTAGTAAAGTCTTTCAAATGATTTTATTTATTATTCTGATCAGATTTTTCATGCTGACATTATCTACGCACTCAAAGCGATGAGATGTGCACTTTGATCCACAAAGACAAATTCTAGTTTTTTCAGTCAAATGTTGGCTTGATTTGATAAACTAAAACAAAACAAAACAAAAGTCTTAGATAAAGGGCAAGATAAAAAACCCTGTCTATTATTCTACTTTTCTGTGTCCGTGTTTTAAACTTAAATGGTTTTAAGGGTTAAATTATATAAAGCAAATTGGTTCTCAAGGTCGCAGATGCATGATGAAAATCGCATCATTTTGTACTCAGTCTCATATCGTCTGTCCCGTCTTGTCACAACCCTTCTTGCAAAGTTTTCGCAGATCATTCACAACTATTGTGTGAATGATCTGAATTTTGTGGCCGTGTTTGTTGATGCGCCAAACAGCCTTGACTACTCAATTGCCAGAAGCTTTTTCAGCATGAGAGCAAGATGGCAATTTTCTGAGGCGGTGAGGAAGTATGTACCGTTGGTCCAAAACACTGAACTCCGCCCGCTTAGTTCTGGTCCTGTGCAGCAGGAGAACGTCCCACTGATGCCTTCTGTTCTTTTTTTCAAAAACATGAGGAAAAAATTAGATACTGCAGCTTGTCAATGACTATTTCCTCTTCTTCTGAACTTGTGAACTTGTAATAGTTGTTGCTTTCTGCTATGATTGCTGTGTTTACTATTTAACTGTAGATCACACATATGGCAAAACACCATGATGTAAACTGTAGTGGGAGAGGTTTCACAGGAACTCAGCTAGGTGTGTCTTGTGGACCTTTAAGGGTGTGAGCAAGAACCAATGTCCTGTACTTGACCGCTTGTTGAATGTTGTTGACTGATTTTGACCCGACCATATTCATGTGTTAGAATGGTCCAGTCAAAGTACGGAACCTAATCTGAGTTAGGATCATAATCTGCTTGAAGTTGTCTACACTGGTTGGGCCTAACAACATATATTTAAAATGTTGTCATTGCAATATCAGTGTTTGCAATATTTATATCACCAATGACTGTTGGCTGATATAGTCCAAATCTTACAAACTTGCATTTTTCATGCTAATGTAAGACTTAGCCAGTTGGGCATCGTTTCACTGCTGCATATGTTCACATTGGACATAAATGATCATCCCCCAAATGGTAAAGATCTCAAGCACAGATGAGAAAGAGAAATAAGAAAACAGGCACATACCACAACGGCTTTAGTCACCGTCAGAGTTAAAGATATCATCACCTTTGCAAGCTTTTATAATATTGTGCTTCTCTAACTCTGGCTATCTCTATTAATTACTTTGAAAAACAACTTATTGTGATTTACTTGTGGGCTAATTAGCCTTGTATTTTAATAGTAAATTGCCTATAACATTTTTCAAATAAGTTTCTCCAATGCATAGTGAAATACTCATTGCATATCTTTAAGTTTCTCTCTGTGGTTCTAGTTTTATATAAGTAATGCTTGAGCTTCAGAGAAAATGCTATGTTCCAAATTATTCAGGTTATTTCACTCGGTAGCTAGCTTACTCTAGGTTTTTATTCCACTGACAACAATACTAGTTCTTGTAGCTTGTCAACATGTCATTTCACATGATTTTTTTTTCTGTACACCTTGTTACATTATAAAACCAAACCTCAATTCATTTGATTTATATTTCATGTGATAAACAAACACAACAAAGTGCATAACTGTGAAGTGAAAAGAAAATGATAAATGTCCTATAAATATAATTTTTTATACAAATGCAAAAAAGATTTCCACTTAATGTTAGTGGCTACTTAAAAGTTTCTTTCTTACCTGTTTAGGTGACATTTTCTTCAGGTAAAACATACAATCGCCACATTTTAGATGCCATCGTGAATCAAACTATACCTGACAATAATTTAACAACAAAATGAAGGTTTTATGTTAGAACGTTGCCCTGCTGAAAATGTGAGACTTCACGACTTTATTTTACTGCCAGTCAGTTTTGGCAATTAAATAATGTTTTGTGAGACTGCACAACTTTATTTTATTGCCAGGCAGTTTTGCTTTGTTTGTCTGAAGGAAAAACTGGTTTTTGCTTATTCTTTCAAAAATGTTTCTTGAAAAAATAAATAAGGGAGATGTGTTTAGAAAAATAATTTCCATATACAAGGTCTTCGGAGAGGACATTGGTGAAAGCAACAATAAAAGCTAAATATAGCACATTTCCTTTTCATGAGAGGCTACATTTACGATGTGCTGAACACAAGCATCGAATTAAATAAATAAATGAGAATTGCAAATGACCCTGTGCTCGGGATGTGCAACACTAATCACCTGTTGAAATATATTTTCCTTTTTGCTTTCTAATTTGTGTTTGATAAAAGATTTGATCTTCCACAACACTGGCAGCAACTTTGCAATTATTTTCCAAACTCTCCTATTAGAGAGAAAAATACAGAGAGGGAAAAACAGCTGAGTAGTACCAAGAGGTTTTTATTCAGTCAATAGAAAAGATTAATTACAGCCACACTATTCATTTAGCTCTGTTATTGGACAGGCAAAAAATGCTTTTAGCCCTCTGTGCTGTGCTTTCAGTCAGAGAGCGATGTCCATACGCTTCAGGCTCACAAGTATTGGAGAAAAATGATGGGAAATTTGTATCCTAAATGCCAATATGCGGAAGCCGTTTGAAAGCAGATGTCGCAGTTGAAGAGCTGCAGCTGAAGCAAATGGAGCTTACATAGGCAGTGTTACACTGTCATAATAAGTGACTACTCTCCTCTTATCTGTGGTAATAAATTGACAGGCTTCCTTATGTGTGTATGTTAATATGCATGTGGATAGGGGGAGATGAAAGATCCAAAGCAACTATCACCACCCTCTACTTTGATTAATATCTGAACGAATAAGCAGAAGAAAACTCTTCGCACTCTCTATCTTTACAGATACACCTGTGAAGGGGAACACTATTGCCCTTCTCTTACAGTGTGCATCATCATATTTCCCCTTAGAAACTGGAGCGATATGGGGTGATCGGGTGAAGGTAGATGGATCCTGCCCTTTCTGTTTTTGCGGTCAGGTATGGGCAGATAATTGCCAGGTCTGTGCAGCAGAGACAGATGATTACAGGCTTTATTGTCTCTCCCAGGCACAATCAACCCTGATTCAGCAATCTCACCTTTTCTTGATTTATGAGTCACTCTCCCTCATTCTTTCCTCCCCTCCCCACCCCCCATTCTTCTCCTTTATGTGCTTTTAGCTTTCACTTATGTCTTCTCCCTCCCCCAAGTGTATGTCTTTGTGTTCACTCTGATTGTTGTTGCACAGCAGTCACAACCTTTCCTTCCTCGACGGCAGCAAAGTGCTTGGAAAAAGATGAATTGCTGTACAAATCACAAGGGGTCAGAGTATGTGCTGTTTGTTTGACATCCAAAAACAAATTTGAATTTTCCGGATCACTTAATGTGAATATCAGCATTGCACAGCTCATAGTAATTTTTGAAGGAACTGGTGCTGAGTTTTAAAGCGCTTCTTACACTGAACATTTTGACAACAGTTGTCTTTGCCTCAGCTGCATCCAACTCATTAACTGTTTGCTAAGCTACTACTTACCATAAAACAGGGTCTTTTGTTAACTTCTTAAAGATGTCTTTAACATTCAGCCCCATGCACATACTCATAATCCTAATCCAACAGCTGCTTATTGGTACAATTACACTTAATTTAACTTTGTCTTTACTAGGCAAACAAGTTGCATGGACCTGAAGCAAGAAATGAGGCCAACACAAGAAAAACATTATTTAGAAATCTGTCTTCAGGATAGATTCACAATGAGAAAAAGCCAGGCGGATGTTTGTATATACTCATCATAGGCACAACTCCATATTGATTTGGGGCTCTTTTTTTTTAAATATCAAATGAAGTCCTAATTTGCCTACGTCAGATTAGTGAAAAATGGGTAGTTTCACAGTGCTAGGCAGTTTTTTGTGTGCTGCACCAAAAATCTGCACCTAAAAGCTCAAGTGAAATTTCAGACTGTCCATCTGAACGAACCAAATGTGTTCAGGTGAAAAGTTTTGGAATAAATCAAGATGAAAGCGTGTAATTTGACCCGGTGAGGAGATGTAAGTTTAGAGAAGTCAAAATAAGTATTATTACACCAAAGAACAAGTGTGATGTTGACTTCTTGGTGATGTGCAACCCTTAAAAGAAGAACATCATCATTCAAATGCATAATTTGTGCCCATGATGAGTGTATTCCGGCCAGCATAGTACAATTACTGAATTCGTTATGCAGGCAGCAAAAACATCTAACAATTCTTATTTTATTATTTTATATTATTTTATATTTTATATAAAATATTTTTTTATATTTTATATAAAATATAAAAAAAAAATATAAAAAATATTTTTTTATATTTTATATAAAATATTTTTTCTTATATTCTTTCGTGAAAACTTTCCTCCATTTCTAAAAAAGACCTTTCAAAGGCATTTTGAATTGGCAAAAAATCTTTTTCAAAATGTGGGGCAAATGGCTGGAAACATTCAAACAGATGGATCCCTGCTTGGATAATATTTGTGTCACTCTGAGCATTCACTAAACCTAGCTGGGAATTGTTAACATGGTTGCAGTAAAACTAGAGCAACTTCTGCCTCAATGTTACAGCCACGTTTCATCTGAGCTTTTAACAGTTCTCCTCCTTTCATTACTCAAACTGTATTCACTGGCTCACTAGCAGAGACATTAACTTTGAAATTGTAGTAACTTAGAAATATAGCAGACTTCACAAAAGTGTTTATGTGGCATCTGTTGATATAAGAGCAAATACACTAATGAGAATTAGGAAATATTTCTACTACAAACTGCTAAAACATCTTTGTAAGTGTTACAATTTTAAGATGTATTGTATATTTCTCCTCCCTTATATCTTCAATAAGGGGGATTTGTTTTCTAAAAAGGCAAGACGGAGCTTGAAATAGTCTATGCAACAGCCTAGCATTTGTGGTAAAAAGCTAACATATGGGGAGTTCAATACAGGAGGATCGTGAGAGAAAACCTTTTAAAAGCTGCAAAAGACTTGAGTTTGGGCCAGAGATTCACCTTCCAACAAGATATGAACCCTCAACATATACCCAAAGCTGCAGTGGAGTGGCTTAGATTCAGAGTCAGGGAGGATGTTAGATTCAATATGCAATTTGTTTATAGCCTCCCAGTCCATAGATTAATATCTAACATATATTGTAGAACTAAATATGAACATATCCCCAAAACACTTGTCCCCGTAATACAGCAGAAGGTGGATGCACAATGTATTGACTCAGATATATTTTACAGATATCCCACTGAAACCACTTTGACATTTGCTGTTGTAATATAACAAAACATTAGTTGCCTTTGCAAGGCACTGTAACCCTGAATCTTTGGTAACAATGAAGCAGTAAAAATGAAGATCCAGTGTCACTGGCTGAGTTATCGGATAGTGTTTCTGAATTCTGGTGATAATGATCTAAATACTCATTACTGGTTAGAAAATATAAAAAACATATGTTGCAGTGAAGCAAAAAAAACCTTCTATTTCTGCAAAAGTAGTAAGCAGTACAGTTAGTAGTGTTGCAAACTAATGAAGCCACAGGATAAAGCCAGCCAATAATGTTTATCAGCATATTTTGAGTGTGGGTTTTTTAAAACTGTGGAAGTAACAGGGCCGGAGGGCTTTCTATTTCTATTTTAGCAATGGCCTGGAGATGCCACCTTCTCACTTACTGTTGTAATAAAAATGATTTAGGCTTGTCTCAAAATATCACTTGGCACACAAAGGCACTGAAGACAAATTAAGAATAATGCTGAGCTATGTATCCTCTGTTTTCATCATTCCCACCATCAATCAATACTCTGAATGTGATGCAGCTCATAGGAAAACAATTCAGCACATAGCTGCCTGTTGCACAGAAGAAAGCTAATATGACCCCTTGCTTTGATCATTTGCTTTTATCTTTCAAGTGGTGATAGTTCAACTATGTCATGACCTCATTATAGAATCTGGACAAAGCAAAGCCATGTGAAGTCTTATTTAATTTTTAATCATTTTCTGAGCATGCTTTTTTTTATTTTTCAGTGAACTCACATGAAACAACAAGATGTGTAGAGAATAAGGATTTCACAATCAATTTTCATAATATATGGTCTTAGATGGCAACGTAGATATCTACGGAGTAGAAAAGCGCTTTCTGTCAAATTGATGTGTGAAATATTATGGCCAACAAAGTTATTCTACAAGCATGCATTATAAAGTTGTTGAGCAGTTAAAAAAAAGTTCACATTTCAAACTTTGCACAGGAGGAATGTGTTTGCATTGTATAAGAAGCATTGAGGGATGTTAGGAGCTCCTTTATTGTCTTCTGGAGAACAGTTTTTGCATAAACCCAAATCAAACAAGTCAATCTGGGTTTTGCACAATGTAAGCAATGACAACTCGGTGCTGTTTAAAACAGCAAATAAATGACGACAATAAAAAAGTAGAGAGTGATTCTTTTCAAATGCAGTTGGATGTTCAGTTTAAACATGCACATAATGTATTTGAATTACTTGCAGGAACAAGAAATAAAAGCAGGGAAAGACAAAATGTGAAGTGAAAAAGCCACTTGTATGTCTGTATTAGAGAAGGTGAGATTGTATTATAAAAGATGTAACCGCAGTTTGATTTTATTCAAGCTCTAACTCCCCAAATAACCTCTACATTCATTAAGATGTGTTTTTTACAGCATCTAATTAAATTTCCCTTAACACTAGAATATCTAGTGCTTGACATAGAACCGTTTTTGCTGATCAATTTATCTAATTTGCAGAAACAGTTAGGATACACTTGAAACCAGAAAACAAATCTCTACTGATCACATAAATAGTTATATCCCTTTCACAAAATATTGACATTGTTCATAATTTGATAGAGTGAGACCTCGATAAGTTAGTGCTCTCAAAAAGAGAACACTAATATGTAAGAAAAGAAAATAAAAAATACAATAGGCAATCCAATACATTTTTTAAAGTTAAAAAAAAAAAAAAAATAATCATTACATCAAACTACCTTGACCAAGCCTGACCCAGTGTGAAAAAGTAGTTTTCAGTCTTTAAATTGACAGGGATTAACCATATCTTTTGGAAAGATGTGCTTAGTTTTCCAAGCCATATAAAAACCCCCAAAACAAACAATGAAAAATCTTTCATTCAAGATAAAGTAGGCTAAATGTTCTTACGACCAACTTGTTCTGCCCCAATTTAAATAAGTTCAGGATCAGATGACAATTAAGGTCCACAACATCCATCACTGTCTTGTTTCAGCGAACCACGGGAAGAGGCACTATTCACAAAAGTAGAAATCATAGAACAGTGGTGAAAGTTCTTGCCAAAATTTGTCTAGTAGTGCATTAATAATTTCTTGAGAATGTCACATTAAAACACCTTAAGGAAAAGCACACCTCACTTGCCTCAGTAAAGGTCAGTGTTCACAATTCAACAAAGGCAAAGAATAAAATTTCAAGGGACTGAAAAAAACCGTCTCACATTTGTCAAAAAATATTTTGATGAACGAAGAGCTTTTGAACAACAGGGTGACCACAAGTAGCTACTTTGATTTTGTCTACTTTCTGGGATCCTTTGCACAAAAGAGGATTTTAAAACTGTATGCTTTCTGTCAAGCTACAGTTCAGCAGAGAGGAGAATAGAAGGACAGATATAGGTCAGAGGGGAGTAAATATCTGAAGTGAACTTTGTTCCCCATCCTTTAGCATCCTCTCTAATTGGCTATCTAGAGACAGTTGCCTTTGTTCCTCAAAAGAGTCCTACAATAAATGCCTCCTGCTTATCTCCTGAATGCCTTGGATGCCAACTCAAATGAAGTCGGATCTTTAATTAGATTAATGTGGTTTGGCATTCCTACTCCAGTGTGTGTCAGCATAATTAAAGATGCGATCAGGGTGATGTGTAGTGTTAGTTTTTCCTGTACTCAGAGTCTTTTGCATATAAGCCAGAAAGCTTCATTTTGGTCCCATCTGACCATTGCGCTTTCCTCATTGTGTCCCCTACATTGTTTGTGACAATGGAAAATGCAACTACTTATGGTTTTCTTGCATGAATGAAACATTGGTGGAGTGCATAACTCGTAGTTGTACTGCTAACAAAATCTCTGTAGATCTCTGCAGCTCCAATGGAGATAAGATGGGCCTCTTGGCTGCTTGTCTGATCAATGCTCCCCTTTCCTGGCCTGGCAGTTTTGGTGGACGGTCATGTCTTGGTCAGTATGCAGCTGTGCTATACTCTTTACACTTTGTTAAATGGATTGAAAGTTACTCTGAGGAATGCTCAAAGCAAAGTGTTGATTTATTATCAAACCAAACTTTCTACAACTTTATTCATGACCAGGCACGGGCCGGTCTGAAATGATTATGGTATGATAACCTTATCTGCATGAATGTGTTGGAGTTGTTGGGTTGTGCATTTGAGTAAGTTTAATTGAAAGGCGGAAGTACAGAGTGCTTCTGTAGCTTTACCTAAGCAGGACTTTAGCTGGACACACATTTTGTATACACACATTCATACTTGTGATTCCTTTCTGTGTGCATATGATTTACATATACAATCATTACATCAAACTCCATATCACAATCTAAAACAGAATAAAAACTCCCAACATGACACATTACGTCAATAAAAAGATGACTGTTGTCACGTATAACCTGATTTGTCTTAGATGGAAGCAGTGGAAACGTATTTATGCTATTAGATGTTTAGATGATCAGTATAGCTTAATTGTGTTATGTACCAAATATCAAGCAATCAAGTACGAACTCGCACGCTAAAGAGGAATGAAATTTCGGCATCACACCTGTAATTTAAAACAGCTTCCAAAGAGAATTAAGGTTGACTGTGACTACAGAGTTTATGGTGGTAGGCTAATTCTGAAACTCTTTATAACTTACCATATCTGTCCGAATTGTTGTGTAAAATAACACATTTTAGAATTGTAGTCATAATACAGTGATACTGCAAAACTTTTATATTTCTTTCACTGATTGTTGATGCTAATGGTAGCTTGTTAATTTCAAGACAAATTAAACCTTACCTTTAATTTAGCAAATAGTGATAGGTGTTGCTCCCTTGATGTATCATCATGTTTGATGTGCACATAGACCCACTTTCTTCCTCCAAGTTTCCATCTGTCTTCTTAAGGTTGTCAAAGTGTTCCCATATAGCGGACTAAACAGAGCGGTGGGGGGCTTTTCAGGGGACTCGTCTGAACTTGCAGGGATGCACACACTTTGTGACTTTTTCATATCGTGGTATACCTTGAAACCGGTATCTGGCTCATTCCTATCTGTGGCCTGTCTGCTGTGTTCCCTGATCCTCAGGATGCTGTTTGTTCACTATTGGTTTTTAACAATCTTGTCCAGAATTTATACTGATTTTATGTGAGACACAGATAAGCTCTATCAACTAATTAAGGTACTCCCTGCAGTTTGGCATGCTAGGTTTTATTTAGGGGTATCAAAGTACTGAATGTCCTGTAGCAGAATTGGTGGGGTTCATTTGTATCAAAGGACTCTGCTTTTTTTGTTTTGACCTCGCTTCATTTTAAAA
The DNA here is from genome assembly GCF_003331165.1 of Xiphophorus hellerii. NCBI lineage: Eukaryota > Metazoa > Chordata > Actinopteri > Cyprinodontiformes > Poeciliidae > Xiphophorus > Xiphophorus hellerii. The sequence goes on from NC_045694.1 coordinate 20,881,290, forward strand.
CTCAAACATGTCTTTCACAAAAATGCAAATCAACAGCGTATTTTCTGCTTTCCTAGTTATAAAAATTATTTTGCTCCTGCCCTGACATAATTCATACAAATATTTTCAAGCAAGTGCAACCCTGTCCTCCACAAAAGGTGATTTATCCTTTTTGCCCCCAGTCAGATAATAAGTGTGAATTTCAGGTGCTTACTGCAGCCATGTCTGTATCATACACACTTTGTTTCTTCAACATTCATGTCCCATCTCAGCTACAATAATAGCACTTCAGCTGCACCCAGCTGCGACACACACACACACGCACGCACCCACACACGCACCCCCACACAAGTCTTTTGTGCTTTAGTGAACTTCTCCTTCATGGTGAATTCGTAACAACTAAATTATGCATGCATCAGGAGAATAAATCAGCTTGGACACGCTGACAAGAAAGGGCACATCAGAGAAGCCATAAAATGCACTAGAAAAATAGTATTAAAGAAATATGGATGAAGCGATGCATCACCAGCATTCACCTTCTCTTTTTATTTTGCACACATAAACTGGTATCACTGCCAAAGTGACAGCCCAATAAACAGTGTCAAAGCTGCAGAGCCAACCATCTAATTCAGTAACCTCTTGAAAAACTGTGAGTCAAGCACCTGTAACTGAGCAAAAAAAAACATGATATGAGAGCCACCGTCTGTCAGAATAAGCAGACAATAAACCTCTCTGCTTTCCCAGTGTCCTCTTAACTGAACCTGGAATGAAGCTATTTTACCACCTGCCCAGTGTTGGCTTCAGCAGCCATGAAATTACAACTGGGAGCTTCCTTTTTTCATTATAACAAAGTGCCCTGGCCTTTTCTTGAAGCAGCCATGGAGAAGGCTGATTGCTTTGATGTTACTGTATGCCACTGGGCCAATTTGTTTCTTTGAAAGAACAAACGTATGTATAATCCTAAACAGTAAACAATAAACCATAATCATTTCAAACTAATAAAAAAAAACCTTTTGCTCCTTTTACATTTTTCTTTGTGCTTCAGCTGTGCAAAGACTTCAGAGCAGAACCTAATTAGTCCCTTCCAAAAAAACACATACACAACGTTGTCTGTTTGTCAAGATCCATGTATACTGTACACAAGTGTGGCATAGTTTGTAGTAAGTGAAGTGGAACAAAAATTGCCAGGGAAATATTGAGGAGCTCCCCAAAGTCTGTGGGTGGATTTTCACCAGGGAAAAGTGCTCCTCTCATCTCTCCTGCGCATGTAAAAGAAACAGACAGCACGCTGATTTAGTTTGATTTTACACCTGCTATCTTGTTGATTAGAACAACACCCTGGGTGGAAGCTGTTTTAGTTACAGTCCTGCTGTAAGTGGCATGTCAAAGCTTTGGCAGCAGACTTTTGAGCTACTTTACTGGCCTTCCTTTAATTTTGAAATTATACCAGGAATAATTTTTTTTACATTTTACAAATGTTTTTGATTAATCTCCCGCCTTTCAAATTGCACATGTTGATGCTTTGATTGAATTGCTTCATTTTACATTGAACTTTGGTTGTCCTAATAAAGCAGTCTTGTCACCCAGTTCTTTTAACCTTAGTTTATGTTAAAAAGATTTATTCAGACAAACATGTTAGTTTGTTAATAATGATTCTATTGGTTTCAGTCCAGGTTTATAAATGTTCTCTCTGTCGCCACGAAACAACTGAGAATGAAATAATTTATTTGACATTTAGAAAATGCTTTTCCAAAATCCAAGACAAAAGGAGACACAGAAAGTCATATATTTGGCGCCACACCAGCAGAGGTACATGGTTTGCATATGGTGCATGTAGAGTTCATCTCTACCTGATCGTTTTTCTCTTTCTTTTTCTTTGCAATATATCTTTTATGGAGAGATTGTAATAGCATTACCTCTGCAAAGCAGAGTCCCCATCTCTCTTCGGTTATGTATCAGGCCAACCCTACTTTTACAAAATGTTATCTCTGTGCTTTCAGCTCAGTTGTTTCTGATTCCATGTGAGACCTGGGACGGTGCTCAACAGGGCATTTCAGGCTGCCAGAGACCCCCATTTACCAGAGTACTGGCACATTACAGCAGAGAGCTACTACATTTAGTGTTGGCTGCACGTCTGTCATGTCTGGCCCCTTAGATTTTTATCTATCATAAATAGGTTGAGGCTATTTGGTTTGGGCTGCTGTTTTCAGTTGATTGTGAACCAATTTGTTTTTTGAGTAACTCTCAGGGTATCATTGGCTCATTTCTTTGTACAGAACCTTGCAAAGTATTTAGACCCCTTGGACCTTTTTACATTTTAGCATGTTACAACCACAAACTTCATTGTATTTAATAGGATTTGTGCTGCATTTTGAATAATTACACAAAATGGTGCAAATTTGTGAAGTGAAAAATATATACATAGTTTTCAAACGTCTTTAAAATAAAAAAAAATCTGAAGTAGTGCAGCTCATATTGTCTCATATTGACGATTTCAATGTTTGTTGGTTGAGTATGACATCTTGTATCTTCTCCCTGTTCCTTTTCGAACAGATCATGTAAAATTTCATGGCAGTTGGGCATGATACATTTTTTTCTTGGTTTTACTTTTTGTCTGTTTGAAATATATAAATACATAAAATAAATAAACCCCTATACTGTGATTCCTATAAATAAAATCCAGTGGAACCAATTTCTTTCTAATGTCACCCAAGTTTGTCATGTAAGCTACAATAGTTGTAAGCAAATGGTGAGATCTCCAACTAAGATGGGAGAATCTGTGGACAAAACAAGAATGGAAACCTTTGCTAAAAACCAAAAGATGTCCAATTGGTAGTTTTCCACAAGCCATGCAGATGACATAGCAAACATAGAAGAAAATGCTCTGGTCATAGGAAACCAAAAAATGAACTATTTTGATGTACATACTGCTCCCTGTGTAGATAATCCTGAACACACCATCCCCATGATGGGAGATGGTAGTGGCAGCATCAGTCTGCAGGTCTGCTTAAGCAGGGAAAGCAAAAATGGCCAGAGTTGATAGGTAAATGCAGAGACATTGAGGGAGAACATCTGGAATAGAGTTCACCTTCTAGCAGAACAGCAACCCTGAACATACAGATACAAGTTGTGAATCAAAGCCTGTTAATGACTTGGAATGGCCTACTCAATTTCCATACTAAAATCTCGGTGAGAGTCTTTGCAAAAGACTTAAAAATGGATGCTTTGCCTTTTTATTAAGTAAATACCTGACTTCACTTGTAATAAAACTCAACACATTCTAGATGTTGCAATTGTGAAAAAAGTTGAGAACTCCTCCACCACTTAAAAAAAACCAAAACTTAAAATACATGGAAGTTTGTGGTTGTAAATTGACAGAATATGAAAATGGGTATGACCGTATTTTCTTAGCTGTTTCATTAGATTACTAGATTTAGTGTTAAGATTATTGAAAGGCAAGCAGTAACACAATAATGCAAAATGAGTAACTAGTGTTGTTGTGGTTCTGAAGCTGAAAGCCATGTTTCAGCTAATGCTAAGGTGCTTGATTCAGAGGGATTAGAGTATTTCTTTGAATTACAGAGTTAGCGCAGATTGGCTGTGAGATATGAGTGGAGGAGTGTGAGGGGGAAAGAAAGCGAGATGGAGGTCTAGCAATGAAGCCTAATGAGAGTCAGGCAACCAAAGAAGCTGGGCAATAAGATTAGATGCAACTCAATTCAATTACTGCTGAGCCTCCACGGGTGACGCTTCAAAACTCATCCTGTTAGGAACTGGTTCGGAGACGAAGGAGAGGGCTGCAGCTCTCACTCAGCCACTCTACGCTGCGCTGCTACAACATCTCATTCGCAACAGCTCTGCTTTTATAAGCACACACGGTGTCTTTAGGCTCCATCTGGATTTGATAGCAGGAAAATGTCGGAATAATTGAGTTTTTATCCAATACAGCTGTTTATGCACTGCTCCACAAACTGTACAGTTGTTCCAAGAGAGCATTTGGAGATTAAAAAGCAACTTAACACCCTGTTCAGGCATGAAAACAGCCCATTTACATGTTCAGAAACCAACTTTTGTCCAACAAAGTCTCTCTGCCATTAGTTACGCCTCTGGCACTGACATCATTTGTCTCTCAGCTTGGTTCCTCCGTATTAGCTCTTAGTCATACATTCACCCCAACTGCAGACTATACAACTCAGCCCGAACTTACGCTTTTGTAAAGATAAATACTGCAGCTGAATACAAACAATGTTTTACAAGCTCCTTTTACTCTGTCGAACATTTAGATGTACATCTAACCCATCCATGTGTCAGCCTCAGCAGTGTGCGAGCAAGTGCTTTCTTTTCTAAACGCAATCGCAGGCATCAAAGTTAACCTTTACTTTTGCTCTGTATCCTGGCAACGTTATGTTGCAGAAACACTTGTGTGTTTTATCACAACCAAAATGAAACATGAGAGGAGGTCACTGTGACATTGCGTCACTATTTGAGATACCAAAAGCAGACGCATGGAAGACATTTTCCCAGAAATGTTGTACCTAAGGCAAGAGCGATCACAATGAGAGGTAATGAAAATGGATTTATAGAGATATACTCTTGTCTCCATGCTATGATTAGTACTGAGAAGCTTGATCAGCAGAAGCTGCTGCACGCTGTTGCATTTGTAGTGCAGCGATTTATAGGAGGTGATAAGGAAACTGTGTTGTTGTCTTCCATAATTTATGTAGTTGACTGTGTTATATTTTCAGATGCAGCACAGCTGTGGAGTTCCTGGCAAAGACTTGCATTTATTTACAACTTTTTTTTCTCCATGTTGTAAATAAATACCACTATCAAGAGCATTTATGAGGCCCACAAGGGTTGTTTGGAAGGATGAAATTTTATACTAGCTGAGGATCAAAATTACTCCATCTGCAAAAATAGTGACTGACTGCCTCAACTCTGTTCTAAAAGCATGGGCAATGCTTAATTGCAAGTGAACTTTTCCTTAGGTGTTTTTGATTTTAACAGACTAACACAAAGCAGTTAAACTTGTACTGAAAATTTACAATCCACAGGGGATCAATTTAATTTCAATATAAGTCCGGTTGTTCTTTAAAGGCTTCATAAGTTTGGTAGAAAATTAGTAGAGGAACAGAAACATGAAGATGAACACAACAGAGAGGTCAGGGATGGAAAGAAATTTAAAGCAGAGTCAGTGTTTGAAACATTATCTCAACCTTAGAAAATACACCAGAACACTGTTCAATCCATCGTCCTAAAATTTTACTTTTGAGCGGGACCCTGGTCCTAACCATTCCACTAGAGCAACAGTGGAAAGATTTATATCAAAACATATTTGCTTAAGATAATTTATGAGGCCTACCAAAGCTATTTAGAAGAATGAAATAATATTCTGGCTCAATCTAAGTCGGTTCTACAAAATTTGGATTCAGGGAGGCTGAATACAAATTCATGCCATATTTTTTTTTAGAATTTTATATGTAACCCAATGAAAATAATGGATAATGGATATCCACCCACCTCACAATTATGAGGTACTTTGTGTTGGTCTATCATATAAAGTTCCAATAAAATGCATTTAAGCCTGTAGGTCCATGCAACGATGGTCAAATAGGCATTAATGCTACTGAAGAAATTCATTATGTATCATGGAGAAATAAACTGCATGAAAAATGTTTCAGTTCTGTGTAGATTTTTAAGTCAAAATCACAAAACACAAACTTTTCTGCTGACTTGGGGAAAAAAGAATAAGAGCAGAAATAATCCTTCTCCGGACAGACTATTTACTGCCAGCAGATTCCATCTCTTCATTTCCATACAAATGTAAAACTCTGCAGGCATGGAATCTTCTGTGAATCTTAAATGAATCCAATTGTTCCTGAGCAGTTCCGCATTTGCCAGCAGCAGCGAGGAGACAAATGCTGTACAAATCAGCAATTTCAAAATAAAAGGCCTCCATGATTTGAATCTGATTGACAGAACGGTGTTTCATTCCTCCGCACTGGAGACGTTTTATTTATATTTATTTCTATGGCACCTCCAACCTCATACAAAAGAACATTATATATTTTTCATGCACACTACCATTGACACTTGCATAAAATAAGCCAAAAATCCTCTCTGCATTCCCATGAGAGTCTTTTTGTCTTTTATTCCTTAAGGTTCTGAGATATATAATATTGTCTGTCGAGCTGCACAAGTACAACCATCAGATACCTGTAAACCCATAACAAACACCAACTCATATCTTTTTATCATGTCATGCAGCCGATGTGATTACAGCATGCTGAATGGCTCACTGACATTTTCTACCTTGCAGTGCTTTCTTAAACATTTCCAAACCAACAGAGACCATTTTGACCCAGTTAATCTGCATGACGCCTCTTAACGTGAGAAGCTTTTACTGCTGGGAAGACTGAGATGCTGTTCAGCTGGATGATGATTGGTGAAGTTCGGAGCACGTCTTCAATGAATAATGCATCCATGTTCTTCAAACCTGCATCCTGTCACTTCAGCTTTAGGCGGATGAGTTTTGAGAAATTATAGCAGACGAGCTACTTTGGCTGGTCATGTTAAAATCATATTAAACTCTATATATTTCTTTTTGTTTTAATTTGATCTTTCATTTAAATATATAAATCGTGTTGAATGTTATAAAAAAGCATTATCTTTAACATTTATATGCTCATTAAGTTTATTTGATCCACTTGAAGACATTTAGCTGTCAGTCAAATTTTTTCAGGTATAATTTACACAGATATTTTACTGTGGAAATCTTTTCCGCTTTGCCTCTGTAATCCGTCGTCCCTGCATGTTGAGGATTCTTGATTGTTTTTGTTTTTTTCTGTCTGCTGTTATCCACGTGATCTTTGTAAATTCTGCAAATTTATGGTCAGTTTTCCGGCAGAAAAATACTGTATATACAGTATATATAGCGAGAGAGAGATAGAGTTAGATTAATATATATATAGAGATATGGATATATCTGTTTATATATAGTAATAGTAATATTAATAATAATAATATTATTATTATTAATATCCATCCATTATAAATCACACTAAATCTGTTTGGACTGTGGGAGGAAGCCGGAGCGCCCGTAGAGAACCCACATATGGACATGGAGAACCAGAAAACCCCATTAGACAGAACCAGGCTGGGATTCAAACTCAGAACTTTCTTACTGCAAGGCAGCAGTGTTACCCACCGAGCCACTGTGCAGCCCTGATGTTTTATTCACACCAAAGGAGAATTTAGAAACTAATTAACCAAACAGTGATGACTTTAGATTGTGGCAGGAAGCCGGAGCGCCCGGAGAGAAACCTGCAAACAGGATGTTAACTTTTGATAGTTTATTCACAAAATTCAATGTTTCTTCCTCCTCTAAAAAACAGCTTTGTTGTTTTGGAGATTAGTGGCAGGAGAAACCATTAGGTGGGATTTTCTGTGGAGTGTGGCGTTTCTCTTCATGTGTTTGCTTCTCATGAATCCCGCTTTTGTACACGTTTTCTTGAGAACAGGTTCAGAAAGCTTTAAAAACTGAGAACGATTTCTCAACCTGTTGGGAAACCTTTACAGAGGTTGTCCTCTACAGAGGACGTCATTATGACAGCTGGAATCTGAGGATAATCATTTTGTTCATCATAGAAAACCTCACAATCTAGATCAGTTTTTCTTTTGGGGAATCAGTGACATCCGGTCCCAAAGTCTTTCCTCATCCTCAGTGACCTGCTACGTCTGGGGCAGTTTTGTGTTTGTGAACAGTCTTCTTCTTCTTTTTCTTCTTCTTTTTCTTTTGGGGAATCAGTAAACTCTGGTCCCAAAGTTTTTCCTCTTCTTCTGAGGTTGAACTGTCACATTGGGGGTAGTTTTTCTTTTGGGGAATCAGTAACATCTGGTTCCAAAGTTTTTCCTCTTCTTCTGAGGATGAACTGTCCCATTGGGGGTAGTTTTTCTTTTGGGGAATCAGTAACATCCGGTCCCAAAGTCTTTCCTCATCCTCAGAGTGACCTGCTACGTCTGGGGCAGTTTTGTCTTTGGGAACAGTCTTACTGCCTGGAGCTCCACAGCTGCTCCTATGTGTTAACCCTGATGGGGAACATTTAAGGTCAGAGACCTTAAATGTTCCCGGCGAACACGCCGGACATGAAATCGTTGAAATCAAAACCTGAGCTTTGCGATTCGCCCCAGAAGAAACTTCCCCAGCCGGGTCAGCTTGATCTCTGGGAACCGATGGAAGCCCGTCCCAAAACAAATCTGTCTCAACATCCTTGGAGGTACTTTCATCTGAGTCATTTCCAGGAAAGAAATGGTCGAATACTTTCCTCATCCCTGTCGTCACCAGATATCCTAGTCCAAAACCAAGTGGCAAAATTAAAGGGTATGGCATTTTGGAAACACAAAAATCCTCACTAGACACAAAACCTGAATCTTACTGAAGCGTTTGGATACTAACTGATGTGTTGAGATTCAAGCAGTTAAAGCCTCAGAACTTCTTTGATCTGTTGTGATGTTCATGATGTCGTCTGTGACCTCATCAGTGAGGTCACTGTAGTTCTGGGGAGGGTCCTGCTTCTGATCGTTGCTATGGGAACGAACAGATAAGTTCTGCCCGACTCAAACTGAAATAATGACCAAATATTTAATAAGTAATTTTTTTTTCCCATTTATTTAACATGAATTGATTAACAATAGATTTCTACCTTGGTTTTCTGTACCTGCTGCCATATGAATTGTCTTTATCCATTATTAATTTGGTTCTGGGAGGAAATTGTTCAGATTTTATAAACATTTGCAAAACAAAATTTTCTCTAATCTTTGTTAACTCTATGTTAATGATCAAATTTTATATATTTTATACTACCTTGTTCTGAAATTGTTAATATCAGTAATGATGTAATTTGTTACACAACTAATATTAGTATTGATTAAACTTAGATCTTAAACAAATAATAAATGAATAGAAAAGTATCACATATGTATATAGATAGATAGATCTATCTATATCTATATATATAGATATTGATAGATTGATCTATCTTTAGATCTATATAAATATATATATAGATATATAGGTCTATATATCTATATACGTACTGTATGTAGATATCCTTACCTTGTTAAAAACTATGCATATATGAATTTTTCAGAGCTAACTTCTTGAAAGCTATTCCACTCATTTGATGAGGCACATCAGCACATCTATGATATTAAGGAAGCTATGGTGCCTTTTAAAATAAAAGCCACATTTTGTGCAAAAAAACAAAATAATGGGATTTTCACTTGTACTACAAACTCTCCAGGACTTTTAATTGCCCAGGACTGCAGTAAACACAACAATGTGTTGTGCAACAAGTACTGGCTAGCCACTGATCAATTTAGCCTGGAAACCTGCCAATCTGGTAGTCCCTTCAGTCTCTAGGCAGCACGACCCTTTACCTTTAGTGATGACACAATCTGTCTGCCTCCACCTTTTACTCTGCCACATGGCGTAAGGTCACGTGGTGGCAATGCGGTTTGTGAGATATCATAGATACATACCATGGATTAGACTTACAACAATCCCAAGCCTAAACCTTCGTGACCAGGACATTTAACATTATTTGTTTTGATTTGTTCTTTCTTTAACATTTTTCACTGTCAATGTGGAGATCTGCTTGGCCAGAGAAAGTGCTTACAGGAGTAAAAAAAAGACAAGTGTTTACTTTGTCCACAGTAGCGTGTCAGGAAATCTGCATAGCATCGTCTCATATCAAACTATATAAATCATGATATAAAATCTATATGTGCATGCCAGAAATTTGGTACTGTGCCACATTTTTTTTCTTCCCCGCTTTCTGTAATAGTTACCCACATGTCAAACTATGAAAAATGAACGGAGGTACTGAATAGAGGCTTATTTGACATTCAATTTGCAATTTCACTGTCCTTGGTTTTTAATGAATTACCAGCAGTGTGTTTGATTTTCATGAATAACCTTCATGTTCATTGTCACTTGTTCAACACTGGAGATGAGTTAAGCCATTTTTATTCCAGCTTGTGCTACATGCAATTCATCGCCCCAGAATTAGGGCTACATTATTCATTCTGTGGTGTGTGATTTGACCGCAGTGTTTCTGAGCGCACTGTTAAATGAAAATATTTCACGTGTGAATTAATCATTAGAAGGGCTCATTCCCCATTCTTCTCATAGCATAATGATCTCTCTCTCTTTAACTCTGGCCTGGATGAATCTTTTATTGTCTTTATCTTTAAATGCTCAGGCACAATCCTCTAAGGAGACAAGGGACACAGCCGAGTGTTTCACAGCAACGTCAAAGTCAACATGTGGCTGAGCTAAATGCCATCTTCTAATAGATGCCAAGTGCAATAAAACCACTTACTGATCTTTCAATAATGTGGAAATACAATCCCTTTTCATACACATAAAATTCTGTACAATTTTGAACACAAATTGTCCAAATAATAGACAATATTTAGGCTCTACAGAAGTCCAAATACTTTAATTTAATGAGATGGCCTTTTAACCTCTATTAACCACCAGAATATTTCAGAAGTCAGGCTGCCCTTGCATAATTATTTCTTTGACCCCGACTGTGTTTTTTTTTTTTCTTTCAATCCACTGAGTCATTCTGTCTTCCTCTCCAGGTTTTTCCATCCTGCAGGCTATTATGGAGGCAGCAGTGGCCAACAACTGGCAGGTGACTGCTCGCTCTGTCAGCAGCACAACGAACGCAACAGAGTTCAAGCAAGTCATTGAAGAGATGGACAGGAGGCAGGAGAAGCGCTATGTGATCGACTGCGAGGTGGACCGTATCGATACTATATTGGAACAGGTGGGTGCTGCAATTTAGATTTATATTCCGATATGGCAAATATCAGAGTACTGCAACTAATTCTTCTTAAAAGATCCAAGAGTCCCAAATCTTTTGTTGTGCTCTTGTGTTAAACACAAAATTAATTTATGTAAAGTAACTCTATATTCTAAAAAGAAAGTTTTATTCTAGTAGGTAATAGTCCTCTCACACTCTGCACATTACTGATGTCCAATGTTTTACAAAGGGGTTGCTCTTTGTCAGTTAGAGCTACATTAAGAAAACACTCCGTGTTGAATGAACATGAAGGATATGTTCATCCTGAAGGATATGTTCTTTCAAGATGAAAGAAGGATTACAGTTGTAATCCTTCTTTCATCTTGATTCTACTTTGTTTGAATTTTAAAGCTCCCAAATACTCTGGCGTACTGTATGTATTTTGTGACCCACATGCACTATCTGCAAACGGTTGAGATTTTATAGTTGACCGTGCCGATTTCCGACATTTCTCATGATAAAATCCTTTTTTGTTTGTTTTTTCAGATCACTACTAACTCCATTTGTATCAGCTCAAGCCTGTTCTGTTCTGCTACTTCTAGGAAAATATGAAAAAGAAAAAGGCCCATGGATCCCAGATCCCAGTCTTTGGGGATATTTTCTACGTGTTCCTGACGGAGTTGTAGTAGACCGGAATGCTTTATGCAAAAGTATTGTTGGCAGCTGTGGTGCTTCTAGTAGTAGGAGTAGAGTCACTTACTTTGGTTTAATGCAGTGGTCACAAACTCAAGTCCTGAAGGGCTGGTGTCCAGCAGCTTTTATATGTGTTCATGGTCCAGCACAGCTGAATCAAATAGCTTGACTGACTCCTCAGCATGCAGTCGAGCCCTGCAGAGTCTTATTATGACCTAATTGTTTGATTCTGGGGAGTTTCAGCTGACACATCTTAAAGTATAGGGCAGGAGTTTTTATAAGGTAGTCATGTATAAAAAAGGCAAACACCATCAAAGTTAAGGTTAGAAAGCAACACCAGATGCTAGCAGAATAATGAAAGTGTCACGCTGACTTTCTGTATCACTGCACCTGTTTTGTAGAAGTTTTGATACTTCCTAATATCATGACTAATGTCAGATTAGACACACTAATTCTACCTGTCGAAGATCAGGGTGGTGTTGCATGACTGATAAACACCTTCTAGCCTAAACTCTGGAGGTCTCAGTGTGAGCAGCCATTTGGAGAGACCACAGATGATACAGCCTGCTTAATCCCTCTCTGAAAACCCGAAACCCACCACTCGTTCTCCGATCACATCAATTGCCGGAGGAGCAAATGAAAGGTCCACCAGTTCTTGTCGTACAGGGAAACACAATTACCATGAATAGATGAGTGGCTATTATTTCTTGCATCTCCTCTATTTGCGTGGCTCACTCCATCCTTCACTGCTTGCTTCTGCTGGGTTATGAGGCAATCAGCTCCAGAATTGGATTCTGCTGGTTAGCATTCATTTAGACATTAGCTTCTGTTTACCTCACAATATCCCCTCAACAACCATTATTTTCACTTGTTTCTTATGAATCTAATTTGATCCCAGAGCCACCGTTAAAAACAGAACTGCTGATAGTGTTAATTTGCTGTGTCTAATTTAATTCTCGAATTGCAGATTTCCTTCCCCTAACAATCCTGGGAACAGACAGATTTTCTTCCCCCCGGTTTGTGTTAACAACAAGCTTAGGCTTTTAAGGCAGAATTAGAACATTCATTAGAAATCACATGCGATGCATATTAACAGTAATGTGTGTAACTGCTTCTATCATGCAAACCGTTACGATGCCGGGCAATAATCTGTTTGACGCGCTCCTGTTTCAGTTAGTGTACTCATTAATAATGAAATCGTTTTCTCTTTCGCTGCTCTTCTTTGCAACCATTGTCATCGCAAATTTTTGCTCTCTAAAGTTTGTTTTTGCACACTGAGATAAAAAGAGACGTTCTTACAGCAGCTAACCTTCAAAGCAGCTGTGTGCTTGGTTTTGTCCCTTCGTTCTGCGACAGCCTCAGCATGGGGGCTCCCTCCCTTTTTTTGGGGAGCTAATTGGAATAATCCGTCCAGCTCTGGCAATATAAATGAGTCACAGGCATTCAGGGAAGCTGCTGGACTTCTCTCTGTAGTTCCCCCCCCTATTGGGCCACACCATTATACTCTGAGTCAGGAATGAACTGTGTCCCATTAGGGAAATCACACCAAAAATGGCACCCACTGTCAGCTATGTGGAGACCTGTGGCTTCTACCTGCTGCTGTGGCTCTATTAAGAAGCGATTGCAGACAGATACAGATACATTGGCGGCAGACGGGTGAGAGGGTTTGAGCAGCCGGGATCAGTGTCCGTGTGCTGTAATGCTGACTTGTCGCTTTATTCCGTCAAGGTCATTGCCCGTTGAGAAGGAATCAGAAGGCGGTGCAGATTCAGCAGCCCGACTGCTGAGCGAAAAGAGAATGTTCTCAGTGGCTTAGTTTTATGATTTAATTGTAAGTAATCCCCCTGCAGAATAAATGTCTTTATGCCAGCTGCTGAAGCTTGTGGAATGTGGGGATATGTTGAATAGGCAAGTTTGAGCTTGCAAAAATTGATACAATTGTTCCACAGCAGAAAAAGCCTCTGTGAATGAGCGCCACAGTTTATCCAGTGATTGGAATGCTGCATGTTCTATATTTTAGAACATTTTAGAACAGAACTACATAGTATACGTGTTTGGAAAATGAGCGTTTAAATGGTGATGGCCGTTTGTGTTCAGCTGCCTTTACTCTGACGCCTCTAATTAACTTGCAGTGCAACCATCTGCCTTCAGAAGGCCATTTAGTGAGTAAAATCAATGGTGCGTATCAGTTAGAATACATATTTCTGTTAGAGAACATTTGTGATAAAATAATAACACGAAACACAAGGAAAATAGCAAACATGAGGAAAATAGCAAACATGTCAGGGATGAAGTTGTAGAGATCATGTTTTCCCTTTATAATAAGAAATGCATTGTTGGTTCCTGAGTGTGTGATGTTGTCAAACTCCTAGCAGTGTGAAAGAAAGAAAGTGTTAGTTGGCAAAAAGTTAATGATTGAAACCAAATAATTGACGTCAGGTTGAGCTCAATTTTAACAAAACATTTGTCCTTAAAAAGCATGGACAATTAACTCCATTTATATTTCCAAAATTAACACTAAGTGAACTAAGTAGACCAACAGATGTGAGGACTTGGAAAGTCCTAACTGTGACTGGAGCATGATTGGTCAAATAAGCACTCTTAATAACCTCTGATGAACCCTATCACAAAGTATTCATAATGTATTGTTAAACTCATTGTGAAATGAACTTGTATTTATTTCTGCTAATTTTCTTCTTCATATAGTTGCAGAGCTGGCATTCTGGTATTTTCATCTAATGACTCTAATTAAGTAATTATTAAAACTGTGGCTCATTGATTTTCTGGTGGGCCAATCACTTAATGAATTAGTTATTTTAGTTTGTGCTCTGAAGATGATGAAGGGCTCATCAGACTCACTGTACACAAAACATTGCCTCTTTTAAAATCCGAGCACATCCGCCTGTGTGTTATTTATACTGGCTCCATTTTTACGTTTGGCATGATGTAACAACGTACCAAGACACATATTTACATACTGCTGTGTCAGGCCACATTTTAAGAGCTCGGTGAGCTGCCCTGTAAATGTGTTTTGGGATGCTGAGCAGAAAGCTACACCAGCGCCATTATCATTTTATGCTGTAACAACCAGTTTGGATTTATCACCTTCAGGACTTCTCCATCAGTACTGTTCTACAGATAAATTACCCCAACTTCCAAAACCCATTTATTGAATCTTGGAGGTCGGTGGCATTATTAAGTGACAAGAATGTGACATTCTTGATTGATTGTAAACAAGAATCATTTTTGAGTATATATTAAGAAGTGGTTACACAAAGATTGCTCTCTTGCAGCTGTGTTTGAGCATTTATATTTTCACATCTGTCTGCAGCATGTATGAGATTTCTCATATCTGTTTAGATGGTCCTTGCTGGCCCACTTTCCTCAAGGGATTGATGTGTTGGAGCCTGTTCAGAAGCAGCAACCTGCTTGTCATTTCTGTAAAGAAAGGCAGAAAAAACTAAAGAAAAGAAGAAAAAATAATAACTGAGGACAAGCCCAGGGCGAGCAAGCTGTTCAAAGAAAGGCAGACAATGAGCTCTGTGCCAGCCACAAAGCTGTATTTTAATGCAGGAAAAAAAAAGACAATAAGAACTGAACTGGGTTTTCAAAGAGAATGTAAAGAAAGTAGGTGCTTTGGGGGATTTGTTGGTCTAGCCTTCTGTTGCCTGTAGAAGTTTCAGTGTGGTCATAAGGAATGGGCTGGAATGTGATGATGTGAATGAAACAAAATCAAAAACACCACAATCGCAGTGCTACAGATGCAACACTACCTTGTCTTGCACAAGACAAGACATTTTATTTCTATGCAAAGAGTTAAAATGTTTCTGCACTGAAAATGTATGAATAGAAGCTATAAGCTGAAATATTTGAAATTAATATAATCTGCTTTAATACATGTAACTTCATGTATTTAAGTCTACTGGCTGGATGAAAATGTCCATTTCAATATATTGTAACTGTCATGAAGCGGTGCGGTGTTGGTGGTGAGGCAGACGCAGCGGGCCCAGGTAAGATGAATAAAGATTTAATGATGAAACTCACAGTCCAAAACAACGAGCAGCAGGCACATGGACACACTGATCACGAACAGACTAGACATTGACGAGGACCCGACGAGGAACAAGGAACACAGGTGGAGTTAAATACATGGGAGGGTAATGACAGAACGAGACACACCTGGGAACAATCAAGGGGAGGACAGGACAACGAAGAGACTCAAGGACACAAAAAACTCTAAATGAACACAGAAAACACAGATCCTGACAGTAACACGGCCCATGAAGTTGTAAAGTCATTTTGCAGCTATCTGTAAACGTTTAATTGTCAGGTTTTTCAGTTGCTTGAAAAATGAGTTTTCATTCTTTGGCAAGTTGTGCATTTTGGGGGGGAGTCAGGTTGTTTTGCAGTCAATTAGATTGTTAACAGGAGGGCATCAGTAGAGTATGAACAATGTAGTAACATGATTATTGTTTTTAAAGTCACCAAGGCTTCAATGAGATATGCTAAAAGACAGTATACATATACAAATAAATTAGAAATACATTTTTTAAATACATTGATATTAGTTGCAGTGAAATAAACACTATAAAATATGTTAATTGTTCACAGTTGAAAATGCAAAACAGGATTCTGATAAATAAATGAAAAAAGAAATATGTAAATGCTTTGTTCCTGTCTGCAATGCATCATTCATATTTCTGGAACATTCTGGAACAGCAACACATAATCCACCCAGTATTCTGAATCCTGTGCTTTTATGAGTTGCAGAAGTTTACATATATTTAAGTTTTTACTGTGAAAGTTTGCATGAAGTTGCTACTCAGTTCATCTGCATCATTGACTTTTTTTTTTTTTTGACAAAACAGAGCCTCATCAAACTGCTTCAGGCATAAAGTTTTGCATCATTATTTTGGCTGTCATGCCAAGTATAAGTTGACCTTCACCTACAAAGTAGGTATTATTAGAAATGTGATAAACAGATTAATTAGATCATTCTGAATCTTCCAGCCATTTGGATAAAAAATAACTTTCTTTGCATTATCCACAATAGGAGCAAGTAGAAGTACTCATTTCATTAAAAGTGGACAAGAACACCTTCAAAAAGTCCCCCTTGTACTGTTTTAACATTTCTAAAATACAGCTAGACTTAAGACTTACAGTTGTGTGTTTGATATATAAACAACCCAGATTATTTGACGTCATGATGACAAAATATGTTTCAATTCTTGCTTCTTTTTTAGACTATTTCTTTTTTGACCAACTACGTCCTGCTGAAATGTCTTAGTTGACCCTTTTAACAGCACAAATTTCTGCTGTTGGAGACTAATAAAGCAATCTTGACTGGAAAATATGAAAAATGGAAGATTCTGGCCTAATGCCTCTTTTGGAAAAACACTTCTGATTTTAACTTATCTTATCTCCCCTTTGTCTTCTTGAGGAGTGCTCTGGATGAGTCCTTCATGCTTGGTACATACTGCTTTAAAATCGCTTGCAGTAACCTTCCCTGTTGAGGACAATTTACAAACTGTGATTAAAGAATTAAATAGGATTAAAGTGTTATCATTAAAGAGAAAGTGACCCGCTGACTCAACATTTGAATGAGAGGCTGAGACGTTCTGTGAGATTTTATTATGTTTCTAGGACTGCACAGGAACAAAGTGTAAATTAATAAAGCCTGTGACCCTGGGAAACCTTTATTTTCATGTTATCAGGCTTGAAAAATTACCCAGATCGTTTTCAGTAAAAACGAGATAGGCTATCTTAGAATTTAAAAATTTTGGCACACAAACATGAGCCGCGGTGTCAAACGATTTCTTCCCTTCAACACGTCCCACCCCAAATTGCTCTTATATCTCCAAGGAATGGCGAGATGTTATCTGAATACAAGTCATGTGCATCTAAAACGCTCTACAATGAGGGGGAGGCCAACGCTTCTGCCACTGTCTGTAGGGGCATAAATCACTGCAGCCAGGGAAAAAAAACATCCCAGCCACAGCCGGCTGTAAATTAAGCTAGAGTACTCCAGCAAGAGCACCTCTGCAAGAGCCTTGAAGTAAAAATAGGGACAGAAGAGAGGAAAGTCCTTCTGCATCAAAGGCTTACGGAGATCAGATTCAGCCTATTGTCCCAAACTGTGTTGAGTGCTTCACTTTGGTAGCTCACTGCAGAGCAAAATGAAATAGCAGTCAGGATGGCTTGTTATGGACACTTAAAAATGCAAATATAAATCATACTTTAAATTCAATGGGTTTGAATCAGAGTGCCCTGTTAGAGCAGTGATCCTGTTAGATTACTAAAATGAAAGCAGGATCAGAGTGGTTAAGACCTGCAGAGCCAAGATCAAAACTAGCCAACATTGGCAATGATCATACCATGATGCACCCTACTTACATTTTCTGAATATTGTATAGAGAATTATGCATTCATATCCTGTGTATCATATTAAATTATCTTCAAATGACAAACCAAAGAGGAGCTTTAATTGTTAAACAAGTCAGAGCTTTGTATTTATTGAACTTAGCAACCACTTTGAGGAATGACAATCATCATCAGACATCATTATTTATCTTATTCATCAGTAAAGATTAGTCATATGAAGTAGAACAATTTTATTTGTCTGTATAAGATGCCACTAGGATTAAAGCTACATGCAATGGAACAGTTTTTTTTTTTAATACAAACAAATTGTGTGTAAGTAACAGGTGAAAACAAATCAACTTCTTCAGCTGCAAAAACTAGGTGGGGTAATGTCTGCTAACACTAAACACAAGATAATTGACTGGGGTAATTGGCTTATTAATACTATCATGCAGTTAAGTTGGTATGCAAAAAAATATTTACAGTGACCGCAAAACTGTTTGGATTCATTGAATCTTTTTGCATCTTGCACTTTATGAACATGAACCTTAATGTGTTTTATGAATAAACACGTTTATGTTCCTTTTCAGTTTGATAATTTATTTTATTTTGGTTCCTTTCATTTATCAAGTGGTGACCTAAACTAATGACTTTGTTATTCACTCATCCTTCATCCACCTTAGCGATATTTATAAGGTTGTGAGAATCATTTCAGTCTGTCTTTTCCTGTGTTTCTGCTAAGTCTGCGGTGGAAAGGTCATACTTTGTGGAAACGTTTCTAAAAAATCTGAAGCTGCAGTTTTACATTTGGCTCTTTCTGTCGGCTATAGGTCCCATTCATGGCTGGACGAAGGTGAAGTCAAGGTCAGATGAGTTTTCTTCCCTCGTGAGGCTTTAAAGAAAACTCAAATTCTGCAAAGTCTCCTTAAGCTGCAGAACAAAAGGTGGTGGAGAAAGCTGCTGGATCGATGTGCAAAAGGGGAAAATCATTCTGGGAAACAGAAGGATTTTGTTTTTGTTAGTGGTGGTGTGCATTTATGTTTGCATTCCAAAGACCACAGCAAAACAGACCACCTGAGAGTAATAGGATGATGGAAGATAATGACCAAGACACACAAAGACCCAGTGTAAGCTAATTTAAAATCGTCTTTGCTTCTAGTAAATATTGCATTGTGCTAAAGATTGCAAAAGGAATTATTCCAGGAAAAGCTCAATAATTTAAATCAAATTAGAGAATTGTGATCAATCATCTCATAAGAATTCAAAGCACTCTTTCCTATTCTGTGAATGATGATGAGCCAATATCTTATTTTAATCAGATCTGTCATAACACAGATCTCACAAAGCATAAGGGAGAGATTCGTTTGACTTTTTCTGGAATCATCTTCAAACAGCTCAGATCTGAAGTACCAATCAGTTAATGGTTTTGTACATAGACATCTACAGACATGAACCGATGAGAGAGTTTTATGGCCTTTCACCAATTTTGTGAAGCTCTGACCTGCGAACATCAATTTTAGGCAATTTCAGTTTTTTTCTATTTTGACCATCAACCATATTAACAAATACTTATGTTTGACTTTCTTCACATAAATGGAATGGTCTTAACCACAGACCACACATTGTTTCAGCATTGTGAAATAATAAAAAAAAAAAAAGAATTACAGTCATGACATTTTAAACTTGTTCTAGTGTGTTAAATTACAGACTGGCATGACTTGAATGATTAGCATGGTTAGCTTCTATATCTAAGTTTGTTTACCTCAGCAGTATTCTCTGATGAGGTAGTAAACTCTTACGTCAACAGTGACATTTCCAAAACACTGTTAATGTTTTGTAATCTAGGTTGATCCATGGCAGAAGGAACTTAAACTCTTATAAAGGGAATAGGACAAAGTCACATTACCTGTTTAAATGTATCAAAAAGTCTGATTTCATTTTTAATCAACTTATTATCAATGAAAATAGAAAACTGTGTCTCCTATCCTCAGTAACAACTTCAACTCTGAGTGTATTTAGGGAGATCTGTTTGCATTTTTGCACAGCTCAATCACTGATCAAAAAATTATTAGATTTTTAGTTTCAAATCACAGATCAGGGCCAGTCAAGCACAAAACCATCCAATTTCTTTCACCAGCTTTAATTTCTCATTGCGTCGCTGGTCATCTATGTTTATTTACCCTGATGACAGGCTCCAAGCAATGGAGCTTGATCAAGCTCCATTGCAAAATGTTCCATTAAAAAGCTATTGCAAAAAGTACAACTACATTTGAACGCTGATATGTTGTAAAAAAAAACAAAAAAACAAATCCATTAAACAGGGTTTGCTTGAAACAATATTTTTAAGGTTTGATTAGGGTTAGGCAATATGAGGACAGTAGATCAGAACGTATTAGGATGTACTGAAGGTCTGCTAAAACATTTTATCCTCCAGTCTTGCATGGGCAAATCAGTTTTATTTAAATCCTTTTTCATTAGCTTCATAAACCAGCATTACACCTGCTGTAATGCTCTGCTTGTGAAATTAAATCTGCTGGGCCTCACCTTGGCACTCAGACAACAATTTTGAGTCCCACACTGCCAGACCTGACACGGGAAAAAAAAAAAAAAGAAAGAAAAATAAACACAGATAAAATCAAATAATTAATGTAATACTTGCTAAAATAAATCAGAAACACATCACAGATGTTCTTTGGATCATGGGGTTTCTCTCTGAGACTTTAAATCATGTGTTCTATTCCCTGTGTTTGCTAGTGTTATTTTAAAGTAAAACAGGACATGATAAATAATTATGAACTTAAACATAAAGCCAAAGTAAATGGATTCATATTAGAGAAACGCTTTTACCAAAGACCTGGGGGTTCCGGAAGGCTTGTGGGGAAAAAAAGTGCATTATTTTTGCCATATCGGCAAATCCGCTTTAATTGAAATCCACTTTAGAACGGGCAGAATTAGCCGGAGCGCTCACTGAGAATTACTCCCTCAGTATACAAACTGAATGGGTGCTGACTGTTAATGTGTCTTAAGATACTAAACCTTCCTTCAGGAACCACTTTAAAAACAATTGGTTAGTATTACTCTTAAGAGTGTCTTAACATAAATGTCCTTTTTACTTCTAAAACAACTGTTTCTTTATGTTGAAATAAATATAGCTTATTTGCTGTACACTTTTGTTTGGTAATGGTTCTTTAACACTTAAAATGAATGATTTTATATAACATAGACCAGTCGTTTAGTGGTGCAGTGTGTATGTTTTAGCCTGAGTCAAATCTTGCTGACTGATTATTAAAATAAGTTGAGGGTAAAGGGTTGTGTGTCCTGGCTGGAGGTGCTGTGTATATCTGTTGTCATCAGTGTCTTGCTGTACTTCATCCCAAGGTTGCCTTATGTAGCTGTTGCCAGTCTGGCTGTGGGCTGCAGGCATGCAAGCGGTGAAGTCTTTCTATGCTCTGCTCCAGAGCAGGTGTGAGGAGGCTTACAGCCAGAGTCAAGGTTAGCACACACAGAAAGGAGTGTGGAGCCCTGGTCTTTGGCTGCAAAAATGCAGCAGTGCTTGAAATACATTGCACGAAGTAGATATGTGATTAACTGCTCCATCTAAGTCGTTAAAAGCATTGCAGAAATGTATTTCCATGACATTTTCTGTCACTTACTCATTAGAAATGAGACTGATGGGATCTAAAAGCCAACTCCTTGCTATTTCAGCATTGTAATCAGTTCATTTCCTCTTTGTTTCTGTTTCATTCTTTTGGTTTGTTCCCATCTGTCTGACATCATGCGCCGTTGGAGGTGCAAAGCCTTAATGATGAGGAAGCTGTCAGAGAATGCTGACCCATCAATACAGACTGAGTGAGAGGTTTTGTGTGGTTGTGCTCCCTCATGTGCCGTTCTTGAAAAGCACCGCTGACATTTTTCCCCGTTGTTAACAACTGACTGGTGTCTACAGGGAGGCAGACAAGTGGTTTATTTTATCCTTCAGGTTGCTATGCCTAAGCAAGGATGAAGTTCAAATTGCTTCACGCTACTGTATACCAGCATGTCCAAAATCTGCTAAGATTATCGGAGTTGAGGCAAATGTTGTAATTGCAGCTGAAATGAGAGCGAAAACCTGAGCTGCAGGAAAACAAGGGTACCTTTCATCACTCGCTCCCATTCTGTGGGAGTGCTGTAAACTATCCCTTGTAACAAATATCCTGTGTCCTCGGCTTAACACGCAAACTCAAACATGATAAACCGACAGTTTGCTTTAGAACCAGAGCCTGAGCCAAACATGTGCAAACATGCTGATTTTGGTGTAAACTGGTGTTGCTGTGTTTGTAAAGAAGAAAACCTTGATCTATACAAACTTCATCTCTGTGGTCTTCACTCGCTCAGAAGTCAATCGGCAGAAGACGGAAAACTTGGGAAAAAACAGACGGCACGAGGCCCTGGCTGGGCAGTCTGACCAGGAGCAGCTCACAGAAAGCCGGGCTATTATAAGGTTTTGCCGGAGGGTTTACAGATGCACCAAAATAAAACAAAAATAAAAATAAAACATGGAGTAAGAAAAATGGTAGCATATGGTTTTTAGGGCTGCAATGAGAGTGAAACACCGCTTACTATTTTCAGACAAGCTGCGTAGGTTAAAACATGCTGTTCTTCTCCAAAGGTGTGATATTTTCAACGCATAGTGTGATCCACGTCTTATTGCCTCACTGTAAATTTCTTTGAAATACTTTTTCCCACATTTCCACCTTAAGACCAGCAGCTGTAAAAGATTCCTCCATCAGCTGTGAAAGACTTCAAAGCAAGCTGAATATTCAACGAGGCTTCACGTTGTTCTTGTTTCTGCCTTATTATCATTTCCTCTTTAATGAACACTTCCTGCCTCCCCGCTTTCTCCTGTTCCATTAGAGAACTTTGCTTTGTTTAAACTCCTGTGACATCCGGTGCACTCGCGGGTCGTCGCTGCATTTACGGAGATTGTTGCACTCACTTACATTAGCCGCGACCCCCTTTCCCTCATCTCATGGGTGGTTTGCTGTATTGATGTTTTTTTTTTCTCCCACAGGTTGTGACCGCGGGGAAGAACAGCCATGGTTACCACTACATTCTGGTCAATCTTGTGAGTAATAACCATGCTGCTCCCCTGAGAGGGAGAGTAACCTTTTTTTTTTTTTTTTGCTACATGTAATAGAAAAAAATTTGCATACTCATAGTTGGGTTGCAGTATGTAGTAGGGAAAAAAGGTGCTCTGCATGTTTTTCGTTGCTCTGTAAATTTTTTGTTTGTTCTTTATGCTGTTCTAGTCAGAAGTTTGCATGTATTCAGCCCAGACATAGGATTACACACACACATATATATATAGCACCAATATATATATATTTATACAAGTCTAAGTTAGTGTAAGTTAGCTGGTTAATCAGAATGGTTCACAAAAGAAGGACTGCCTAATTTTAGCCTACTTTAATAATAAGGAGTTTTAATATGGATTTGGGACTATTTTCATGTTGGAACAAATAATTGTTCAATCATTAGAACCAAACAGTCATCCATTGTCTTTGTAAAGCGAAGCAAGATACAGAGCAGGGATCTGAAACTCCCATAGCTAAGCAAGATTTTGACATGTCTTTTGGCACTTTCTAAAATTTAGAGGAGCCGCTGCTCCAAAATCTTCAGCTGAAATTTTGCAGCTTACAAGAACAATCCACATGATGTCTGGGAAATTCTTTGCAATGAGAGATTAGAGTTATTTCAATCCAACGAGTAAGTAAGTAAAACTGTATTTACAAAGTGCATTCCAAGATAAAAATCACAGAAAAAAAAGAGAGATGTGTTTTTAGCAGGTCTTTAAGGGAAGCCACTGAGTCTGCTGCTCTCATAGTCAATGACAGGAATTATATTTGGAGGATTTGAAACTCGAGAAAACTGTGCCATCTGTCAAGCAAGGTGATGATGGCTGCTGATGGTGGTACTGGTGCACTGCAAAAAAAATGGATAGGATATTGATGAAATAGGACCATCTCCAAAAACATTTTATCTTCAATTTCAGCCAGCACATAGCCAGATGAAATGTGAAAAAAAAAGAGATATTTTAAGTGTAGCAAATTGCCAGAAGCTTAGCAATCTGCTACTGAGTATTTATCCAAACATTAGTGGGAGTTCACGTGTATACATTTCTCACTATGAATGGAAATCCACAACAAATTCAGGTTTCTGCACCCAAGACTTGTTGTGAAAACGTGTTGAGGTGGTATTTTGTAATTATTCCAGCCTGAAAAAGAAAAAATCAAATGCATGATTAAAAATCCAAACCCTGCTGTCATAATACACTGCACAGTCACTGAGCATACTAATGGTGTATTAGATAAAGATGACTTAACCTTTTTAACCATCTTTCCTTATTTTCCCACATTCTGTGGAAGGAGTAGCTAATTTCAGCTTGTTATTAGCAGGGGAGTTTTTATAAATTGAAGGCTTGCTCTCACTTGGTGCCCTTTGTGCTGTTTCTCTGGCTGTAGAAGATGTGATTATGCAGGAGGCAGACACATGTTCTCACACACCATGAGCTCCCAATGTTGGGCCTTAGAAAGAAAACATCAATTTTACCATGAAAAGAACTAACTTTCATGGTTCTTGGGTGAAGAAGGCGATTTAAAGGCAGTGCATTTGGACCCGTTGTATACTGGAAAGCAAACATGGCAGCCAGCTAAAATATTTTGTCTTACATGATGCAACACAGACTCTGGATGGCTGCCTTTCTACAATGTTGAACAATTGATAAAGATACATTTTTGCCTAACATCCAAAGATACAAAGCTTTCTCATATGTTTTTGAAGGTGTTTAAACATCATAGGATTTTAGTGTATTTGAAACTCTGGTTCTTTTCCCACCTTGATGTGGTTCATTTGTGTAGATGTGAACACAACAATTACTCTAGAGTGGGAACCAAAATAACTCTGCAGTGATTTTTTTATGTGAACATGATCCAAACTCGATCCAACATAGCTACCAGGTGTACATTGCAGCTTCAACCCAATGTTTTTGTAGTCATGAATGCAATGTGTTGTGTGATGCAGGAGAAAAAAAAAATAATGAAGGCCGTTTGTCTTTCGAATAGAGCAAAAAGCTTGTGTCAACTTTCCAGATGTCTTTTCAAAATCTCTTTGGTATACTTTTCCGACAACATTGCCTTACATAATTTGATTTACATATTAGTTTCTCGCTCGAAACACCGCCCCGACTTTCTGTCTTGACATTTGGTTCTTTTGCCCAATAAACAAACAAAAATCACATTTCTCAAAAAACAGCAAGTTGCAAGAGTGTCATCACTGACCCATTTCACTCCTGTGTAATTTTTTAGGGATTTTCGAATGTGAGTATGGGCAAAGTCATTGCTGGAGGAGCCAACATTTCAGGGTTTCAGATCGTCAACCCTGAGAACCCAATTGTGCAGCAGTTCAAACAGCGATGGGACCAGCTGGATGAAAGAGAATTCCCAGAAGCTCGCAACGCTCCTCTGAAGGTAGTCAGGCTTTTGCAGGGCTTTATTACATTGTGCATGCAGAACACGCCAGTCGTTCCTTCTGAAGTGATCTCCATCAGCTGTTCCTCTCTCATCCTGTTTGCCTTTATCATTCTTTTGCCCTCTCGCCTACCCTCCCTCGCTCTTTGTGGCGTCTTTGCTTTGCATTTCTCAGAGCAATCAATATATTGATAGGCAGTGCAAGCCAAGGTTATATTGCAGCTTCAATTTACATCTAATTAAACAATGATCAAGGAAGAAATGGATTTGGAATGCCA
The DNA here is from genome assembly GCF_003331165.1 of Xiphophorus hellerii. Classification (NCBI taxonomy): domain Eukaryota; kingdom Metazoa; phylum Chordata; class Actinopteri; order Cyprinodontiformes; family Poeciliidae; genus Xiphophorus; species Xiphophorus hellerii. The sequence goes on from NC_045694.1 coordinate 20,906,916, forward strand.
TTTAATTAGATTTCGCCATGGTGTGGTGGTCAACAAATAAGTGGCTCAACCCCTCAGTGGTGAAAAGGTCAGGAGAAGTTGCAGGGTAAGTACGTGGGAGATAAAAATCAAACTTTTATCCTTTATTCACCACCTAACTCCGCAATAAAGTTTTGAATGAGGTCCTGACATTTAGATAAGTCCTTGATAGCTTAAGTTGCATGTAACCTACCAATAAGCAAGGTGTCAAAGTTTGCATTCACTCCAAACCACACAAACCTGACCGGCAGACACCAAAATGCTTTGAAGCACACAAACTGCCTCTTTTTCATCTGACTTCTCTCAATTTAACAGTCTCCCAAAGAATAAAAAGTCTTTTTGTTTTCACAGCACATTTTTTTCAGCATCGTATGTTCTCTTGTTTGTGTTTATCACTCTCTTTTTGGACAGTACACCTCTGCTCTGACCCACGACGCCATCCTAGTGATAGCCGAGGCATTCAGGTACCTGAGGCGCCAACGTGTAGACGTCTCTCGTCGAGGCAGCGCAGGAGACTGTCTGGCAAATCCCGCCGTACCCTGGAGCCAGGGCATAGACATCGAGAGAGCTCTGAAAACGGTAAGGAAGGAATATGGGAGGGAGTGGTAGGCTGAGACCAAACAGAGAAAAAAAAGCGGGCCTGGGAGAAGTAGTGATGCAGGGTTAGCATGATAAAGATGGAAAGTGACAGAGAGAAGGGGAGAGAGTGCAGAGCTATTCTCCGCTCTCTGCCTCCAGATATCTCTGTGCAGAGCTCACTCAAATCCAGGCCCTCATTACCATAAAACTACATCTTTTATTAAAGCGTATCCAGTTCATCATTTGATTAACGGACTGAGTGCGCTCCAGTTGCAAAATGGACACGGGCACCTTAATGCATTGCCAGCTATATCTGCAAAGTGATGCAAGCCTCCCACTTTTCCCTAGCTCTAAGTGTCTGTTTTTCCGTCAGGTCCAGCTGCAGGGGATGACTGGGAATATCCAGTTTGACAACTATGGCCGCAGGACCAATTACACAATAGAGATACATGAAATGAAAAAGGATGGGCCAAAGAAGGTAAGACCTTTTGCAGCTGTCAGAGCTACTTGGAATCATTTCCCTTAGCCAACATTAAAGTTAAAATGTTTAAGTTGGCTTGTATTTAGCAGCAAAACTCTACACCTTTGCATCCCCAGTACCTATTTAGAATATGAAAACTTTGTCAAACTAAAATGTTGCAATAATAACAATGAGGGATTTTACACTCTATTAGAAATAAAAAAATATATAAAACAGAACATGGGTATACTTGCAGGCCTGTATAAGAAAATGCAATGTACAAATAGTTTGTTTGTGCATTTTATCTAAAACCATTCATATGTGACTTTACATAAAAAGCTTTAAATCTTACTGGCACCTTAGCTGAGATTTACTCTTTAAAGTTCATGGACCGTCAAAGGAAATTAAAAGTATTGACCCCAAAAAAACTTTAAGAAAAAACTTTAAGATTACCATTATTTATTTGGAATATTTTGAGATGTCAGTAATTGTGGTTCCAGGCATTTATTTATAAAACATTTATTATTTTTCAATGTGGAATTAACAAAATGAACTAAAATTAAATGTTTTTTTGTTTTTTTTTGTAAAATTTCCAGCGTGGGTTTATGTAACTTCACTAAATGATGAATTTTATCTTAATGTATCTTTTTCAAGAGGTGCCACTAAGTAAGGGTATAGTTGTTGGCAAAAAAATACTCTTGTCACTGGTCTTGTCAATTTATTTTGTAATTTTTTTAAGCTTCTTTATTGCAATAAGATTATAATTTTGTAAATAATGCCAAATTATTTCTAAAAAATAAAACAAATTAACCAGGTGATCAGTCAAGTTCTCCATTCTCTGAACAAGTTCACAAAACAGAGGACTAATTAATCTCAAATGGACTTTTCTGAAAGTAATGTACCAAACCACAATGAATGCAGCCGGTCATGCTTTAGTCATGCATAAAACTGTCGAAGGCTGACGATGTTGAAATCCGACTTCCTAAAGCATAGCCTAAAACCTAAACTGTGATCTTACAAAGTTCTTTCAAGTCTTGGGGCTTCAAAAGTCGATTTCATTAGCAGCTGTGTGGATCTTAAGGGTAGAAAAAATAATCCTGATTACTTTCTGAACTTCTGTTAGGTAGCAGCACTGATGAGGTAAAAGCAAGCATTAAAAGGTCCACAAATCACACCGAGCCTCCAATCTGACAGCTAAAACCGTGCTGTAAAAAACGGCATGGCGTTCCTGTTGCCGTGGGATAGTGCGGATATGATTTTGGTTCTCTCCTGACAGTAATTACCATTCCAATAACCAATTACAGTAAAAGGTATCCAAGAATTCCTCTGGCTCCTCTTCAAAATGGTAATTGCCAGTGGAGCGTTCACATTATAACCAGAACCATATGATGACCTCTGGTTTTATTTCATAACCCTACTGAGATCCAAGAGGCAGCTGTGAATTTCTCCTTTGCCGGATAAGTGTAGGCTCAGTCTGATATGATGTGTGATTATGCTGCCTGCCTTGCAGGCGTCCAAAGCCCACACTTCAATTAGCTTTGCATAGCCCTCACCAACATCCCCGCACGGCCGAACAGAGGCAGAGAGAGCAGGGAGATGAATAGCGAGAGAGGGAGAAAGGAGGTCAGTGGGAGAACGTGGGGGAGGGAAGATCAGACAAGACGGGCAACACTTTGTCAGGACCTGCAGCCTCAGCCACCCCGGTGACAGCTAGAGGATGAGGGTTCTTAGCTGTGACTGCCACGAGTGATGTATGAGCTGATATGTGTTGCACTTGCTTGGGGTGAGATCAGGACATACTTTCTGGAGCTCTTCAAGCTCCAGCAGCTCCGTCCCACCAGCAACACCTCTGAAATATAACTGTCAGACAAATGGATGGGGTGAAAAAAAAGGAAGCATTTAAGAACTTTTTTTTTTATTATTATTCTGGCAAATGCACTAAATACATTCACAGCTGTAAGCTCAGTTTGGAGTTCAAGTCTTAGAAGTTTGCTGTTTTCTAGCACCTCCTCTTGGAGCTGAAAGTTAATGCACTGTTGTACACCTGTTTGTCGAATTCAGTGAAAGATCTGAGGAACAGAAAAATGCTCACCAGATGTGAAGGGGAAACTCCCAGCCAGCAACACTGCTGGCAACTACATATGCAACACGTTTCATCATGAGCCAAAGCAGCCATTATTTCAGATGCGCAAACAAACACTTGACAGTGATTTGCCTTAAACATCTGCACAGCAGAATACAGACGGGCTGCAACAGGCGAGCTAAAGAAACTGTGGAGCCCCTGGAATAGTGTCCTTAATTATTCACTGTACATGCAGTTAGCCGGCCTGCGTATCAATAATTTACTATAAAAACCTCCAAAGCTGAAGGTGTAAAGGATATGTAAGGGATATTTCACAGGAGCTGCTTGGTTCCAGCACAAAAACAAAACCAAAAACTGAAATTTATAATCTTGGCACTCATCTATATGTTGAATTCAGAAATATTAAGTCTTCACTGTGTTCTTGGACAAATGTGGAGCTCTTGTTTGCCTGTTCTGAATTAGCAGTCCACTCGTTTGCTGCTATTTTAGTTGAACTTCAGGGTGGAAGCAGCATGCCTCAGGGATGTGTGCTGTTATTTAAATGAGTTTGCATCACTGCACAGTTCAAAATAATATGTACCCCCTCTACGGTGCCTTTTAGAAGTATTCATATCCCCTGAATCTTTTCAAATTTTGTCATCTCACAAAAAGCATAGCAATATGTTACATTGGGACCTAATGTGATAGACAAATAAAACTCTCACCTTTTCTTTTTTGCATCATTGATCCATTGTGTTGGACTGTGGCAGTAGTGAAAGTTATGTTTTGGAATTTGGGAGCTCTAAAATGTCTTTAGCATCTCAAGCTTCATGTACCTTAGCTAGAAGGATACTCTGGTAAGACGGGGTGAACACACCAAATGTGCCTGAAAATGGCTCTTTATGGGTTTAATATGTGCTCATTCCAAAGGGTCAGTGGCATATTTGCACTCAAAAGAAGGCAAGCTCTAATTTCTGGACTATCAGTGATCAAACTTGGATGAAGCTTGAACAGTTGAATCACTTCTAGTTTCTTTGTGCACTATATTGACGCTCCTGACATCTCTGACACAAACTGACTAGTGATCTACCCTCTGAGTATCTTAGCTTTTATATTAACTGCATTGAAACATCCATGTTTGTAAGTCACTTGGGATAAAAAAAACATCTTCCAAATACATAAACAAGCTTCCCTGTACTTCCTTAGGAAAGGTATTTCCACAGCATAATGCTACCTCCACCATGTTTCCCCATGTTTATAGTTTGGTTAGAGTGACATACAGACTTTGGGGAATTAATACTTTTGAAAGGCACTGTCCATGTTCTCATTGGTGTTCTCATCAGTGTATTGTAATGTATCGCTTACGGCTGATTTCTCTTTGCAGATTGGTTGCTGGAACGAGTACACAGGATTTGTAAATATTATGGATCCTCAGGTCAACATCTCAGAGGAAAACCGAACCATTGTGGTCACTACTATTATGGTACACTTTCCACGCAGTTTTAAGTGTTTCACGTATTCTGCCACTCGAGGTCATGGTGTTGATTCCAATGAGTGATACATTCTGTCCTGGACGGGTAGAACCACATCTTTTTTGTGTTGCTTTCCACCCACTCACTACATGTTGAAACAGTCGGCCCCAGATCAGCGAAGGTGGCGGTTTCGGGGGCGGGGGGAGTGTTTCAACTGTATCCGTGTGGGTGTCAAAGCATTTTGGTTTCCCATGTTTTAGTGGCCTGTCGTAGCAGTGACGTCACAATAAATGGTGTAAGTGATTATAGTTGACTCCATCAGTTACAAAAAACAAAGCAAAACATAAAACGCATACGTAAGTAGACCCGTCTGTCCTTTTCAAGTAAATGTTCAATGACACTTGGGACAGACTGACTGCAGAATGACGAGAGAATGATGCTGCAATGGTTTCACAAGCTGGGCAAAGCAAAATAAACAGCATTGGAGAAGGATAAGTTGGTATGGCGGTTTTCCCAGTTATCACTTCTTCAATCTATTTTGTATTGCTCCTCCATGTGTTCTGTGTTGAAGTATATACTAACCCTAAGCACTTTAGTAAGCCACATTAAGAGAAATGGAGCACATTCTTAAGCTAATTTAATTCAACCAAATATTTCAGGCTTACTGGATGACTCATATCAGACACATTTTATTGCAACACAAAACATTTTGAGATGATGGAGAAAAATTTTCTGAAAAGCAGTAATTATCTTAAAATATATATATATATATGTAAATGAATGAGAATCACACAGAAGTGAGAGGAAACAACTGAACATCTCCAGAGAAGGAAAAACAGACTGCCTGAGTAGAAAATACTCTGTGGATCCAGTGTGATGGGATACATTCAGCACAGAACAAACAAATCATTGCTCTCCCACTTGCACTCTAATTGTGTGTGGCTGTAATGACAATGCCGCCTCTCCTGAGCAGCCCTGTTGTTCTGTAATGACGATGTGCTCAGTTAGAGGAAGGATGAGCTGCACAAGTCTTTTTAAAAATGGAGTGAAACAACTGGCACGCTCCTGGTCTTCTTTTAATTATTGTTGTTATAAAGAATTTTTTTGTTGCTTGATTCTAAATGACAAATAGCAACCGGTTGATTTTTTTTTTTTTATTTATTAGCTTGTTTGCTTACTTATAATAGGATCATAGTTTTATTAATCCATTAAGTGTTTTTTATTTAATTATTTATTTAATAATTACTAATTATGTAACAAAATGTTTTTTTTTCATTTATTGAATAAAACAAACTGTGCATTGGTGCAGTGTGCTTGCTGAGTTAGCAGAGGCACTCTCTGATCCCTCTACTGTCACTGGCATTTACTTGTGAAACCCATTCCCCACCCCTGTTCTCATCCCCATTTTCCACTGAGCTGACCCATGCCTTGCCTACCAGTGACCCAACCTGATTATAAGAATAATGTGGCTGGTAAAATTTACAAATGTATATTTTTTTACACGTACAAAAAGTCACTGAGTTTGACTTGCAGATTAAAATACAGTTTACTACAGATCGGTTTGGCTTGGTGTCTGCTGGCTGTCAAGCCTTGATAAGAGCAGCCGAACCGTGTGATCATTCTGCTTTTATCACTGCATATTTGTGCATTAGCAGGCCATCATTTGTTTATGCACGACTGCATGGACATGTTTGTAGCTGCTAGTAATATATGGACTGTGTGTGTGGTTGTGCTTGGTGTGCATCTGTGGTCACGTTTCAAGGAAAACATTACAAGGACAGAGAGCAATTTCCCATGAATTAAAAATGTGAAACATACTATGGCTAGTTTCACACATGCCATGAGGTCAGGATCCGTTATTCCATGTTTGAGCACAGTAAGAACCATTTGGTGACATTTTTCCACAAACAAAGTTGAGATTTCAAATAATGTGTTTTATGAAACACCCAACACAACAACTCTTAAGACAAAAAACAGAACAAAAATGACAAGAACCTAAATATCAAAGACTAAAATATTTATATTTCCATTATTATTTTGTCCTCCACTTGATTCTTGGTCCCCGATCAGTTATAGCAAAGATTGTTGCAGAGGTCACACTCAGCATATTTATGTGAAAACTTTGGAAATATACATTGTCTTAAAAACTCACTGGTATTAATACCAAAAGCTCTAAACTACAACTGTCGTTTTAGCATAATGATTTGAGGTTTGGGACATCGTGCATTATGCTGTTGGAAATAGGCATAGGAAAACTGGTACAATACAGATATAAAGAGATAAAAATTGTCAGCCACAAAGATCAAATTGGGTGTGGCATTATATATATCGCCCAAATCATTACACTGTCACTTTCAGTCTAACCTGTAATATAAGGGACCCATGCTTTTATGTTGTTTATACCAAATTGTATCCTTTAAATTTTACAGCTTCAATTGAAATGCATCGGACTTTGCCACATGTCAGTGTCTCAGTCCTTTGAGCCTGTGTTCACTGCAGCCGCAGTTTTCTGTTGTTAGCTGTCAGTGGTGACACAAGGTGTTTTTCATGTTGCTGACACCAATCATCTCCAAGATCGCAGATAGTTGCAACAAGTGGCTTCTTGAGATGTTGTTGCCTTTCTATTATCTTGATCCAGTCTACCCATTCTCCTCTAAATTATGGCATCAGCCATTTCTGAGTTACAGACCAGGCTGTCGGGCACCAACACCAGACCATGTTCCTCATCTTTACCACATCAAGATGCCTTAAATGTATGGACTTGCTGTGATGTAATTAGCCAAGTTGCTATTTGTATTGCCAAGCATTTGAACAGGGATACCTAATAAAGTGGCCACTGAGTGAGGATATACTAGTATTTAACATCCTAATTATGAGAACAACCTTAACCCTGAACAACAGGGGAAGTTTGAGGAAAAAGCTGGATTAAGAATTACTCATGGATTATGGAGTTAGAGGTTAGGAGGTCAGGGATAAAGAAAATCTTTTAAGTTAAACAGATCCAATGTCAAAAATACTTGTGTGTGTATCTTTTGTTTGCGTGTGTACGTGTTCGGTGTATGTGCATGTATTTGAACGCATGTTTGCATATTTCTGTATTTTTTATACGTGTACAAGGGCATAGGAGTGAATAAACCAGCATATGTTTGAATCAACAGGAAGCTCCTTATGTGATGTACAAGAAAAATTATATGCATCTGGAGGGGAATGACAGATATGAAGGCTACTGCGTCGATTTAGCATCTGAGATTGCCAAACATGTTGGAATTAAGTACAAACTGTCAATAGTAATGGACGGCAAGTATGGAGCCCGAGACCCTGAGACCAAGACGTGGAACGGGATGGTGGGTGAACTGGTCTATGGGGTGAGTACTGGGAGTCTCGATTCTGCTGATTACATGACAGTTTGCAAGGAACTTCAACATGAGAGGAGATCTCATTTTTCTGTCTTAAGGTGATCACCAAACCCGCGGTGAACTCATCAGCTCTTGCCCCAGTTCAAAGTCCCATGATGTCCCTTGAAGCTCAGCTGTGAGTGAATTTGTCAAATGCAGCCTGAAGCATTGGGGAGTTGGTGATCATCTTGAGACGGAGAAAATGAAATCATTTCTCAGTGCTGTTCATTGCAATTAATCCTTCTTGCTTAGTTTAGAAACTGTCTCTCTCCCTTTCTCTCCCTCAGTCGAAACAGAGGTAGGTACATGAAAACAATGAGTCCATATGGCAAACACACTGTAATCACTTTGATGAATGAAAGATTGTATGTCTTTGAAGTGACTGTGTAATTATGTTCAATGTTTCACGTGTTTGATGAATTATGCCAGATTCACAGCTGAGTAATCTGCTTCAGAATCAACAGCTAAATGATGGTTTGCGGTTTGAAGCAACAAGATCCATATGGCGCTGCGCTTCACAACCTTTTGCATTAAGGACGGGGGTCACGGTGTGTTATACATCTGACGAGAGTCAGCATGGGCACTTGCAACACCTTAAGAATTTCCCAAATTATCCCAACCCCTCCCAGTCACCTTTTTTTGAGGCCTCAATAATTGAGCAGAGGCCAAATACAAAATGCATGAGAGTCAGACCTCCTCGCTTGTTCAATATCCTTACTATCAGCTGGAGAGATTGCACAGTTTCATGTGCCAAATAATCTTTCAAATAGGAAAAGTCCACTCTCTGCAGATGAAAGTGGTGGGAAACTGATTCCAAACACATTGCAGTCAAGTCTTTCCAGCCCTGCGCCTTTACAGCAGGTGGGCTGGTTCTAATAGTTTTGTACATTCTGACCTTTTGACCAGTAAATTAATTTGATTTTAGTTGTCTTTAAAAGGTTTGGCCCGAGGCTCCTCTTTATTGTTTTGTTTGCCTGGCCGTTGATTGAACACAGCACAGGAATTAAATGGTTATAGCCCACGTCTTAGTGTTGCTTTGACAGGGTAAAGAAAACAGTCGTGTTTATTGGCTCTATTTGTGTCGCTCCTTGCTTCGACCTCATAAAAAGCAAACACTCTCCGCCTTGTGCTCCTTCAGTTCGATGTTTTCTCATTTTTTGACATGAAAAGGCAAACGCAGCACAATGTAACAATGGACGCTATTGTCTTTTCCCACACTTGCTTCTTTGAAGAGGAGCATTATTTAATTAATCACACACACACAGTATGCACTAACATTGTCTGACATGATTAATTATTTTCTTCTGCTTTTACAGAGAAAGCTGTTGTGATTTCTGAAAAAAAAGGGCAGCACCACCTTCATTGGATTTGTTTTGATAGCGTAATGTGATTGAAGTAGCAGAGCAAAGGGAGAAGGAGATAAAGAGAAACAGCTTGGAGAAAAAAAAATACAGCGCCAGAATAAGCTATGTTTGGGAAACCAAGTGGAAGACACTGCCAGTGCTTTCAGATGTCTATGTGCAGCAATGATTTTGCATTCTGCAGATAAAAATGTCTAATTAAACACATGCACAGTTTTTTTCTGTGCTACTTCCGTGCAAAAATTCAATTTGGTGTTTTGTTTCTATATATCTGAAATTTTTCTTCCACTTTCTGCCTCATTTAGTCAAACATTGCTCAAATACCCTTCTGTCTCAATGGGTCATTTCCAAGCTGCCTCTCTCTCTCAGCTTTTTCTCTTTTCTACCTCTAAATAGAACAATATTTCTGTGTAAATTTTTGCTTCTCATTTTAGACCTTGCCTACATTTCCAGCAATGTTTTTGCTTTCCTATGTGATTCACCTTTTTTTTTTTTTACAGCTCTCGTTAAAACAGAATTTTTTTCTTAAAAGTCATATGTAAACTGAGATTTTAAACAGCTGCAGTCGTTCACACATACAATGACCTATTTCCCTAACATGTTCCCTGTGCATGTCCCTATTTCCAGAGGGCAGATATAGCCGTTGCGCCTCTCACCATTACTCTGGTTCGAGAGGAGGTGATAGACTTTTCCAAGCCCTTTATGAGCTTGGGCATCTCCATTATGATAAAGAAGCCACAAAAATCCAAGCCTGGCGTTTTCTCCTTCCTGGACCCGCTGGCCTATGAGATCTGGATGTGTATAGTGTTTGCCTACATTGGTGTGAGCGTGGTACTGTTCCTGGTCAGTCGGTTCAGCCCGTATGAGTGGAACCTTGAGGAGCAGGATGAGACCAAAGACCCCCAGACTCCCCCCGATCCTCCCAATGACTTTGGCATCTTCAACTCTCTGTGGTTCTCACTGGGCGCCTTCATGCAGCAGGGCTGCGACATCTCTCCAAGGTGGGTGAATTTCAGTAGACACCTAGTTAAGGGATAGAGTACAAATAAAAGTGTAATTTTATCTGGATTGTGGTCAGAGGTTTGCATGCATAGCACAAATGTTGTATGAAGAGAACATTTGTTGCTGGTAGAAGAAACAAAAAAAAACTAAATGTTTTTTGAACCGCCCACACTAGTGTCGAAGTTTCTAGCCTTTAATTTATTGGGAAATGTACTGTAATGATTTTGAGATGGTCCTCCTTTATTATTATTCCATTCACTTTATTGGAAACACTAGTGCCACTCACAGGGAAAAAGTCCATCTGCTTGACACCTCCATGACAAATGGTAAAATGTTCCTACATTTGGGAAATTCTCTTCAACTCTTCCAAACATTCTTCACCTCTTTCAGTAAAGTGTTTGCTCTCTCCATTTGTTTGGAGTGCGGTCAACCTGACACTGCCATTTTTTTTTGTTCTGCACACCAAGGTAGTAACAGCTCTGAATTGGCCATCTTACAATATGCAAGTATTAGTCCTCCCCGCCAGTGCAACATAGTGTTTGCAGCTGTCTGTGGGATTTAAAGTGCAATCAAACTGAAAAGCATAGCTAGGCACCGTGTCAATACACACACTGGACGATTCATTGTGAAGTGTGCCAAAACAAAACAGATCAGTGGACTTCAGCCAAGGGTAGTTCCTTTATAAGTGGTGGCACCTGATAAAAGGAGAATACTAAAAAGGTGTTGCACACCATTGATATGTTTTACCCTCTATAATGGGGGACGTCTGGTGTATTTTATGTGAGACGCTCCATATAAACTCAATCCATGCCACCTTTTGTTTTTCAAACCCAGCTTGAGTTTTGAGAGCTTGGATTTATGGTTGACTACCTCCAAGTAGCTTCTCTCCAACCTAAGACAGCCTCACTTAATATTAGTGAGGGTCTATGCATGTACTTAAGTGCATGTATGAGTTTAGCCCCATGTTGATATGAAAAAATTAACAAATTAGTTCTTCAAATTCTTGTTTTAAATTTTCACACATCTTGTGTTTTTATTAGCGGTAAGCCAGGAATGATCATAACTAAGAAAAAAGTTTCAAAATACCTTTGTGTAATTGTGCACTAAATTACTGAAATACATGGATTTTTCATTAATATTCTAATTTATTGACTGAGTGTAGCTGACATTTATGCTAATGGTGATACACATGTTAACTTCTGACCAGAATTCTGCATGTTTTTCCTAACTGCACACTGTCTCACAGATTGCCACTTGAAGCTCTGGAGTAATCTTTGACACAGACTTGAGAGCCAAAAACATTCAAAGATGTTTTACTATTTTCTTTGGAAGTGTGCTTTTCTAACTCCCTAATGCGTTTTCATCTCAGTTTTACGAGTTACCAGGAAATTCTAATGACTGATCCAATCATCTATACACTGAACACAACTGGTAGATGTTAGCAGCTCGACAGGCACCACATGTCGCTCTAATTGCATTTTTTGTTTCCCCCGTCATACACCGTCCCTCTGTCAGGTCTCTTTCAGGGCGTATTGTTGGTGGTGTTTGGTGGTTCTTCACCCTCATCATCATCTCCTCCTACACTGCCAACCTGGCTGCCTTCTTGACTGTGGAGAGAATGGTGTCACCTATAGAGAGTGCAGAGGATCTAGCAAAGCAGACAGAGATTGCGTACGGCACTCTGGACTCAGGCTCGACAAAAGAGTTTTTCAGGGTGAGTGGAGTCAGAAAACAGGTTTTTTGCGCAATGCACCAGCTGACTCGTAGCTGCATTTTCAGCTGAAGTGGTAAATCATGTAGAGCCCTAAATATTAAATCATAAACCTTCTCTATGTCCTTGATAGACAACTCCTCGCAGCTCTTCCTTTTTGTGCTTTCAGAGAAGAACTCCTCACCTGTGAAAAATTCACCCAAATAAGTCATGTTGATGAAGTATCAATTCTTGAACTCATTGGAGAGGAATGTCAAATTTATGCAGCATGCGCTGCAGTGCGCAACCTTGAGGCCTTCCGAGGCTGTCAGCAGAAAGCATGATAACAACACTGAAGGCTCAGAGGTGATAAAAACAGGAGGCTAATCAAAGCACCCACATAAGACTCAAACTCTGAAGGGTCAGTTCATGAGTTATAATTAGCAAGGTAGCCATGGCTGGCAAATTAGGTGTGATGTGGAAGAGCCCCCGCAGGTCAAGCAGAGCGGTCGAAAAGACATTTCAGAAGGAATCAGCAATATGTCTGCCGGCGTGAGAGACTAGCTCAGCAATTAAGTTATAAATTACTTACAATCTGAGGTGTGAGTATTTGAGCCTCTTAGAACTAATCACATGCTCACTGTGCAAGAGCTAACCAAAGCTACGTGTTGTCTGGACAATCAATCTTTTGCTTTGAGAACCATAGATGTCTTTGCTCATGGCGTGTTCACAATAGCATTCCTGAAAACAAATTCTTGAAACGTTGCTCTAACTGTGATGACAAAAAGGCAATATGACAGGCTTTTATCTTATGCCCCGTCATTACTCATTACCAGGAGAGAAACATTACATATGTTTACCAGCTGCACACTTTTTAGAGAAAGTCTGAATCGAATTTTGAATCACAACTACAAAATCCAGAAATAAATCCATGTTCTTTCAGTCAACAAAAGAATGAGGAACTGTCTGCAGGGCTTGATATTTAAAATTCTTTGGATTAAAGTCTGTAACCCCTCATGAGCAAGGCATAAAAGATTGAAGTCAGTGCAGATAATGCTTTGTATTTAAGGAAACATATTAGGACTGACAGTAAATTTATTCTTCACAGAATATTTGACAAAACTTGTCACTGATCTGCTTTTTATCAAAAATGCTGCACAGGTGTAAGCCTGTACGGCGCACAGTAGCAGCAGTTGACGATGGAGACTCCCTGAAAGGTATGCTGTGTCACAGAGCAATGCGGGATGTGGCTGGGGAGTCCCATTCTTCTGTATTCTGTCTAACGAGTGTCCTAGTTATACATCCCCAAATCTTCAAATAGGAAATGACATGTGTGAAGTTCTATTCCAGAGGACTTTTTAATTAAAGCTGCAGAAGGCTGACAAGGAAGAAAACTCACTGATTAATAGAAGTTCAGGTTCTGTTTCAGATCTGTTTCTTCAGAAAATACATTCGGTGCTAATTAGACCCATACGGCATCAGCCAGCTGGAAATTTAAAATCAAGCCCACTTTTTCAAATCAGATACATGTCATCACGTCTGACACCACTAGTCTCCAATTTTTTATGCTTTCACCTGGTTTATTTTCCAAAGCTTTCCTGACAAGTGAAACAACTTCTATGATCTAAAGAATTTGCTTTCAGTGGCACAAAAAAACGACGTAGAGGCATGAATATTGCATGAATTCACAAGTTTTTGGTTACATTTTTCTTTTCTTCTCCCTGGTTTAAGATGAAAGCACTTTTTAGCTCCAGTCAAATTGACTATTTGTAAAAGTATTTTCTACCTGACTAGAACCGTAACACTCCTTGCGGTTAGTCCCATCATCTGGGAATGCTTTGGATGTTTTTACAAACTCCGGGTATTGTAGCAGATATTCCAGAAAGCCCAAATTCTGGCCTGGGAGCCCATTGATGTGCCCAGTGGAAGCCTCCATTACTCTAGGCATTTGGCAGTGGCTATCTAATAGCTCTTGGCTCCTTTCCCCCAGACTACCATGCTTCCCTGGAAGCATTTCTCTCCCCAGTCGTTAGCCTGTCTGTTGTTTTACCTTGAGATGGTCACTTTACTTGAGCGCTACAGCTGCACTGCAATGCATAAATTAATTTAAGTTTGTCAATTAGTGTTTTCAGTGATTCGAAAACGATAGGGAGGTGCACCATTGATTGTATATTTACCCTCCTTATCAGGTACAAATGGGAAAAGTGTATATATATCTGTGACACAGTTATTGGCATCCCTGTGGTTGAAGCTTTGTGCAGCCCCGTTTTGCCAATAGAAAAGTAATTTCCCTGCGTAGAGAGAGAGCTTTCATTGACATGCCTTTTCCTAGTGCTGCTTTATGCACTCATCTGTTCAGATCACCCCAATACTTTAAGATATTGTCATTTCACAGTTACTTTGTATCATATTAATGTTGATCCGACCACATGATTTAAAGTTTGTCTTGCAAAAAGCAAGGTAAAAAGACCCAATGACATGTGTTGTCAGTTTTTGAGCAGTCAGTCAAAAATTTATTTGCAGTCTCATTGCTTTTCAAGTAGTTCATGATCTCATGCACTCAGACTATGTAATTTTAGACCTCAGACAGAAAACAGAATCCCAGCATCACAAATCCTCCACTATAGTCAACAGTGTGCATGAGGTGCTTTTCCCATATACTTACTCTTTGTTTTTTTGCCAAACTGACTTGGAGTGTTTGGTATCATGAGGCTTTACTCTCAGCCTCATGAGAGTAAAGCGTACAGTTGGAGACTCCAAACATTGACATTTGTGGAATAATATTTTTCTGGCATTCCTGAGATGTAGCTGTCATCTAAAGATTGTTATGGAGTCATTGTGACCTCAAGAGGCTTGGTATTTTTGCAGCTTATAATAGTGAACTATTACTTCCATGTAACTTCAGTGTAACCACTGCGTGTGGGGGTGTGCGCGAATGGGTGAATGACTGAATACAGTGTAAAGTGCTGTGGACTCCAGCTAAAGTACCAAGAGTTCAGCAAACTTAACATATTTTCATATGTAAGAAGGATTTTTTTTTTTTCAGGCGTGCCTGTCAGACAACTTGTTTGCTTGTCCATTACTCTGTTCCTGACTGTTTATGGTTGCAGATTAATGTGGCTGAAAGAAATAGACCTCTGTGTCCCCTCATAATTACACCACAGGGAAACAGAAAATAATGGATGACTAATCCTAAACACTATGATAAACCTAAAGTTGTACAGCATGAATTATAATTTGAATTTCTCAAATGTTTTTCACCTAACATTATGTTCCTGCAACAAAAGGTCAATTTATTTTAAGGGTTTTTACACATTCTTACTGGGAGAGTCAATAAACTCCATCCAAATGTCTCAATGCATTTCTGAAATGCACAATACAGTGAAGACTGGATCAGACAATCTTTGACGATAAAAACAAGTTGACTTGGTTGTTTAATTACCTGTAAAGACATGGGTTAGATGATCAAATGCAATTCCAATGTCCCTTTTTGCACCTCATTTAGCAGCAAAAGATAAAAGAATTATAATTGCATGGGAAATAAGGGGGGGGGGCCTTTGTTTGCTGCTCCCCTCAAAAGATTGCCTATTAACCAAAGCTTCAATGACAAACTATCATGCATCTTAGTGATCTGCAGGTGTGCTGGAGATTAGGGGACACAACAGCTAAGGTGCAGGCACCAATACGTTCTGCAAAGCATGAAAATCAATTTCACGTCTCAGCTATTGTAACACACACTGTTGTCTCAGGATGGTCTGATACAATGTTTAATAAGCAGCTCTTTGTGCTTAGCAGACCTGCATTAGAGCAGGGTTGCATGGCGAAGAGACAGCAAGGCCATTTTGTATAAGCAAACCCTGATTTGCCCTGGCATCATATACAGCACAACTCCCAGAACTCTTGTCACTTTGTGTTTTAGAATAGCGTTAAGTAAAGGGGAGGTTCTCACTGAGATCAGAGGCTGTTTGCATGAAAAAGAAACCCGACAAACGTGCATGCTGCAAGATAGGCGTAACCTCTGAGGAAAAGTACAGTCCTCCGAGGATTTGCCGAAGTTAAGATGAGCAGCAGCGGGCTCAGTAGAGGAGCTATTGGAGTCCAGCACCGAGCATCAAAGACAAGTAATTGGTATTCAGGGTGAAGCATGTGGCACTTCAGTGACAAAATACACCCCCAGAGCCTCAACTTTCATCTCTTCCTACTTGAGATACAGGTAGTCCTGGTGTACAGGATATTGAAGGGAAGCGGCGATGTCGATGAACAAAATGGAAGGGAAGTTGAGTTGAACGAAATGTAGCAGAGGTCCTCGGCGATGGCCTTTAAATGCACAAGCAGTGGAGCATACGTGGGGGAGGCTGTAATGAAAGCAGTCCTGCAGTGCCAGAGGGAGAGTAAAAAACAGGCTGCAGTTTGGAGGCCAGTGGGCAGAGGGCTGGAAATGCTGCATAACTCAAAATCGATATAGATTAAGTGGTCATTTAAAACGGAGAGGTCAATTTATTTGACTTTGGAGTTTAATCACTTGTCTCTTTAGAGACGTTTTAATGACATCATTGGAGGTTCTTAAAGAAAAAGAAACGCATCTCTCTGCTGAATTTGACAATGATCCTTTAAAATACAGAACTGCAGCGGCAGTCTTCTTTCCTGTCTTTCTGTCCTTTTCTGTCAGAAAAGCAGAGATAATTCAAAGGACTTCATTCAGACGTGTAAGCACTTTCTATGAAGACCTTAAATATATTTCTGCAGAGTAACCTTTTTAAGTACAGGAGGACAGTATTCAACTCCTTATGCAGTTTTGAGCAGTGGCTAAAAACTAGAACCTTTATTCCATATATTAGTATGTTGAGCTCTGAATGAGTGATGGTAGAAGAAAAAAAAACATAGTACTACAACAACACCAACAACATTAAATTTCATTATTTCAGCACTAGAGTCACTGAACTTATTGTTGTTTTATAACAGAAAAGAAAGGTGTAACAAGTGAGGCTCGAGTAAATTAATAATAATAATACACAATAAATATTGTATTGTGTTTCACATTGCTTTAGGTGTGATTCAGGCAATTACATGTAATGTGATTGAATTCATGTTTTTTCTCTGTTCTTGTTATGGAAAATGTCTTTTCCATACTTCAGTTTCTTTCCCATTATGTAAATAATATTCTTCCTTTGTTCTTTCCTTCCTTCCTCAACATTTATTTTTCTTCTTGGTCCTCGGAGATACTGATCCCTTTCTATTTCTAATGTTATCATAACCTTACTTAAAAAAATCCTGAACTATCCCTTTAACAAGCCTTTGTAATACTGTATCTAGACTTTATTTGCATTCAGGAGTGTGGTCCACGTATTATATCTCATGTTTAGCACTTATCCAATCTAAGAGAGTTTACAGTATCAGATTTTTGTAAAACAGAGCTAATAAGGATCACTGCTTTCACCATAAGTCTGCCTTTTCCCGAGGCAAGTGATGTCTGTTTTCTCGACTCAGGTCAGAGGCTTTGAAAACATTACATTGCAAGACGGCAGGAAGCTCATTGTTTCTGGTTGATTTGCTGGTTGAACACCTACACAGATGATGTAACCGTGTCGCTGAGGTAGGAGGACTGGCTATTTAGGTACTCTGTTACGAAGCCAGCAACACAGTGATTGCTTCAGAATGACTTTTAGAGGCACAGAGAAGAGGAGAATAATATGCATGCAAATAGCACAGCTTGGAATCATGTCTTTTTTATTTTTATTTTTTGAAACATGAATTTACATTTTAAACGACGCAAAGATTTGTGAAGCAGCCATAAATTAACAGGATCATTATATGATGTATAGAATGGCCGCACATATAAAACCGTGTTTCCAACAGCATTTAATAGCTCCTTAAATCGTCTCTTAATTGCTTATGGACTTTGGTAATTGCTCTCTAATTGAATTTCTCATGCCCACCAAAGAACATGAATGATAACGCTTAAAAAGAGATGAGTGATGTTTGTTCGTATTAGTCAGCCCTAAATGTGAATGTGTTTGCGAGGCTGTCTGTGTGCACATTAATGTGCCAGCAGTCAACAATCAAATAGTTCTCTTTCCCTGCTGAGCTCTCTCCTCGAATCTCGTTTTCTCTCCCCGTTTCTCTGCTGGAAGCATCTCAGCTGGGATTTTTAGTTCCAGTGAATCGGCCTATTTGGGTTTCAGTCGTACTTTGCAAAACCTCTCTGATATTGATAAATTGACTTCATAAGGCACCGCAGCAGCACATTCTGTCGTCATTGATCAATGTTGAGATCTATTCTTTTCTCCGATGCACAAGGAGCTTTCCCACCGCTGAGAGGATGAGCCTCATGTCTTCTGGGAAATGCCCTCCAAACGAGTCTTATTTTCATGGTGTCACACACTAAATTATAACTGTTGAACAGAAAAATAAAAAAAAATAGCAGTTCTCCCTGAGTGCCGCTCCCCTTGTTTGTTGTGTTTGTATTAAAGCAGAACTGATATAACCCAAGCATCGGGTTTTGTTCA
Organism: Xiphophorus hellerii; assembly: GCF_003331165.1. NCBI lineage: Eukaryota > Metazoa > Chordata > Actinopteri > Cyprinodontiformes > Poeciliidae > Xiphophorus > Xiphophorus hellerii. The sequence continues at coordinate 20,925,461 of NC_045694.1, forward strand.
TTTCAACGGGGGAACATTCATCAAACAGATTTTTATATTTGTGTAATGTCGCTGCCTCATCTTAGCCTCACCCATGGCCCGATGTGCAGCGACAGATGCCTGCAAACAAACTATATGATTACATAAAGCCAGGAAAGCACTTTCATTCGGTCAAGGTTAATGCTTTTGTTTAATAATGGGAATGCATTAGAGATGGATACTCTACCGTTAGACAGACTCCTACTAATTCAAGGCAGAGATCCCTCTATAATAATCAGCATATTTGGACAGGAAGAGCAATGCAATTGATGATCTGCTGTTATGTTAAAACAAAAAGCAATGATTTTTGCCTATTTACTAACATTTCTAGGAGGAAAATAATATTACCAAGTTCTTAAACTAGTAAAATAAAGCATATTTTAAAATCTATGATGTATTTTATTCTTCTGCATAATGCACAACACATCCAAGACCCTGTAAGCAGCCTACTCTTGATTTTATTTTTCCCCTGTAGCTAATTGTAAAATCCAGTCAGAAGGCTGATAATCAGATAAACCAAAGCATTGGTCCATAAACCAATTTCTCGGTTCATGGATCAAGTCATTATTATAACTTTAATCATTATTTAATAAGATTATATAATCAATATTTCATTGTTTAGGGGTTATCCAAAATATAATTTAAATAATTACAATGAATTGACTAACTCTTAAAAACATGGCTTGTGGCTGTTTGGAGGAAAAATGGTAAATAATTCCTTCAGATGCATGAAAACGTGAGTAACACTTTTGCATGATAGCAAACAAAGACATTGTTCTAGACTAAAGCTCTACGTTTTTGGTCCCAACACTATAAAAACTTGTTGAATGAACAGAAAATGTGGCCTTTTCATCACAATGAAACAATCATGTAAAGGAAACTGGACACACTGATAAAAAGAAAAGAAAACAAAGCAGTACTTTAATCTGAATTTATCTGGGAATTTAACTTGCAACACAAAAGTTACTCTCCATTGGCTTATTTTTTCTTTAATATCAGCTGTGAAACAGTAAGAAAAATATGGCTGGGGAGAAAAGTTCACTTTAAGTAAATTACACAAAAATAAATAATAAAAACATAATCATATTAAGATGGTCACCTTAAAAAAAATTTCCACTTTATTTGATTCAGATCAGTGACGTCACTCGAGGCAGTAAGAATTGGCATTAGACGTCTACAATTGACAGCTGTGAGGTTTGCAGTTATCAGCTGGCATTAGTAAATACTCTGGCAGAAAAGCAGCTTTTAACAGATTCCAGTGTAGCTTCAGAAGCCTTTTCATCTCGCCTGTTAGAATTTACCCCTGGTGAATGCAACTCAGATGAAGAAGAATATAATAAATACCAGTCAGAGCAAGAGTTCAAGATGCATGGGTTTCAGCACTACTGATTTCAGCGAGACTCCCACAAACAACAAGCCATGATGTATGCTATTGACAGCTGATGCCATAGCAACCTGGGATGAAGACAGTCATTGCGTCAAAAGTTTTAGGACCGAGTGTTACAGATTTGAACCTCTGAGTTATAAAAACATATCTCTACATTTCTATTTCAATGTGGTTGATTCCTAAAGTTGTTTGCTTCATATTAATGTCATACTTTGCTCGCATAGCACCAACTAGCCACCTAGAGTATTCAGTATTGGAATACATACAGATTCAGTGTAGTACACAGAAGGGACAAAATCACTTACCAGTAGTCTGTGATGTGACTGTTTTTTTTATTTACATTTTGCCTACTAATGTTGGCTAGAATAACAGCACTGATCCTCTTCTTTCGTGCTCCTTTTATTGTCAGTGCATAAATCCATACCATGTTTAGATAGTTCCGCTCCAACCACACTGAGTGAATAAGTAAGCACTACTGAAGTAACAATTTTATTAAAAAGATGTATAAGATGAAAAGAGAAAAAAAAAAACATTGAAAACTTACAAATCACAAAACCTTACTCATCCCTGTGAAATATCATTGCAGTAGTGCAAATAATAAAAAATGGCATGTTGGTTTATATGTAGCATAATATTGTTTATATGTTAGAAACAATTCAACAACAGCAAAAAATCTTGTCAAATGAGATAAAATGGTTGTGTTAGAAAAAAAATAATAAAACCAGTTAAACCAACCTACTGAAGGTAAATAAGTTCAATAAAAGTTAATCCTGTGCAGATTCATGTTGTAAAACTAAATGAATAAAAAAAGCAAAATCATTGTTTTTTTTTTGTTTCATTCAACAATTTATTTTTAAATGTTAATAATAAAATAAAAACAAATGCATGCACAAAAGCAAATTTCTAGTTAATTCTGCTTCCTTAGATTGTTTTCATTTTATTTTACTACATTCAAACAAAGTGCGTCTTTACTTTATGTCTTCATGGGACAGTTTTTGAACCACAGCTCATCTCTGCGTGGACAATGATCACAACAAGATGTGTGACATTGCGGTGCCAAAGTCAGTCCAGCAGCACTGAATATTTTAATTGATGCTTATTATAGATAGCGTCCAACTCTCCCCGATTTCACAGTCTCACTAAGCCTGACCTGCGGCGCTGGAGAAGCACTCGTCTCTGTCACTTTGTCACGGGCGCTTTGTTGTTCACTTCCCCAGCTTCCTCTGCGCGACGCCTCTGAGTCACACTCAAGATATTTCATTAACCATGTTGCTGTGTGAGTGTAATAAGCTCTACAAGTTGAAGATGAACTATAAACAAAACCTTATTTCACTCACTGAGGCTGAATCTCCATCAAGAATATTACGCTGGAATTGTGCAGGTTTTTAAATAAAAAGATCATTACTTGCTGTTTACTGCCTGTTGAATTATTTATTAAAGTATTTTTAGAACCAGGTAATAAATACAATTTTTTTTGCACAACTTTACAGTGGAATGATATTGATGTGTGATGCTCATATACATGCAGGGACTTTGGGATGTTACATATTTTCAGTGCGTTAGGTCTGCAGAGAGAAGATGGATTTTGTACATTTTTGTACCTCATGATCATGTAACCGTTCATCATGGTCGTATTTTCTGGAAGTATTCAAAGATATCGCACAAGCTTTCCTAGATGTCTATGACTACTTCGCAGCAGCGCCTCTTTAAATCAAGTGATCACTAAGCACGAAAATCCAGCAAAATCCATCCCCTGGATGCGAGTTGTTGAAGCTTCTGAAAGTCTTTCTCCTTTTCTCCTCCGCACAGCGATCCAAAATAGCGGTGTACGAGAAGATGTGGTCTTACATGAAATCCGCAGAGCCCAATGTGTTTGTGAAGACCACGCCAGATGGCGTCGCCCGAGTGCGAAAGTCAAAGGGCAAGTTTGCCTTTCTCCTTGAGTCCACGATGAACGAGTACATCGAGCAGCGGAAGCCGTGCGACACCATGAAAGTGGGAGGGAACCTCGACTCCAAAGGCTACGGTGTGGCGACGCCCAAAGGCTCAGCATTAAGGTGGGTGGAATATTATAACAATATCCCCCATGTTGTTATAGTATTCCACCTACCCTGATGTCCCCCTGTTGTCATTCTCTTCTCTTCTTGTTTTGTATGGAAGCAGAGGTAACGGTAGTAATGCCCTTAACTGTACTTGGATTCAAAGGTTATTTGATGTTTTTTTCTGCATAGAATTGCTGTTTTATGTTAGAAAAAAAAATCCAGTTTAATCCAGATGAAAAGGTAAACGTTAACAATCATTTCATATTTATGTCTTTCTTACTGCTGTTTTTTTTCTCTCCTTCAATCTCTCCTTCTGTCCCGTGTGCTGTCCTACCTGACTGTTGTGTTGTCACTTTTAATTTAACAGTTCAATGGTTTTTCAATTTAGCCTTTAAAAGCTGCGCTGTCACGTGTGACGAATGTTAATTGCATGATGTTTGTTGTTGTTACCTTTTCTTCTCAATGACAAGTGTCCCCATCCCGCACACTTCAGTTCTAAACTACGTAACCCTTCATGCCACCTTTTTCCAAGATTTAACACTGTCTCTGCCTTATATGAGCCTTTTTTATCTCTCCATATTCTTTAAATTCTTAAACAATTTGTCCTTTTCCTAGACCATTCTGATTAACAGTAGTCTGTGCATAAACCCCTTCTTTGACACTGGTAGTTTCTCTACCATTGCTTCCTAATATGACTTATTATCATTATCACTTTGCATTAGATTTCTCACGGACCTGTGCATTTTCTTACAAGTTATGTTTTATCGTTTCAAGAAATGCTGTTAACCTGGCAGTTTTAAAACTGAATGAGCAAGGCCTCTTGGACAAATTGAAAAACAAATGGTGGTACGACAAGGGAGAGTGCGGCAGCGGGGGAGGTGACTCCAAGGTCAGCCTCGATGTCACCACAATCGGGTACCATAGTTCAGAGTAATCGGCAAAGCTGTTGGCAAAGAACGCAACCGAAATCCATCCTGATCCAGACCAAACCAACCAACCTGCTGCACTGAGGCAGATGATAGTTTAGGCTCACCAGATGGTGTAATGGCTTATTTGGAAGCTAAGGAGCTTTTGCCTTAACTAGCTGAAAAACATCACTTGTAGAGTTAAAATTCTGAGAAGTACACGGCCTCTGAGGCTTCTGGAGGTGAATGTGGCTGCTCTATAGTTGTGACAGGATTAAATGTGTTCATTCACCCTGATGTAAAGGGCAATTCTATCAGTATTGGGGAGTAATAGAGATGCATTGATCAGAATTTTCTGGCCAATTTATGTTCTGTGGTTTTTGTAAAGCTTTGGCATGTCAATAACACTTTTACCTGATTCTGGTTTCTCTTTAAGAACTGCATTGTAAAAAAATATCATTGCGGTTAATAATTTCAAAATCGGCTTTACTATTTTCGAAGACAAATTAATTGCAGGGCTGACATTTTAACCTGACTTTAGCATTCTCTGTTCGCAATTTACACAGTTAATGTAGTTAATATTACAAAAAATTGCACTCTGTGTATTAAAATTAAAATGTATTAATCTGAAATTTTTTAAATACTACACTTTTTGAAATCCAAAATGTTCTATTATAGAGTTCTTGAAAGCTAAAAAAAGGATAAAACTGACCAAATTTACTATAGCTTGTTCAATTTTCCTGTGCTTTCACACAGCCTACAACAACCTACAACTATTGAAAATAGTTACTTTCAGGCTTGAGTCAGTAACAGTATACCACACAAAAGAGTGTTGTTGTCAGCGAACACACCATACACACACAAATGTTTGGTGTTTTCACTGATTGGGAAAAAGATAACTGAGTTTTTGGCCTAGGTTCATCTTATTTTGATCACCATCTGATTTCACAGTGCACATTAAGTTATAATAGCTGATAAAGTCACATTTACTTATAGAAAAGAGCTTGTCAACAATACTACTTTATAAAAGTCAACATAAGTGCGGTTTTGGGGATTTGGTAAAAGCGGCTTTGCTGTACTTAGGTAGACAGCTGCTTCACATTAACAGCTCAGGTTAAGAGGAACCAGTTTTTCTCAAATGGAAAATGGCTGCCAGACAGAGGCAGACCATAAAGCAAGGGGAACAGCGGTGTCTTGAGGGGACTAAGCATTACAGGCAAACGTGAGAACTCTAATTAAAGACCACACTTTTGCTTTTTTTTGTTTTGTTTGTTTTTGTTGTTGTTTTTTAATGAAAGCTACCTGTGGTTTGAATCCTTTCCAACTGTGACCCCTCAGACCACCAGATCTCCCCAACCTGTTTTCCAGTGCGCCAACCAGTAGTCCAAAGTGTGAATGATTGTTGGGTTCTGACAAAATCCAATTTAAATTCAAACTTTAAATTTAAGGTTTTTTTGGGGGGTTTTTTTATATCATCATTCCAGCTTGCAAAAACAGAATGCTTCAATAAAAGACCAAAATTACTTTTCCATACTTATACTGATACAAGTATGTAAATGTCTGACCATAGCTGAATTTTTCAATGTCTCTGCTTGGCAGTCTCATCTTTACAAGAACACTCCTCAATGTAATCTTTGTCCTTTACACTTTTTTATTTTATCAAGCAACTGCTAACTTTTTAGGTCACTTGTTTCAAGAAGCCCCTCTGCCACATACAGCAGTTTCCATCACTCTTCTCTAATGCGCTATAGAAGTCCAAGAAATGTACGATCTGTCTGTTTCATGATTTCTCCTCAGGGAAGATTGGAAAGGTAGACTAAACTAGCCTGGAGCGATGTGTTTGGAGCATCCAATCAACTGGTCTGGGACTGCTATGAAGTCCCGTTAGCAGACATGAAGAGATGCACGGATTTGTTTTCACCCAGCAGCATGCACACCCACTCACACGTCCACGCACACACACACACCGAGTTCCCCCTCACCCTCAGGCCCAACACACCGCAGCCCAGATTGACTTTCAGACACAGAGCATGTTGCTGGGTAATTGCATTGTTAATCAATGTCTTTCCAAGTCAAGACAATGGTTTGGTCTTCACACTCTTTCTCCAGATTGGCTATGAAGGATATACAGTGGTGTGATCTTCTTTCAGTGCATTAGCTGTCACATGGATCCCTTCTGGGGATGAGGGGAGCACATTGTTTTGAGGTAGTAGTCAGGTCACTCATTTATCAATGTTCTATGTTTTTTGCTTCTAATTGAACTTTTACATCTGATGAAAAATTTAGCTGAACTAAAAATGACAAAAAAATCATGAAGTGGCTCCTAGATGTGTGCTTTTATCTAGATTAGATTTTTTTATTCTTCTTTCTTACATCTGATCATTTAGATTCCAGTCTAGGCAAATAATACACTTGGTTATGCAGCTGCAGGCAAACATGAGACAAATATGCCACTACTCTTGAGCTTCGTCCTGCAGCCATCGTCTGTTACTAATCTGTCAAAACATAAAGGTTTTCTCCGTGATAAATGGCAGCAAACCTCATACTGCATAATTCCGCTTAAAATTTTGGGCCCCATTTACTTCCAGAATTTATTCTTGTCAGTATACACCAAGATAAAAGCATTTTGTTGAAAAGCGTAAGGTCTGAATCGTATTTTTCCGCTTAGTAAAGACAAAGCTCCTGACAGAATGACCTGCAGCTGATAGCCTCTGGTTCTCCCTGCCCATGAATTTCTCTGGTTGATGGTGACAGACTTGCAGATCGTACTTTCAGTACCTGCTCGTCGCCGTGTTAGCAGCATCTGCCGATTACTCGAAGCGATTAGGTAGGTCCTGGCTTTACACTAGGGGTTATACAGGTGATAGGTAGAATGCCTGCTCTTTGTGATGTTGACTACAGCCAGGTGTCCTGCTTTATCGCTTTGTAAAGTATGTAGTAGTTTAAAAGTTGAATAACATAAAATAACATAATATAATGTTATTTATGTTATTTCCCACGTGAAGAACTCCTGTAAACCTTGCAGTATTGAAACTCAGTGAACAAGGCATCTTAGACAAGCTGAAAAACAAATGGTGGTACGATAAGGGTGAATGTGGAACCAAGGACTCTGGAAGTAAGGTCAGTCGCTGCAGGTCTTTTGTACTGATTCCAAATTGCATTTTGACGTACTGTTCATATGCAAGACTAAAACTTTCACATTTGAAGTATGCATTTTGTTTATTTGCCACACACACCTTTCTTTTTTTAGAGTACTTTGCCATTTCTGCCACACACTGTAACCCAGTTTCTATGTGGCTTTAGGCACTGCATCCCCAAATATATATTTTTTTCTTTTATGAAATTTTTAATTAGACACTTTTTAGCAGTACAACACATGACACTCTTATAAAAACTGTAATGATAACATTAAGGGGAAACTAAACAAGTGCCTTTTTTTTAGATTCAGAATGACAGCAGTTAACACATGTTGATAAATGCTGTTTCTTTTTGCTCATTTCCATTCTTGACATTCATGATACTTCGACCATTATGCTGCTGTTTCTATTTACCAAACTGTTAATGAAAAATTGATTTGTTTGCGTTCTTACTACTTTGCATCGAGATGTGTCTGTTAGATTCTGCGGCCTCCTGTGGTGTGATGAACAAGCAAAACCCTCTTATTGTGATGAGTTACACAAATTCAACCTCTCTGAGCAGCGGGAGCGCCACAGGGCGTCCTCCAAATTTTGTGGTGACTCACAGAGGAGACTTACATGCTTTGCTTGAGCATTACAACAAGTCGAAGAATGTAATAAACCTGATATTTAACCCTCTGAGATCCACACAAATAACATGGTAATATAAGGTCTTATATAGCTCCATGCTCATAAGGTTAAACTGCAAATAGTAAAACTCTAATAAACAAATTTTTCGTAAATACATTTGGTTGGCAAACAGCAGCAAAATGGTTTCACGTACAGTAGATTGTTTTTTTTTTTTTTTTTACTTTTAACTGAGCTATCATTTATATGCTATCAACTTGACTGTACTGTATGACATTGGTACCATGAGAGTTATACGTACATGTCTCAGAGAATTAAAAAGACAGGGATTTTTTTTTTTAAGAGCTATCGACCTATGCGATACTGACCGGCTTCCTTTTATGGTTAAGTGCAGAAGCCATTTTACGTACAAGTAGCTCACAACAGAAAAAGCTCTACATTCACCAGCAGAGTAAAACACACTGGCTCCTTTTAGCAATAATTAGGTTCCTTATCAATTTTTTTGCTAATGTTAGGGAATATTTTCAGCAAAAAGCAATAGTCTTGGCTTCTGATTATATAGGATTTTGTTGCTTAGCTGCTGATACCAAAGTTGTTGATAGCTTTGAGTAGTTTAAGGCATAGTTTCAGAATTACATTTTGTTCTGCTGACTTTGTTCCACTGCAAAACTCTTAAATCTGGTATTCACTTTCCCCCAGGACAAGACAAGTGCTCTCAGCCTAAGCAATGTGGCAGGAGTCTTCTATATTCTGGTTGGAGGGCTGGGGCTGGCTATGATGGTGGCTCTCATAGAGTTCTGTTATAAATCACGACAAGAAACCAAACGGCTAAAATTGGCCAAGAATACCCAGAATTTTAAGCCGGCTCCCCCGACCAACACCCAGAACTTTGCCACATACAGAGAAGGCTACAACGTGTACGGAACCGAGAGCGTTAAGATCTAGAGGTATGTTGGCTCTCTTTACCTTCCACAGAGTCCCCTGTGCATCAGAAGAGATGAATCATTTAGTTTTTGTTTTTTTCCCCCCATAGCAGTCAGAGTGAATTATTCAGCTCTGTGAATGCTGCCAGTGAAATTGTTCATGGTTGTCATGTTGGACAAAACCCAATTATTTCCACAGACAAAAAAAAATACAAACTGCTGCACAAACTGGAAAGCAGTTGAGAAACAGGATGGAGTGGTGGCAATAAATAAAACCACACGTTAAATGGAAGATGAATGTTCTGCCATTATCATAGTATTACATCAGATAGATAAGTCAGTCAGCAGTATGGACAGACTGACAGACCCAATCCTGTAAAGTGTTGCAGCCCTTTGGGTCCGAATTCAGTTGTTGTGAGTCCTCTTCCTCTGCCCCCGGGTCAGTAGAGTTGATATCTAAACTGATTCCACACTTTTATCAGATTACACGAGACTGCAGAACTTGGCTGGCCACAGGAGCCCCTCGGCATAACCCATTCTGTCTGTAGACACTCATGCTGCTGTGGACTGGTATTGTCTTGTTGAAAGACTGTCACAGGGTGATGTTTCATGAGACATGTAGACAGAGGATGCCACTGCCACAGCCCTCAGCTGTCAGGCTCCTGCATTGCTATCAGAGGTGACCCCCAGGACTGACCCTGGAAACTTTTAGATGCATCCATGATCCAGCACACCTGAATTCAATGACTGTTTGCCACTGTATAAGTGAGTCTGTAAAAGTCTCTTGACATTTTCTAACACTGAAGTTTGAAGAGTCATCATTCAATGTTGGCGTGGAAAAAATTACATTAAATTGCTCAGTCTGTAAAATAACATGTTGCTCTACTTTTGTTAAAATTGAAATTTTCAGATGCTGATAATTACTTGACCTGGTGTATTATAATGTTTGAAATCTGGAGCTTGTTGATGTTTAACTGTTTTGTGAACAAGTCCAATTATGGTCTTTCAATATAAATAGCTATTGATCAGCTGTATTCTCATTATCAGTAGGTTTTTAGAATCCTTAAAACTGTGAATACTTTTGTTAATGATTAAGTCTGTTATGGTTAAAATGCTGTCTGCCAAGCATGGCTGAAACTAGGCTCACCAGTCAGCTGTTAACTTGTTCAATTTGATAGAAAATACCTGGAAGCGTTGGAATAGACCAGAACAAACTAAAGCTGTGAAGTTGCACAACTTGAATGCAAATAAAATGAACTGAAAACCACTAAACTGCCTTGTAAGGCCAAGTCAATCTGCAGCCGTAATTCTATGATTGTGAACCCCTCCCGACACGTTGCACCCAGCCGTTCTTCCAAATGCTAATATAAATGCTAATCATGTTGAGCACAGCTTTTTGAAACCCTTCTCTTAGCAGAGACAGAAACCACATCACATGAAGCATACTGGGGACTTTTTAAGAAGTTTCTAATGTAAAAAAAAAATGCTATTAAGACTTCCAGCTAAAAGCCACTATAAAGTATCACTGGATACCAGGAAATGTCTATAAGTAACAGTCCACTAAGAAATACAAAATTACATGTGCTTTGTTTTTGATTACATTGATTGCATGGGCGTTCTCATTAAAAGCAGTTCGTGACATGTCAAATGTTTCAAATGCCAAAAGAACACATTTTTCCTATCATCGTATTACTGTGAGAAATGGAATCCTCAGATACTCTGTTTTGGTCCAGAGGAGAAAAACATTTGCATTATATGTACCCAAGACATCTGCAATGATTTATTTTCACGCTGTGTTCTTTTATCTGATTAGGCAAGAAGTTTGCTGTAAAACAGAACACATCATTTACATCAAATGGCCCAAATTTGATGGCAGGCGCAGAACAGATTTTTGCTTCTGTTGCTGAGGCTGTCAGTCAATGTGTTTGGAATATAGCAGGACAGTTGTCAGGAAGCACGTTGATCACGTCTTCTGAAGTCCAAATTGTCAAAAAATATTCGCAGGCGATTGTTGTTATTTTTGTCACAGCAAACTTTCATGTGCTATAGAAGGTCAAACAAAGACTTCAAGGTGTTAAGGTGCAACATTTCTTCACAAACTTCTGCTGATGTTCGTGTCTCCGTAGCATTCTAAACTCCTCCCATCTTTGCCTCTGCTCTGTTCGTTGACACAGGTTTACGAAACATTTGAGCCGTCATCTACAACTGTGACTAAACATCTGTGAAAGGCACAGGACCACAGGGGTTTGTGCTTCATGACATGATAATCTGCATTGACGACACGACTTGACAGGTCATGGGAAAAGCCGATGAGGTTTCCTCCGCCTCTCAGTGCCTTATGGAACTCTGAGTCTAAACAATGCAACTCGATCACAATGATAATGCTTTTTTGCTTGAAACTCATACGAAACAGAAGAATGATGCTAAGTTAAAACACACATTATATATATATATACATATATACTGTATATATGTATATATATATACACAGTATATATATATATATATACATATATATATATATATACTGTATATATGTATATATATATACACAGTATATATATATAGAAAGGAGAGAATAAAGCCATCATTTACAACTCTTAAGCACATTTTGAAGTGCCAGAAAGACAATGTATAATACATGACAATTGGTTTTCTTGTAATCAATATGATCAAATTACTCATCATCCTTCTGCTGCCAGATTTCCACTGGTTCAATGTGCTAAATTTATTTTACTAGATCTACTCAGTGCACTGTAGGACACTGGTTCTTAGATAATAGCTTTTTATGCTGCTGTGAATCCCTTCGAATGACCATGAACTTGAAGAGGAAAGATCTGTTGCATTGGAGCGAAGTGCTTGTCAAGCTCGAAACAAAGATGCGTGTTGTTTGTACTTAGAACTCTGGTGCTGCTGCCAACGTTGTCTTCGGGAAAGTCTGATGGGACTCCGGAAGGAAGGAAGAAGATGACATGAAGCAGGACCTGATTCCCACTTCCAATACTGCCAAGAGTGTGTTTTGTATGACAATGATTATGTAGTCTGGCTAAAGAAAATGCGTTTGGGATATATATGATTTGTAAAATACCAAGGAGGTTTTGATGCTCTGAAAAGTCTTTCCCTGAAACCTAGATTAATTCAAGTCTTCTTTACATCAAAGTAAAACCAAACATATGGGTACTTCAGTTGTGAATTAACTGTAGTCCGATTAAAGGCTTGCAGTAAAGTTTTTTTCTGTATTTTTTTGATTTCTTGGATTTTATGTCAAATTGCACATTTTCCAATGAGCTGTGGTTTGCTTTCAAAAATGATTTTCTTCCATGAAAATTAAAGTGTTTAGTGATTTTACTTAGTAAATGAAAAATATATAAATACAACAAAAAAATAGACTTTTTATAAGATGACACTGGGGCATCTCCTGGAGCTTAGCACATTTCCATACTGCTGTAATCAATTGTGTTCTTTCATAAAGACTGTGATTCCATAGGATTTAGGAGGATATTTATCTAATTACCTAAAGCTATGGGCAGATAGTTTTATATTAAAAAAGATACAATGTGAAGACAAATAAAGAGTAAGCAGGAGAGATGTGTATATTTAGACAAATGAGAATTACTTATTAACTTTATGACAGATTGGGTTTTCCCTTCTTACATTATTTTTTTTTTTTTTTCTAAAGAACTGCATGTGAAAATCAGTGATGCTTGATGAGCCCTGCTACGCACAAACTGATCCTAGGTTTAATGCTAGAAATAAAGTCCTGATTCTTTAAAAAAAAAACAAAAAAAAACTTGTTTGAATTTGTTTTGATTTTTAGTAGGTGTCACCTCCTGCAGAAATAACCAGATAAAAAAAAACAAGACAAACAAATGAAATCACCAAGCGTCGTAGTGGTTACAAAAGATGCATGCATAAATTGCTGAACCTCATCGAAGGAGGTGCTGTACAAAGAATTTTAATACATTTTTGTAAATAAAATGTACAGAAAGGTCCTTGTGTCTTTGTGCTTATTTCCTTCTCTTGAATAAAATGTTCTAATGTTAAAACATGTGGATTTATAGACAGTGTTGTAGTAGAGGTTCTCGCATCAGGTTAACCACACTGCAACCTCTGTCGGTGCATCGATAGCCTAAGCAGTGCTCGAGCGGATGAGCACATAAAAGGATGAGGTTTGGCTGTAGTGGTACGATATTGAGCTGTTAGTCAGTAAAAGTGTGCGTATTGGATCAATAGTAAGCACTATCCGCTTTAATCCTGGTATCTTGTCTTGTATCCGCTGATTGAGGGCTACATTGACAGCTTCATCTGACGTGCTCTTTCTTCCCTCCTCACTCTTCACGAAAGCCTTTGTGACATAATCAATAATGTATTATAACCCCCAAAATTTTATGGAAGCATACCGCCTGCTCTATAGGTTTTTGTTGCAGGGTATATTTTGAACAATAGTGTCTTCCAAAAACCTTCACACCCATCAAACCTGTTCTTATTTTGTCACAGTACCACCGTAGACATGTATTTAACTGGGATTTTATGTGATGCATCAGTGGCTCCCAACCCCCTTGTCCTACATTTTATAGACGTGTCTCTGTTCCAGCACACCTGATCCAAATGATTGCATGACCTCCTCTGCAAGCCATCTGGTGCTGTTTAATCCTGTCAATCACCCAGTTATTTAAGTCAGGCATGTGGCAGATAGGAAAGAACTTAAAAATGCTGAATGGGGGTGTTTGAGGACTTGTGTTTGAAGCAATTGAGATAGATCATTACAAAATGACAAACACATTGTGGAGTTTGCATTAAAAGTTATATAAGGTTTTCAATTGCTTTTAAAAATAAAGATCACAAGTATATTGCACATTTGTTTTCAGTCCCATTTCCTTAGATACACCTAAAGTGATATGTATATCCTAACCAACAAGTCTTTTGGAGTATAGCTCTACCAGCTTTCCACAAATACAAACTTAAACATTTGTCCATTATATATCATAAAATAATGAAAGCTTCGTCAGACTGGATGGTGGCGCAGTAAACTTCAGTTTTTCCGTTCTTGTTTGAGATTCTCTGTTTTCGGAACAGTCTGCCACATAAATAAGCTGCGATCTAAATTCTTCTGCTTGACAGTGAACTTCCATGCCAGTCTCAAATGTTTCGCAGCCAGGTTTTCTTCCACTATTCCCATAAATTTAACTTTATTTATCTTCCCATTAGTCCTGGAGAGATGTATTCCCACAACAAGATGCTGCCGCTGGCATTTCTTACCATGGGCATGGTGTTCAGGGTGATGTCCAGTGTTAGTTTTTCTCCATGCAGTTGTAGCAAAATAGTTCAGTTTGGTTCCCAACAGACCAGAACACCTTTTTCAAAATCTTTGCAGTGACCTCTACATGCCCTGTGGTACACTCTAGCTACTTTTTTCTTTCTTACCAGGATGACTGTTGGACATTCTTCCATAAACACTGGACTTGTGTAGGCTGCAACTATTAGCTGTCTTGTCAGCAGATTCTCACAACCCGGGTTGTGGATCTCTGCAGTGACTACTGGCCAATTTATGAGCCATTTTTCTGATTAATTCTCTCCTTACCTGGTCTTTCTGTTTAGCTGAACAGCCATATCTTGGTAGGTTTGTAGTTGTTTCATAAGCTTCCCATTTTTGGAGTCTTGTATATGGTTGACCTGAACTACATCTGAAGGTTTTTACTGACTGTCGGTGGTTTCAGGGTCTGCATCGCAGGTGAAATGAAAGCCTCCTTACAGAGATCTGATCTGCCAAAGCTCAAATAACAAATCCACCAAACATGACAAAAACAATGTTGGTTTTGTTCTTATTTTTCATTTTGGAAGCTGTTGCTGTGATGAAGGATTTATTCACTTCCTGTAGAACCAGCCTGGGCTGTATGAAACATTACAATTCAAGCAAGCCATTACTGACAAAGAAGGAAAGGATATTGCTTTTTTTGTTCTTTCATTTGCTTCACTGCTTTCCCTTTCCTTTATGTATTTTTCCCCCCCTTTGCTGTGCCTGGATTGCTACCAGCTAGGAATAAGACAATGTGGGGGTGTTCAAGAATGGTGCAGCAGCACACGAGGCTCATGAGACTTTTCTCCAGAATTAGTTTGCTCACCTGTCAATGACGGCGACAACTTCAGCAGATAGTATCCTAGAAGAAAGAGGTTAAAGCAAGGGGAAAGCAGATATTTGGATAAGGTGTCTGATCTAGAAAGTTACACAGGTGAGGGGTAAAAGATAAACTAATCACGAGAGCATGTTTCCCTCTGACTAGAGGACAGCTAATCGTAACACACTTTGAACTGTGAAACCAGTGTCTGGCTGCTGCCTCTGTTGGCCTGTGGCAGTGAAACAATCTGATCTAACTTGGGTTCACTCACAAGTGAGAAGAGGGTCAGATATTTCTCTGCGTAAAAGGAAGGAGAAGACAAAAGGCTGCAGAAGGACCTGACCTGGGAAGTATAATTTGATTACCTCTGCAGAAAAATCCTCCTTCATTGTTCCTCACTTTGCTGCTGACTGCATCCGTTCACCTCCTCTCTCCTCTGAAGGACACAATAAATAAATCACATTCCAACTCACTTGTTCCATTTTCCTCCTTTCTCCACTTTAGCTCTCCAGCTATTTTCAAGGGCACCTGAAGAGACCTGCACTCGACAGCCTCTGCTGACATTTAACAGCCTTCCAAGCGTATGCTCTATTATTTAGGAAAATAGTTCAAATTCACCGGAATAAATAGTGCTCAGCCTTTCAACAGACTGCCACTGCTTCGGCACTTTGTTCTTAGCGTCGACAATCTCTCATTGGATTTCATTAAGGCTCCTGAAGAACTTTCCTTTAATTGAATTTGTAGTCGGCAGAGATGTAGCGAAAGACAACATGTATAGATCATGCGTGAAGCCTCTGGGGCAGCACTGGCAAATGACATTAAAGGAATATTAGAAGAGAAACCGCGCTGAGTGATTTACACCAGCCGCAGCACACGAGAAATTTCAAATGCTCTGCTTTGCATAAAAGTGTTTGCAATTTGACTGCAAATATGATTCTAGTGTATGCAAAAAAAAAAACCTCGTCTGCAGACAATGAAGGAATTCTGTTGTGACTTAGAGTCCGCGCAAACAGCAATAAGAAATCCAGAAAGTGCTTGATTGAATGTGAGCAGTTAGGACTCATAATGCAACTCTGCACAAAGTTGTGATTACTGGCAACAGTTGTGTCTGCTTCAGCATTTAACACGACAGCCGCCCTCATTGGAGTTCTGTGCATTTGACACTCATGGTCTGCGACTAATAAAGAGTGTGTGCCGCAGGGTAGAAGACATGCACTGTTGACATCAGAAACAACAACAAAGCGAGCGGGTCAGACGAGGCAGACAAAGGCTGCCTAAGCTTACAGAAGGGCCACATACTGGGGGCCTCCAGTAGTGCTTTGTTTTATCTGGAACAAAAAACACATGTGGCCACAAACTGTAAAGGATGGAAAAATATTCATGCCCACCTTAACCTAAGGTAGCTCAAAATTCAGGATACAGAATTTTGAGATGAAATGAGGAGTCCTATAGACGGTGAACATTAAAAAGTATTTTACCTGTTTATAATAAAGTTCTAGTTCATAAAACATTAAAACCTAAACATTATGACACATGCCAAAAATTTAACTACATGTTTTCAAAGTTTCTAGTCAGACAGTTTTGAAGTGAAAAAAAATGATTGTGTGTACACTAGAAATTTCATAGTAAATGCTCATTTTGATGATTCTGTCTCGAAACCATTAAATGTCTAAAAAAAAAAAAAAAAATGAGATAATGTTTTAACATATCCATAAAAAGTTGAATGAGAGGAAAAAGTATTGTGACAAAAAAAAAGTACACCAGCAATCACAACCCTGAGAGGACTGTCAAGCAAAATCCAATTCAAGAATTTGGGTGAGCTTCACGTAGAGTGTAGTGAGGCAGCACATCAAGAGCCACCATGTACCTGAGTCTTATTCATGGGATGGAAACATTGCATTCCTTGTGTAAATCCAGGCCTAAATCACAGACGATGTCAGAAGCATCTTACCGTGGCTAAGGAGAAAAAGAACTGATGGTTGCTCACTGGCTTAACATCCTTTTTTTAAGATGAAAGTTAAGTTAGAGTTTGGAGGAAAAGCAAATAGGCACAAAATCCACATTGCTCTAAGTCCAGTGGGAAGTTTCCACGGCGATGATTTGTTGTGCCATAGCATCTGCTGGTGTTGGTTCGCTGCGGTTTCTGAAGTCCAGTGAACACACATCTTCAGCACTTCATGCTTCCTTCTGCTGACAATTTTTTGTAAAGATGCTGATAGAAATTATATTTTAGAAAAGTCTCATGTTGCTCTTTAAAATATCTTTTTATTATTATTGATCTTTTGCAATATTCTCAATTTTCGAGTCACTGAATTTTGTGTTTTCATTATGTTTTAGGCAAATATTCATCAAGAGAGAAAGAAGTAAAGGCTTGAAGTAAGAAAAAACATTGAGCCTTTTGACGATATTCTGGTTTTTACATCTGTTTGCCATGAGCTGTGTTTTAAAAAGAAGCCATGCACAAAGAGGCAGGCAGAAATATATTAGAAGTGACTTAATGAGAAGTGAAAGCAAAATACACACAAAAAAAAAACCTAACAGCATCAGAGAGGAGAAGACAACTGGGGAAAACCCAGTGAGAGACATGGAGGGGAACAGGAGAACTCAGCAAGGAGACAGAGAGTGTTAATACTAGAACAATGATTACCAGGGTGGGAACAGGTGAGACTAATTAACTGAATGTGTTACAGCTGAAGGGGAGCAAAAACTGAGCGAGTCGAGTGGAGAAATGGCAAAACACAAAACAAAAAATATTAGGTACATATTAACTCGGCCTTTTAGCCGAGCATGGCTAAAAGGCAAAGTAACTATGAAATACAAGGGGGGGGAAATGAAGCAAAAGGAAAAACAGAAAGCACCTTAACAATCAAGTTCCATATTAACCAGATCACCAACTTAAAGCAGAAATTGCAGCCATGTAAATTAACCCATTTGTACACTAAAATAGTAACAATTAATCCTCAGAGAACGGGTGCCAACTGATTACACTAGTCAGAGTGATTACTTCACAAACACAATTATGGTCCAATCAAAATTTTATCATATTTTAATCTCAAATCACTCAGGGCAACAAACTGATGACAAAGTGAACACTGTTTTGTCACAGCACAAAAGTCTCAATTTTCATTCATCTCTGTGTATCTGTGTGTAGGATGCACAATTGCTAATTTACTCACCGGTGTGTCCAGGATCACTTATATTTATACCACAGTAGAAAATTAATTGCATATGAAGTACGTGTCTAATTGTTAATTTAATATCTCTGCGTATTCTTCTGCACAGAAAGTTTGACAAATATATCTGCTTCTGGTCCCAATAAAGACATGAATAAAGCATAATTAGGCTAAGCTACTTGGATTAAATTTTTTTTTACTGTCCAAAAAGAAAACGATCAATAGCTGTACCATTTACACTTGAACCATTTCTACTTCTTTATAATTTCTTTGCATTTTCTTTTATTCTTAAGCGTGTTGAAAGTCATGTTGACTGGGTAAAAACAAAGTTGGTTGAAACCCTTTGTTCACATCTAGGCTTCAAAAGTCTCCCATGGAATCAGGAGAGTAGGGACCCATGACAAAACGTTCTTCCTTCTGAGTTTTCCATAATCTCACAACATGCCCTGGGCATTGTTTTCATCAGGATGATACCTGAAGTCATAGTCCATAACTTACATTAAGTATCAGAATCAAAAGTTACATAAAGGGAGATTTTACAACAGATGTTGGATCCATTGCACAAACCATAAAATAACCTGCAGCTGTGGTGCATTATTGATTGGTGAAGCTCTGTGGAGAAACAGTATCCTCCTCATCTATTCATGTACAACCGACGTTTACTCTTGTGTTGGTGCTTGGAAAATCTACGTAAAATGTTATTTAATAAGACATTATCAAAGCCAGCAATAGTTCAGTTAGTTGCAACTGATGGACAGGCATTTACGGTCTGTGGTACAGTGGATGATGAAGATAAGGAGTGCTATATTACTTAGATGAAAGGTTGCTGACTCAGTCCGCCAATCTCCAATGGCTCTCAGGCATCAAGTCTTGTTTTAGACTTGAAAAGATTCATTGTTTTGTTCAGAACCACATTTGGAGAACTGTCTCTGTATTATTTAAGTCCTCGACTCAGCGATGCACCTGATAAATTGTTAATGTTTTTGGTTTTGTCAAGTTTTGACTGTTTTTTTTTTTGTCTTTCTTTAGGACAGGATCATGTTGACACGTCCAGTTGCCAGTATTTGCTACTATCCAGAATAAAATATAGACCTTTCTTGATGCAAACACCAGCATAATAAAAGATTAATGGTGTTGAAAAGCTTTCTGAAGATGATGTCACAATTATAGTAGTCATGGTGAAATTTTCTGTGCAATTGGCCTTATTTTGGTGAATCATTACCTTAATTCTTGCTGCCGATGTTTTTGTTGTTGTTGTTGTTGTTTTGTAGTTCACGGTATCTAACATATTAGTATAAAATAGCTTCCTAATCTCTTCTCTAGCGAAATTAAGGCTGCAAAACGGCACCTCTTAAGCCTACAATTTAGGAACCAATACAAGTTTCACATGGTTTGCTTCACATTTTCAGGAAAAAAAAAAAGCAGCGGCAGAACACCACCGGGCTGGTTGTTCAAAAAGAAATGAGGCAGAGTATCAATCTTCTCCTCAGGGGTTCAGCCAGGTGAATCTTTCCTCAAACACACCGTGGAGGTCGCAGCATGGATCAGGTAACATGGATGAAAAATCTGCAGGTACTACAGGAAAGCTGCAAGCGCATAGTCCTGCAGCGCGCTGTTAGCATCATGCTAAATCCCTCCTTTGATGAATTTCTCTGTTCTGGGGGTAAGTGTAACTTCTGGACAAATGTGTGTGAGCTTTGGAGCGCATTGAATTGATTTACTCCAGCTTTGATTGTTCATGTGTGTAGTTTTCTACTTTCACTGTGCATGTGGGGGGCAGAAAGAGAGAGAGGCATTGAGAAGATTTGCAGTGTTGGATAAGAGAGATAAAAAAAACAAAACAAAAAAAAAAAACAGGGAGTGGCCTGTGGCCTGCAGAGCCTTGTTAATAGCTCCAGTAGAGCTGACAAGTAGCTTGGTGTGACAGCACATCTGGACATTGCACTTGTTCATTACAGCTTAGGGCTGCTTTTACAGAAACATTTTTTGGCAAACAGCTGACGGCACAAACACAAGCTTTCAACAAGATTTCAAACTGACCCAGATATATTGCAGACTTCGGTTATTATTTACAAGTGAAATGATCATCAGTCATCGGCTCCCGCGCTGCAGTGAGTTGTTGCATTTCTGAAAAGTAATCTATTGTCTTAATGTCTACTTGTTTAAATACTGCTGGTCATTTTTCTCCAGTGTTAGCATTTAAAGTCCAATGTGTAATCCTATCATCATAATATAATATTTTTTGTATGTTATTATGATCATAACAGAAGGAAACATGAGTCCACTGCGGTTCTTCTTTTAACAAAACACTAATTGGCCGGCGATGAAAGTTCAACTCTGTATATAGACTCAACTGAAGTATTTTCTACGTCTCTTGTTTTTCTCTACTCGAGTGTTACTAAACAGTGAGAAAATAACATTCTCATTTTTTACATCAATAAACAGATGATCCCTTTGAAATGACACTTCCTAACTTGTTTCATCTGTGAGTCACACGATGTAATATCCATAAGCTTCCCCAAAATGTCTTAAATATTATGATAATCTTACCCTGAAGAATTAGTTTGATATATTGAAGCCTTTCCTAGCAGAATATGCTTTTAGCTAAAATGGTAAACAACATTCAAATAGAACACAAAAAGGCACCACAACACATCAGAGCTCAATAGACAGCTGACAGAGGCGTGCCGAAGTCCAGCTCCCCAGAGCTGCATCCTGTGGCTTTTTCTTTTCTTTTAATTTTGTTTATTCAGATTTTAGTGCAAGATGATGTACTGTACAAGATCTAGAACATTACAAACAGATTGTCCTTTTCCGAACCAAACAAGCAAATCTCACTTACTAACCGACAAGAGAAAAAGCATACAATGAAATGCATACAAAATACATTTAAACATTATGAAAAATGTTAAATTAGAGCGTTTGCATACAAACCAAACACGGTCTACTTCTGTTGAGAAATTAGAATAATCTAGGTTAGTTCACTTTAATGAGCGTCAATCGTTGGGTTTACTCAACAAAGGAAGCACAAATGACAAATCAATCCAGCTTATTGGGGTACTTGGCGGTGGCGCGCTGCATGCTGCGGCATTTAGATGATTCAGCTTCTCTCTGCAGAACTGAATGACATGCTGATGAGGGAATTAAGCTCTTTGATTCAGGTTTGTTGGAGCAGGGTTACACCTAAAAGTTGCCAGATCTTAGCTCTCTAGGACCACAGTTACATACCAGTGGGGCATTGATGCAGATTTGGTGGTGAAGTGGGTGTATAGTAATGAAAACCACGTTTCCTTTTCTGGAAAAACAATATCTTAGAAATAAAATAAATATTCTATGACAGCTGAAATGAGCTCATGATTATATCAATGATTATATCAGGACAGTAGAATTTTATTTTGGGAAATCTTGGGTTCATCTCTCCAAACTAAACTGAACTCTGGTAGACAAAGGCAATGACACAACATGGCTGCCACAGTGAGCCTAAGGATTTTGCCATCTGCAATAGACAGCAGAAGATATCAGACCAATGCAGCCTATAACTCAACATTACACACTTTAGAACATGTATCCAAAAAGAAGTACAATAAGATCTTGTGGCAGAAGTTTTGAAAATATCCTAAAAAATGAAAATCTATATCATAAAACTTCTTCCAATTTTGGCCAGTGTGTAGCTTTGTCTGAAAAATGTCTTATTGCAGACTTTGGTAATTATTTACAAGTGAAATGATCATCTGTCATCGGTTATATTCCAGGATTATAAATTATTATAACCCTAGAAAGAAAAATTTGTGCTTTAAGTTCAGTAGCTTCCAATGTTGTTTAAGGTTTGTATTTTTAAAAGGAAGCTGTTCCTGAGTTTTTCTACTGTGCTGATAGCGTTGAAGTTTGGCCAACAGCATTCAAAGCTCCAACAACTTTCAAATAATTTGTGTGGTAGCAGCTTTTGGTTCAACGCAGAAAACAGAAACAATTTGTGCTGCCAATGTTACTCATATTAGACACTGCTGCTGTCTACAGTAGTGAAGACTGTATAATGTGGGTAAATGTTTTAAATAGAATATACAAGGTAGCCATCTAGGATTTTGAGATCGAGGTTGGAGAGAAACCTAAAGCTTTCCAGAATACATTTCTTTGAAGTTCACTGCTAATTTTGTTCATAATAGAATTGCATAGTAATTGTGTGCTGCCAAGGATTTACCAGATTTTGTTCTGTTTTTATCACTTCACAAACTGAAAAAGTGTCGTTGCAATGTTATAAAATATTTCACCATATGCTGGTTCTTGGAAAATGTAGTATTTACTGAAGAGGTGGTCTTCATTTTAAGAACCACAGATCTTCTCTAATTAGAGATTTTTTACAACACAGCTATAAGGTTCTTGTTGGATTATTGTGCATCATTTTGCTTTTGTGCTGAATATGTCAATTTCCCCCTGGTGTCCTTGCCCTCACTGGGCAGAGCTAAGATGGTGGTATGATGTATGGAGACTAAAATGATGCTAGGCAGCTTTTATCTTCCATGAGGTATGTGGCCTTTGCACTGCAAGTCTCCTCTGTGTGAGTGAAAGCAAGTTAACAATTTAGAACCTTAAAAACTTGAACAGCTGGGCCTCGGTCTCTGGGGACTTTAACACCGTTCGTTAAACTGATGTCATGCATTTCACTGTCAGCATCATTTCAGGGTAAAACTTTCCAAGTCACATTCACTCGCCCCGGGGCAATTTTCAGTTTCACGGAGTTTTACTTTTAAAAAATGAAGAAAGTGTAATTTTAAAAATAATCCAGGCATATCACATAGTTTCGGAAAGCAAGTAAAAAAAAAAAAAAACAGACCTTTTTAAAAATGTATGTATTTTTAGCACTTTTCCTGCTGCGACAAAGTAATTGCTCAGTACTTTGAATGATTTTTTTTTTCTTTTTTTCCAGCCAAGCCGAGGCTAAAGCACTGATCAAACATCATCACTTTAAATGAATCCTTTTCCTCATACCGAATTCATTCTGTTCAGGGACACAGAGGACACAGCCAGTCCCAGCTGTCGAGGAGAGAGATGTAAGGAACAGCTTGGGGAGATCACCAGAGGATCACAGACAGAGATGAAAAAAAAAAACCAAAACATACATTTACACATATGTGGTGTAAGAAGCGCAAACAAAGGCAGACGAAGGCAGATTATGCTAACTCCACGCAGTCTTTAGGTAAACTTTGGACCTCTAACTTTTGGAGTCTAAGAAAAAGAACACTATTATTTCACCAACATGAACTACAGAGTCATAACTTAATTCTCGCAACACATTTGGTGCACGAATCAAGTCTTTAGCATGCTTGCAGAATCTATATCTATAGATCTGTAGATCTACATCGATAGAAGACTGACTGGTGAAGGTAAAGAGATGAAAATGAGATTGAAATATTATGACTCTATAAAACACAGTCCTTGTCTCTCTAGTATACACTAAATCTCCAGAACATACTGTAGGAATGTGTTAAGGTCATTTCAGCTCTTTTCCCGTCTAGTTTTCAGGATCGACTGATAACAGACTAATGTTCTTTAACACAATAACTCAGATATTCAGGTATCAGCATGTGGCTGTTAAATCCTTGTACCATTTCATGAAACTTTCTTGTTCAACAGTTGACATAAAAAAATAAACAAGATGGTCGAAATGCTTTGCAGTGATGCTGCATATGCTTTAATATCAGAACATAATAGTGATCTCCTTTCTTGTTCCTTAGGGGACATATTTAGTTGTTCCAGCAGCAAAGTGACAGGTGAATGGAAGCACCACTACCGTGACATTACAGTAATAAAATTGCCTAATAATGTAAATGTTATTTTACATGAGAAAAATTGCATCACTAAAGCAAACACAAACACAGTACAGTTATCAAGCATATAAGAGTCATTTACAGCACCCTCCATAATTATTGGTACTCCTAGTAAGTATGTGTGTAAAAATATCATGCTAAGAAATGTTTTAAAAAAAAATCTCTGGTACTACAGTTATTGGCGTCCATAGATAATTATTTTGTATAAACAAACTGAAGCTTTTTCGTAGCTAAGTTTGGTTTATCAGAATGTTTAGGAGCCTTTAAATGGCAATCCACAGGTTCACTTTATATTGGTAATTGTAATAAATGAAATTGGGTTCACAGGAGCAAGACGAGGAGGAAAACTGCGTCTCTCCATTGTCTTCCTAGGATACAGTTTTCAGAAATCACACACGTTGTCTTTTATTCAATAAGTGTAGGATAATTCAGTTCATGCTTGACTTAATTCTTCAAGCTTTGTAATATTTAAGTTTTTATTGAGCAATAGTCAAGGTGTGGAAGATGTGGATATTGTCCACATTCTCCAAAACTCCTTCATAAAGCTATGGAAGATGTGCAGATTGTACCAGGCCACACTCAGGCAAGCAGAAATGTTTGGAAATTCCAAGACAATGACCTTGATGGAAACTTGGCTCATTTTCTTAGAGACTGGAAAGTAAATGTTGAGGGAAGAGATCTAGAAGACCATTTTCCCGAAAGTCTCACCGATGACGTAGTTTCACAACACAAATTTGTTTGCTCTTCAGAAAGGGAAAGAAAATCTGGTTGTGACAGAAAGGAAATGCTAATATTTTAGGGATCAACATGGTTGTGGTGGGGCACATTTGTTAGCCTGG
This sequence comes from Xiphophorus hellerii, assembly GCF_003331165.1. Lineage (NCBI taxonomy): Eukaryota > Metazoa > Chordata > Actinopteri > Cyprinodontiformes > Poeciliidae > Xiphophorus > Xiphophorus hellerii. The sequence continues at coordinate 20,950,453 of NC_045694.1, forward strand.
GATGTGGTCATGATAGTCAAGTGAGGATGGCATTCATCTTGTATTAATTGCAAACACCATGACTGTGAACAGATGCAGACAAATAAATCTGATATTGTTGATGAAAACTTGTTTCACTAATGTAATTACTTAGTTATGTCTATCCTGCACCCAAGGAGAAGTATTAAGACTCAAAATGTAGTTCTTCAAAGCGGAGAGATATTTGAAACGCAGCGTGAACGCGTATGTGTAAGTTGTGAACATTGTGTGTGTGGATTTTTTTTTTTAAATCAGGCCTTAACAATGAGCCATACCAATCTTAACTGTGCATGTCTTCACCATACAATATAATTAAATAAACCTTTATTTAAAGTTCATACTGTTCTATTTTAAGAGCTCAGATACATGTATAGTGGACACAGTTTTAACTCCCTGAAAAACATATGTATTTGAAAAAAATTAATTACTCGGCATTTGAAGAGTGATTCTTTAAAAATGTTAAAATCTTAAACTTCTGTGTCTAAGCAATGAACTAAATGTATCATTGTTGAAGGTAACTACTTTATTTTTTCTGATTTTGTGTAGGCTGTGTATCAGAGTTATGCTTGTTTGTAAATCGCTCATTCACAGCTCTACGTTTCTGAGACTCCTTCTCATCCCTGTTTTAAAATGCTACGCTGGTGCTACTCTGGCAATGAAATCAAAAGAGGGGCAGGCCAAGACAGTACAAGGGAGAGAGAGAGAGAGAGAGTGGGAGACGTAATTTTCTTCATTCACAGAGACATCTAAAGAGAAAACCACCTCACTTGCACATTTGTAAGCAAATATGAAAGGTAGAAGAAGAGAGGATGTAATGCGTTGCTTGTTTGAAGTCTCTATTCACAAATGACAGTAGCATAAAAGCACGGCTTTTTAAATTTGACAAGCCCTTGAGCTGATAAATAAAATGTACCTTCTAAACAAAAGGATGGGTGAAAAAAAAGAAAACAAACCTATATGAGACAGACAGTGGATGCAGCATACTCATTACGGTAGAAGTAGAAGCAAGGGTACAGTCGATGAGTGACACAGTCTGGGTCTTTGAACAGGAAGTGATGTTCCTGCCACTGCTGCTCCTCCAGAACACTTCATGTGTGTAGTCCACATATGTGGTTAGGACGCATCACAAAATGCACGTTATTCATTCAGACTTATTTACAAGCCTGGCTGTTTCTCTACAAATCTTTTTAATTACACGTGCAAAGTTACAGTGACAAGACATATATGAGGTGTAGTCATGCTTTGTGTGTGCAAACCAAAGTTGTGAGCACAGTAGCCACCTTAATTGAGCGCACAGATCAGAAATGCACATAGATTTCGATGACTTCAACGTTGAAAGTTGAAGTTTGTATGAATTTCAGTAGCCTTTTGAATAAATATTATCCTCTAAATAAACACTGATGCTAATTACTATTAAAATAATTCCACATCAACAAAGAGTAATGCTTTTTATTTGTATTTTCTCCCAACATTTTTGCTCAAGTATTGCTGAGTCCTAATCTTAAAGAAACAGATTTATGACTACTAAACAAATATTGTGACAATAAGTTGAATAATTTTTTTTGCATAACTTTAAGAGTTTATTTTGTTGTTTTGGATGAATTTAGAGTTTTTACTTCATTTCATAGATATTTGTGGGGCTTTTTCTCTGCTGCAACACTTTCAGTCAAGTTGAGTTGTGATCTAGTCCGTTTTGTTTCTGTGTTCAGGATCATTGTCCTGTTCATAATCCATTATTGGGATACTGGAGGTGAACAGAAGAATTAACTGCTTACTTAGAAGGCACAACAAGACCAAATGATCAACCCTGATCCAACGTACCTGACAGCTGGAATGAAGTATTCTTGATTACGCTATGATTAAATTTGAACCAACATGTCACTTTGCATTATAGCCAATCATCTCTACTTTGATCACATCTGTCTATTGTTGTGTAGATCATGTTGTTCATTTAGCTGCAGCTTTGCAAACCTAAATCATGCTCTCATATTTGTTGCAGAGACAATAGTTTTTTTTCTTTTTTTTTGTACTGTCAACTCTTTCAAACAAGCCATAATGGCTCAGTCATTTTCTGAATGTCTTGTCAGAAACTTTAGCAGTTAATGTGGTATGTAAGGTCAGTAGAGTCTTAAGTTGTTTTTGCATTGAGTAAAAGTTTTAAAAGTTTTCCTTTAGTGAAAAATCTTTTTCACTACAGACAAATCTCTAGTTTTCCTACCTTCCCTCTAACATCCCATGTAATCAGCTTGGAAGTATGATTGCAAATACAATCATGCATGGAAACTTACTTAGTTGCATACCTCAATGCAAAAATTTTGTCTAAAAAGTGCTTAGATCTATGCATTTCATGTCGCTGAACGAAGCACGTGATGTAAAATCTATTTTTTAGGATAATGTATTCTCCCAAAGTCGTGATACCCTTCTGAAACAAAAGTAAAATCGAAAACAGTCCAAGAGTTCCACTTCGCATTCATTGTCCTAAAGCGAAACCTTTCACATCATTTAAAGTGAAACTACTGGCAACATCAAGAGGAAAAAATGAAAGAAGGGTGCATGTCATGTAAACGCTGTCTCATCTAAATTCAGGGAAATTGCTGTTTCAAGTGAACTCATCAGCTTATTTCCAAACTGACTGTCGTTTCCAGCATTGACCATAAAGGCAAAGACACTTCATCGGCTTCTCCCGCTGACAGGGAGGCTATTCAACAGGGATCAGTTCAATAAAAGTGCCAAGGCTGCAAGACAGCCACATCCAATCACAGGTAGTGGACAGCGGCACCAGTCTGAGCGAGAGGCGCAACTGCAGGAGGAGAGAAATTACATCGCACGAATTCATGAACAAAAGAAATGGGTTTGCCCAACAAATTTGCATCAAAATATGAAACACGGAGGCTTAGGTGCTACGTGGGGTAAAATGCTTAAATACCTTACACGGTGCGGACGTTTCCCTCAACGCAAGGCATTTTTTTCACTCAGGCTTCTCTTCTCGTTATTACGAGAAGAGAAACTTCAAAGGCGGAGCGCTTCAGGAAAAGTGTTTTACAGATTTATAGGATTTTTCAATTGTCTGCACATAACAACCGTGTCTTATGAGGGAGGCTATTTTTGAGCCATCTCCCTCAGCTACAGCTCGGTTTAATAGAGGAGTAGCAGGATACTTGCCTAGAACACTGTTCAATTTGATTAGGCAGTTCGTGGGGACTGTGGACTTTGATAAAAGATTGATTTATTTTCCAGAGAGCTTGAAATAATAATCCTCTGCTAAACCTTCATGGCCTCCAGGCCTAAACTTTTAATAACGTTATGAGAGAGATGAGATGGGTGCATTACTCCAGGCTCGTTGCAGTGCTGCTCAGCTGTCCTGTTTCTGTTGGTTGTCTGATGAATTGTGTGTCCCTGATTACATGAGCCAGCCATGAATATGCCTTTGTTATTCTAATCTTGAACCACATGCAGAAAAAAAGGTGCCAGTAGTAATGTGCATAAAGCTGATAAAAAGACAGCAGCTCTTAAAAGGCTCAACCTTGTATCAGTATCGATGCTTGTTAATTTAAAAAAAAAAAGAGAGATCAATGTAGAGATGGATTTTGTCGGACTGCAACCAAATGCCGAATTAAGAAAGACCGAGATGATGGCACACAAGGGAGATGGGGATATAAACAGACTGAACTGCCTTGAACTGCCACGGGGGGCTCATAAAAACTGAATGGATACTGTGCTTTGTGTGAATTATTTAAATCCGCAGGGCAACGACCCAACAGATGCCGCATTCGCAATAAGTGCATCAGGGAATGGACGACACTGCTGAGGTGACAAGAAAGAGAAAATCATGAGTGGAAAGTCAGTCAAGTTTTGGTACTTGGGAGAAGGAAGATGAACAGACAATTCAGACATGCGTGTGTTTGATTCTTTTAAGTACAAAGCTTATCAAAATACCCGGTGAAACATACAAATAGCTGACCAGCAACTTTAAGGAGAGTTTGAGTTCTGCTATACAAGTAAGGATTTATTTCCATCGATAAATGAGGATGTAAATAATGTTTGACATGCTAGTCATAACAACATTTGAGTGAAAATACTTGTTTTTCAGAACTGATTTAGTCTTTTGTTTTTGTTATTATCTTATGAGAGATACTTGTCTCATTTGCTATCAAAAACAAACTTCATGGCTGAATGAGAATGATTTTAAATCTGAATCTGCCGGCGATATGAATAGCTTTGGACTTAACTATATTATGCATGCATTGTTGATATACAGTAGATACACAGTGTGACATCTTGCATAAAATATTCTCAAATATCGGCATGATATTCTCAAAACAAACATGCCTGGGTGTCGATATTTTCACCAAAACAATGGGAAGCAGTGAGGTACTGAGACAGACCTCTGCTCCCTCCCACTTCCAGCCTATCACATATAAATGGGCTGAGACAGATAGGTGTCTGGCCTTCCCTCAATCATGAGACCAAGATGCTATTATTTCAAAAGCCAGCACTTCCCCTCCCACAGCTTCAAAAGCTCTTTACGATTGATAACTGATAGCATCGCTTAATCATGACTGGACAAAGGCCATGACCATCCCAACAATTCCCCCGGCTGAATTAATGGTATTCATTAAGCCTCGATGAGAATCTGTACATACGCTGCGACCTTATCCTGCCACTTCATCTGCTCGAGATTTGACTGGGTTAAAATACGAGCTCGCGCAGGGAGACGCGTGGTGAGAAAAAAAGGATAAACAAATAGGAAGGTGATGGAATAAGCCGGCGAAGCGAGGAGTAAGAGCATGAAGTTGAACAAGAGGTGTGTTTGTTTGTTTTTTTTTAACTGCCAATGCACCTACACAGTCCCAGTGGGTGGAACGGGGCCAGCACAGATTGTCCCTGAGCAAATTACCATCAGCTTTGCAGTGGCTTGATCAACCCTGGACTAATGGCCCTCTAATGACACATTTCATCTAAACTCTCCTGAAACATATGTGAACAACATTCCAGAGGCTGAGGAAAATCACTTCCTCCTCATTAATAAGACCAACCTGAGGTGTAATATCCACTCAGGGACTCCAGACCTTGAGCTAAAGGACATCATTCAGCTGCTGCTTTAAAATCCATGCTGACACGAACGTGCCGGCTTGTACAACATGAATCATTTACAGCAGTGCTCCAACAGCTTGCTAACTTGCGCTGTGCTCTCAAACTCCCCCAAGCAACTCGAAACCAGCAGCTCTGGAATACACAATGATGTTGATCCCAGATACACCAGAGAAGTAATGATGGGAATGAACTTCAGGCAGTGTTGTATATTTATTTATTTTTTTCGAGATCTGAAGGATTTTGAGTTTGGTTTGGTAATGCTGGTCTGTTTGTAGCATCTTATGGTCCAGTGGCTAACTAGTATTGCTTCTTTCCTTCAGTGAATCAGCTTCCTAGTTTCTCTTGTTGTTCCTCTGCAGTTTACAAACCTGTGTAGCATTTAGTAATCAAACTCCACCGTATAAATACTCACTGGTTCAGCTACAGCTACACCAGACGTTTCCTGTCTTCTGCTATTAACTTTATTCACCACGTCCTGGTCTCTGCAATTGGGTCCCCAAAACCAAATATGACCCATTAATCTCACATGAAAAGCAATAAAATATACTCCCCTTGACAGTAACATGGACCTGGCACTTCTTCCCACAGAGATTATTTGGATTACATTTAAGTACCTTTTTTTCTTGCAAAATGTCAGTGATATTTCTGGCACCATTTAAAGTGATAATTTCATCATCTGGACAATGTCCCTGTACTTTAAATTACAATGTTTTTTTGTTTTTTTTTTCACAGCTAATAAAGTGTGATATTTGGCTTCAGGCACTAGGCACATAGTTAGATATTTGTTCCCTATGTGGTCGGTTTTATTTTTAAAACGACATTAGAAAGATAATGAACAAAAAGAAGTGGGCTGTTTGTTTTAGCGCCTTGTTTGCCAGCATACATTTTTAGGTAAAGCTCAGAAGTTATATTCAGCAGCTTGCTATTACAGAACAAAGGTTGAGTAGTTTCTTTAAATGGGAAACGTCTTGTGGGTTCTTTTAATGCAGTAAACACACAGAGAAAGTTTATGCTGCTTAGCTCGGTTGCCATAGCAATCAATGAGGAAAGATTGGACACATAATGTGTTTGCTTCTAAATGGACCAATAACTGTTTTGGTAGACTTCTTCCTCTACTTAAATCTATACTTATACAATATTGACTTAAATAACTTACTCATACCATACGTCTCCATGGAATGTTGGAACCTGCTTTGAACCTCTTTGAGCACAACAATTGATTCTGTAATGTGTTGAAAATCTAAATTATATATTGTGAAACATTGGTTTGCATAAATATTGGGATTTGGGGAGAAAATAAATAATGCAGTTTCTTGCGACCTATTTGTAAATCTAAACAATCTCTGGAAAAAAAGTAATCAATAATCCCCAAAAAATCTGATATTTTAATTTTACATCTTATGGAAATTTTTGTTTCTAAATTATGGGAAGGGAAAAAAAAGAAACAGTCCAAAATAATTGCTCACCCAAAATTAATGTTCTGGAGAGTCTCCTCCCTCCCAACACCTGAAAATAATTTCCAAAGCTGATGAAATCAACATGCTTTGCATTCACAGACTGTCACACATAGTCTTTCATTTAGGATCTGCAAACATGAAAACAGTTGTTAGACTTACCAAGCTGAGGAGTATTTTATGTAAAACACTTATGTGTTTTTGTAATTACGATAAAAGAAACGCAGCAAGCACAGAAATAATTTTTAAAAGTCACTTTATAAATAGTCAAAGCTCCACATATACAAACAGAGACAAAGAGAGACACGTCAGACAAGGATAGTCCAGAACAAAGGTCTTAAATCTACAAATACCGCTGGTGCCAATTGGGTCACCTGGACAATATCTCAGAAATTGTTTCCAAACTATTTATGAAGTAAACAAAAAAGATGCATGCCCTTGAGCTACAGCTTATAAACCACATCAAATCAGATGGCATGTTCAATCAAAAAGTAATCTTAAACAGAAACTACAGAAATGCAATGAAAAATATTTCAAGAACTTCATGTTTCATCTGAAGCAAACAACAGTGAACAGAGAACAAGGATAATTTATTAGCACTGAAGTCTGAACATGCCTGTTTGAAAAAAAAACTTATTTATATAGTGCCAATTCACAACAAGTAAGGAAGAAAAGGGAATTTTAGTGGCCTTGAACATTACATGGTGGCTGGTGCTAGGAATTGGTCTGCGAAATTCAAACTAGAAATTCATTAACCAGTCATCTCTCAATTTTACGAAGAATGTAAGTAAAATATCAAGTGCAGTGAGCGGTAGTTGTTTAAATAAAATGTCTTGCTGATAACATAGGTCCAGAGAATAGTCAGATTGGTTTGAATTAGTGGACAGCCAACATAATCTCTTAATGGTCATTCGCAGAATACAATCTCAGAATCCACAAAATGCTTCCATCTGAAGAATCCGCAGTGGGCTACCGCAGTAGTAGACCACCTGGTGTCACTCTTGTCAAATAAGAAGAATCTGCGGTGGCAATGTTCACAACCTCAACCTCTGGTCACCAAAAATGACCAGATAAGGAAATTTGTGCCTGGTCCTATGAGCATCGATTTCCGATGGGATATTCAGATGGTAGGGTCAGAATTTGGCATACAAAGACACTCCAAATAATTCTCATCTCATGTTGTTAAAAAGTTCACTGTTTTTGTCACTCATTTCAGAAAGTGAAACTCATACATTATACAGATCCATCTTACATAGAGGAAAATATTCCAAGCCAAGAGCCTCCCTTACATGAACTTTTTAAGGATTCATGAAAATCCAGTCAAGAATTTAATTTGGAGGAGCTTCGAAGAGCAGGTTGAAGTCTCTCTCTTTCTCTCTAGATAGATAGACAGATAGATAAAAGGAAATCATATCTATATGACTCATTTAAATCAATTCCAACATCCCAGTTGCTGTTTGAACCGGAATGTGAAAACAACACTTGCGACAATTAAGCTCAGGCCCATAAGTTTACAATCTGGCTTGAGACTCAGTCCAGATTACACAGTTAAGGTTTAGGGACAAATTGCCCAGTTGCTGTACTATATAGCCATAAATCATTGTCAACAGTCTGCAGACAAACAGCACTCCCCCCATTGTGAGGCACATAGTTGACTAATGGATTTGTGGCAAACACAATTTTTTTTTCATTTAGTCGCTGCTCAGTTAGTAATTGCTCAAAGGGATGGCTATCATCCTAACATTCCTTGCTTTAGTGGGTCATCTGCACAGACAAAGAGATGGAGACAGAGCGCTGCTGTAGTTCTTTGCAAACAATGCAGGATATCAGATTTCCAGAGAAGAGTGAGTAGCAAACAGTAAAAATCTACATGTGCCCTGCTAAATGTGCTTGTAATTACCAACCAAGATGCCACTGTTAAAATACCCAGGCTTGGGGAATATGCAAGTCATCTGTGCTTGTACTTTCTCCATCATCCATCTATGCATGTGGAAATGTTAAACGTGTAAGGCGATCATTTTAGAAAAGGCCTTCCAAAATTCACAGGTCAAGCAGCTTTGGTTTTGCTCTCTCTTTCTGTTTCTTCCCTCACCCCTCGCCTATTTTCCCACCTTCTACTGCTGCGACTGCTAGAGATGGGCGCGGATCATCTGTGAGCCTATTAATTAGTCCAATCACTGGCAAACAGGCCTGCATTATCACGGCAGCGCGACAGTCTTTCAAAGCTGAAATTAAACCGTGCGCACCACTGTTTCTCAGCCAAGCGGGAGTAGAGATTTAGCTCTGCTGGCACTGTGCACGGATAAATCAACAGCACTAAGCAGCCTGTGGCACTGGCATGGCAAGAAAAGGAAAGGACAAATTAATGTGCTGCTGTTTGCTACAAAAAGGACAATATGTGTAATGACAAACCAGTGATGAGCACTTTGGTTCAAAGCAAGACTGCTCTGCAACTTCAAAAGAGAGAACTTCCATCAGAATAACAGGGTGAGACGAATAAGGAGCTCTGAAGACGAGAGACGCCAACGTCGGGTCTGTTCTTCCTGAAGGACAAAGATGAGCAGCGAAAGACGTGAGAATCTGAGACAATGATAGAAGAAAAGAGAAGGGAATGAGAGGAATGCTCATGTAAAATAATCATGAATGAGTGTCCCCTTGCACAATTCAGTCCATCCCCAAATGCTCTGGCCCAGATTTCATGTTTCTGGGAAGGATCATGTTTCTCAGCTCAAGAACTGTTTACTTCCATTTAAAATGCAGATGTTGGTAATAAATCCTGCATTTGCTCATTTATTTGGGGAGGACTGCACCTTGCTTTATTAAACCAATCTATCACTCAGGGCTCCTGAATCAATGGGATGCAGAAGAAAGCAGTGTCAGCACACAGCACGTGGGGAGAATACCAGAAGCTTGTACAAGGAGAGAAGAAGCAAGAATATATCAAAATGTCTTTCATGGCCAATGTTAACGGTCAGACACTTGTATAGATAATATGGACTCTTTTTTTTTATCTACAGTGCCATAAAAATACATTTATCCCCATTTGAGGTTTCTTCTGCAACAGATCATCAAAGAATTGTGAATCAGATAATCTGAGTAAAATCACATTTTTTAAATGTTTTTTTGTTTAATAAGGGAAAAAGCTAATCAAATCAACCAAACTGGCTCTGTCTGGAAAAAGTAACCTATCATGAAACGACTGTAATCAACCTCTTTTTTCTGGATAGCTGACTTCTATTTCGCCACCTTGCTCACTTCAGTTAGGGTCAGTGTTCACAATTTAACAAATAGGAAGAGAGAGGGCAGCAATACCAATGCCACGCCTGACCAAACAGAACTTAAAGAACCATCTCACATTTGCCAGAAATATGTTGTTACACCTACCCTGGTAAAAAAAAACAGAAAAAAAAAAGCAGTCCCTTGACCTACACTTTGCTTCATACAGATGATCTGGGCCCTAGGTTTTTGAGAAATGATTGCTTCTGGGAGGCATGGACTGTGATGAGGTTTTAAATTTACCAAGCCACTAACTTTTGCCCATAAAGAATGTATTGCACCATTTCAATGCTTAGAAACTTACTGGAAGTTGCAACCATCCTCCACTGTGAAGAGGGAAGCACCAACTTAGTAACGTTAATTCAATATTCAAAAGCTTGGCCAACACGGACTGAACGACTTTGTTCACTTCCTTCACTGCCAATGCTAAAACTACAGGCAGACTACAATTCTAAAACAGCACAGAGATGATTGACATAATCGTTCACAACTACGTCTACTTCTGTTCGCTGTTTGGTCCGGTCAAAAATCTACAGGAGACAATCCAAGTCAAGAGGAGAAAGTCCAGACTGTACTGGAAGCGAGAATTTTTTTGAGTGGAATTGCACAGGAAGGCAATGGCCAGGCTGGGTTACATTTGGTATTGAGTGAACACAGGATTTCAGTAAAAGAACGACATATCGATAATAACGTGTGGTGGTGGCAGTATTTTTTTATGTGACTTGCTCTCTATCAGAAAATCCTGTAAAAGAATCGTCACCGGCACTACAGTTTGTGACCTTGAGGTCAAGCACACACCATTCCACACGCCAACATGTTTATCTCTGAATGACCAAAAAAATAAATAAAAATTAGACTTTTGGAGAGACTAAGTTCAAGTCCAGATTTTTCCAATTGAGATGCTATAGCAGTTTCTCCCAGCACTATTATCGCCGACCACAGTATAATTTTGATCTACTGGCTGAAGATGGAAAGGCATCAGGTGCGGTATGCAAGTACGGATCAAAATGCATCCACATAATTAATTACACTCAGTCCTCATTAGGCATTCAGATATGCAGTATTATCCCTTATGTCGTTCATCTAGGAGAACCAGGGGTGAACTGCCTCAAACCGAGCCCATCTGGAGACCCCCTCCAAGGGATTTGCTCTCCTGCAGTAGGAAGGGCCACATCAGCCTCGACTGCACAGCTGCCACATCCACCGCCCAGCCCACCAGGAGCTTGTTAAATAAGTCTGTCTCAGCACGCAGACCTGAGCAAAAGGAATACAGAAGAGATCTGGCTCCGCGTTGGGAGATGAGAGAGAGGGGGAGAAGAAAGCTGGAGAGTAGAGTGAGAGTGGGAGGGGGTAAATAGGTGGGAGAGAAAGCGAGAGTCGTGAGAAAAGAAGAGATTTCCCATGCAAGTGGACACAAAGATTGGTTTGAACTTTTTTGTGTGTTGCTGCTAATCGGCTAACTGACGCCGTCTCCTCTTCAGATCGAAGTAAAACTGTCCGAGGTGGAAGTTTTTAGAAAGCTTTTATCAGATCGTGAGTCAAAGCTGAGAGTGAGCTGTCAGTTGCAATGATCTATGCCTGGTAATCTGCCAGTGACTCTTTGTTTATTCATTTAATAAGCACAGCTCTAGACTTGACACACGACACTTGGTGTCATGCTAATTGACTTGCTTGGAGACCTTGATTGATGTTAGGCACAATGACATTTTTACTACAGAACCAGGCAGATGTTTCACACACACAATATAGCACAGAAATAAAAACAAGTGACTCAAGAACCTGTTCAGTATGCCATTCAGTATAGTACTATGTACTATAGCTAATGTTTTTGGTACAAGATGTTTTAAATCCCTGTCTTGGTGTAATTTGGAGTTCTTATGTGGAATAATTGAATTTCCGCTAATTCTGGATTACAAGTTGGACAGTTGGAGGATTCATAAAATCCAACATGGCTGCACTGAACATTGAAGGTGGTGTTTGCTTAGGTGATAAATATTTTTTGGGCCTAGGTTACTCTGCCAAGCATTTCATAAAAGACTTTTCACAGGCTGTAAGTCACAACAGTGTTGCATGCTAAATGAAACAGTGAAAAATCTGGTTAGCTTGGAAGAGTAATGGTAGGAAGTCATGATTAGTTAGCTATAATCGCTACTTCCTTTCTGTTTTTTTCTGTCACTGGAACACAGACAATAACGTCCCTCCTTGATCCAAGTTCCAGCTTTTGACACAGCTGGAACACAGCACGAGACCACCTCAGTTTTGCAATCATAAATATCACCTAGTAAATACAATCATGCTGAAAGCAGCGCTGGGTGCCTATTTATGCAGATTAGTTTAAAGGCAATTATATTGTTGGTCCAAATAAGCTTACACCCAGAGAAGCAAGCAGATTTTCAACTGCATGCTATGTATGTATGTTTTCAGCTCTGTTTGAACTTTGGTTCAAAAGAGAAATGACTTGTTTCCACTGACTGTGACCATCAGAAGTGATTTTGAGTGTGTTGCATCCTATTAAATTGTGTTTGCTTTAAAAGTCAATCATGCATGAAGCTCTAACAAGGTGTAACATTCTCCGCTGCTTTGTTTTTGTTTTTTTTTTCAAATTCAGGCTACCTCTCGTTTTTTTCACGGTGCGAATGCTTTAAAGAAATAAATTTGTCAATGTGTGTTTTTTCTCAGTTTAGTGAACCCTTCCACAGTTTTCCTTTTAAACCACTCTGTTTCTCTTGGGTGCCCCTTCAGTACCATTTTTATGGACCAATTAGGATTAGAAGGATGTTTCACCAGGCAGTTGCTTGTTTTTAATCAGCACCAAAACTTTTGCAATTCTTTGTTGCATCTGTATAGACTCAGCTTAGATGCACAAAGTTTTTGTTCTGGTTAATCAAAATTAAATTACAAACAGGCTTTGTCTTTGTGAAATAAAATGCACATTTATGATGTGGAAGGCAAATGATCCATTTCAAAATCATTTTTTACACAAAGATTATGTGTGTTTGTGTCTGTTTGTGAGATGGTATGTTCGGCTGCAAGTAGTGTTACTTTAATGCCAAAAAATAACATTTGGATCTTGGCTAAAAAGTCTGATTTTGGTTTCACTAGAAACAATATGTTTCCTGTGTTGTCCTGTCCAAAGATTCTCCCACCTGAGCTATTGATCTCTGCGGCTCCTCCATAGTTATAGTGAGCTTCTCTTACTTATGTACTTATGTACTTAATGTTAATCAGTTTCAGTCTGATATGTTCCTTGGTCTTCATGATGCACTTATTTAGTGTCGGTGCAGTAAAAGGGACTAAATGCAAATGCATGACACAATAATAGGATTTATTTGCAAAATGAATAATTGAAAACCATGTATTATTTTTCTTTACCTTTACAATCTATTAACATATGACTATGGAGCTGAAGAAGTGCAACAGACATCGAGTTAGTTGTGTCAAACATTAATCCCATTAAAGCTGGACCACAGAGTCAAATGGGTTTGATACAATGAAAAAAAAAAAACAACAACAACTACGTTTCTCTCTTCTTGGCTAAAGTTTTTAATATCCGAAGAGCGGAAACGTTAATCCATTTCTGAAAGTTCCGTTTTCATGTCAAGTTGTCTTCATACTGAATTCAATCAATTAAATTTAGAACAAAACAAACAGCTGTATTTTACTAAACTGGATAACGAAAATTTGTTTTGGAAATACCCATAATGATCTCATAATTTCTAAAAAAAGAAAAATACTTTTTTTTCCAAATCCTTTTCACCACTGACCTTTTGGCAAATGTAGATTCGTAATATTCTTTTTACACGGCCCTACTCAAGAGTCAGGTGCTGTTGATAAGAGGTAACTGTGCAGAATCATTTGTGGGGCGAGTAGTAAGCCAAGTGCATCATCATCATCATCTATCAGAGCTAACAGGAGCCCCCCGGGGCAGCACACACTCCGAGTGTCTGGGAGGCCTTGTCTGGATGCATAAAAGGGTCAGGAACCGCATGAGCTCAGCTTCCTCGAAGGTCAATGCACACATCAGTCTGGCAACTCTCATATAACCATCAATCATTGTCCTGGTTCAATTCTTTTTCCTGGCAAGCCATTTTTTTACTGCCAATTATGCCAATATAACAGCCTAATTGCGCATATAATAGTCAGTTGAAAGCCCAAAGTTAAACAGAAACATCCAAAGTGAACACCGAATGTAGTCTGCAAGGAAACATGACAGCTTACATCATGTTTCCTAATGGCTTTGTAGAAGTACTTGGTAAATATTAAAGTAAACAAGCCGCTGTTATCTTTTCCTCCTCATTACTCAGTTGTGTTTTCATACATTTCACTGTGGCCTGTGACTGATGTGGAGGAGTGCTTGAAACAAACATTTAAAGAATGGTGAGAAAAGCTCCAATTTCGGAGTTTCAAGGACTTCTATTCGGCTAGATGGTCTTAAGGTGCCACAAAGCTCATGCATAAATCATGCAATCATCATCAATGCATATTCAGGAAAGCTGTATCGCCCCGCTTCTCTATGGGAGATGAGAGGGAGCCCAGACTGTGACAAAAACCAGCTGATTGTAATGAGCTTTTCTGTGGCTTCCTGCACTAACAAAACAAGTCTAAATTAATCACGATACCACCCTCCTACTGCGGCAAGCAAGCCTAATGCTTCCATCGGCACACCCTGTTGTAAATTGGACCCCAAGACAGACATTGCTATGATGCAGAGAGAGCCGGGCTCCGAAACGCTTTCATTTACGTCGCTCACAGAAATTTATGAAAGAATTCGTTTTCAGTAATTGGCTTGCTTCTATGGAACATGAATCAAATGGCTGCAGTTTGTTTGTTGAACCATCTGCAGTGAAAGGCATTAGATAAGGGAGAGGGGAATAAACAGCAGCAGAAATACACATGAAAACCTACAGCTGGCGCCACAGGAAGCAATATCTCTTGAGTGTGTGTGGACTCCAGTTGGAAGGAGGGGATTGATATTTTTAGATTTCTAGCTCATTTTTATGAATGCGCATAGGCAGCATCATTTCAGCTTTTAACTTTTTTCCCAAAAGCAAAAAAACTTCAGCATTGTTCATTACGTAAATGCTGAAGCTCTTCCATGTCTGCGAAAGTTAGAGGAATTTTTTCTAAGTTTGTACTTTGTATTATTTCCTCATAGCGTAGCATGAAAAAAAAAACATTTGCTTTATTCAGAAAGTTTCAGCATTGGCAATCCTATTCAATTCTTTGACTGTATTCATAGGTCCTTGGATGTTAATGACTGCTGATTTAATTTGAACTCTGACTGACATACTTTTAAAAACAATAACAAACTCAACAAGTTTAAGAAAAATCTGAACCTATGAAATTCTGTGCTTTGCAAGTAAAGTTTGCTCTCAAATGGATCGAAGTTTCATCCTAGTTTGTCTGTGTTTGTGCATGTTCATGCTTTCTTTAGGTACAGCTACCCAAGCTCTCTAAGCAGCCATATATTTCTTTCATGTGGTGCAGGAAGCCAAAAATGGTTGTTCCCAATAAAAATCCCAGCAGAATCTTTAAATCAGCTGCTCTGTGGCGGTGTCATTCTGGTTTATAAGATGATGACCGTTTTGAAGGTTACGACTTGCAGCGATCCAAAGACATCAGCCTCTTTAGTAAGAAGACGCTCACATCCTCTCTGTCTAACTAATACTTGCCTCATGATTCTATTACCTAGCGTGCCCGAGGGTCTGCAGGGACAAGAGCCACTCAGATAGGAAACCAAGAGGTGAGAGAAGGCAAGGGCGAAACGAAAGCAAGTGGACGAGTGAAACATGAATATACGAAAAAGACTTGAATGTCTTCCTTCTTGGCATACAGATTGCCTGGGCTGGGTAGATTTTATTCCAGCCACATGCCTGAGGGATATTCTGAATCTTCTCATTTTAAGGTTCATCTTTCCATTTTTGCATGTTCGACATTTTGTGATAATGGAGAAACTGGGTCAGACCGGCACACACATTCCAAGTCTTCTGCTAGTTCAGAGGGGGGGGGGGACTTTTTCGCATTTGCATTCACATCAACTTCCAGTTTATTCATGTTGGGGATTTGTGTGTTTTTAATGGCAGCGAAGTTCCAAAATCTACTATAACATCACTGGTGTTACTGTTAAATTTTGGAAATTAAAGGAAATTAAATTTTGGAATAATAAAATAAGTTATTTCTATCTGCAGATAGAACCAGTGTTCCTCAACACAGACCACAATATGTGCCTCCATTATGACTCTTAAGAAAGTTTCTAAACCATTCAGTTAAGGTATTATGCTGCTCTGTGATCAGGGTTAAATTTGTTTAATTTATTTTTCTCTTAAATAATGATTAAAGGTAAAGTAATAAGCCCCAACTAAGATTGAGCAATTTCCTCAATTACACTGAAAATTCTGACAAATTAACTTGCTTTGTATTCAGGCTTTTATGTTTATTTTTAGTGCAACTGTATGCAACATCAATTTTAATTTCCGTAAAGTTAGCAAC
The DNA here is from genome assembly GCF_003331165.1 of Xiphophorus hellerii. Lineage (NCBI taxonomy): Eukaryota > Metazoa > Chordata > Actinopteri > Cyprinodontiformes > Poeciliidae > Xiphophorus > Xiphophorus hellerii. The sequence goes on from NC_045694.1 coordinate 20,966,784, forward strand.
AAACTTGAGATCAAATAAATGATTTGTGTCCATTATTAATTTTTTCAAGAGATGCTTTTTAAACATTTCACTGCAAAAAACGTTCCATGTCCGAGTGACATTGATCTTTTTCCAATCATTAGCTGTAATTAGTTAAAAAGTGAAGTTGGGAACTCCGGTCCTCGAGGATAGAAGTCCCACGTGTTCATTTATGTGTCTCTGCTCTAACATGATAAATGCAAATTGCTCAATTATCAACTAAGGCTACCATCAAGTTCCACAAAACTCTGCAAATGACTCTTTTTAATTTTTTTTCAGGTGGGATAAAGCAGGGAAATGTTTAAAACATGCAGGTGTGGAATTTGCTTTGTTGGTCCCGTGTACTTAGGTTTGATAGCCCCACATTAACTGCTTAGACATACTTCTTGTAATTGTGGCCAAACAGCTCCATCATGGTTTCACCTGAGCAAGGTTTTTCTCCCAGAAAGAATTTGCTTTCTCTTTGTAGTCTGTAGCAAGCTTTGCTTCAGCCCACAAGGAGAAACACATGCACTACTTTCTTGGTCGTCATGCCTCTCATTCCTACTTCACTTTGAACAGTGACACTGGTGTTCCAGCAGCTTCAAGAGCTTTGGTAATCCCTGGTTTGCTCTTGTACCCTCTGAATCACATCACATGTCAGCTTAGAGGGCTTCAAATTGCATATTTGTTGGTATATAAAGATAAAACAGACTATGCTGTCCCCGAAACATTGACCGAAATCCTGCTCACATCCTATGAAATTGTCTGTAACAGGAAGCCAATCAGTTTGAATTAACTAAAAGATGAGAGGTCAGATTTGATGACTTATTTTAAGAATGAAAACATAGTTTATCTTATAATACAGTTTAAAGTGCTGTAGATGTGTGTTGTTGTTAAAAGAACATAAAACACTCATCCAAGAAACAAACTTTTCCGTTGGTACATCAAGGGAGCTCATCAACCCCCGTGGCTGCGATATAAGAACAAAGGTTGTGGGCATTATGTGTCCAAAGATTTATTGCCTTAAATTTAAAATCTCTGAGCTATAACTAAACCTCTTGGTGTGCTGGACTCAGAACAACAAAATGCGTAATGTACACAATGTGCAGGTTCTATATGAGAACAGGGATTCCCTGAAGTAATTTACCCAAAATGACCCAGTATGAATAATGTACGAATGGAGCACGCCAATGGAAAAGGAATTTAATGGTTTTACTTCATCCTATACAAACTATCCCAAGAGATGTGGCATTACAAAGAAATTATATGGAACCCGCAGCTTCCATGGCAATATAAGCCATAATAAAACTGCTGACTTCAGTAAATATGACTCTCATCTCATCCTGCAGTTTAACTGAAGCTGAAAGGTGCAGAGAAAAAAAAAACACTCTGCAGGCAGAAGTGTCTTTGACAAGAAACTCAGGCAGCATGTTTATCAATGGGGAGCTGCTCTGTTATTAAAAAAAAAAGAAAATGTCTTTAGGAGAAGATTCCCAGGCAAGGGGAAAATGAGTAAATGTGTGAAAGGAAGGACAGGAGAGGTAAGGGAAGAACAGACTGGGGGAAAAAGGGAAAGAAAGAAGGCCGGTGCATGCACCGACTCCAAAAATGGAGCGGCTCTAACCCAGCGAAGACTAAAGACAGCTATTTGGACGTCACCCAGACACCTGGAGCTGTTATCAGGTTGCAGTAAGTGAGGCTTTTAGAGGGCTGTGAATTGAAATACGAAGCTCAGCACTAACAGGTATTTCAAGGCTCTTTCCCTCTGATGATGTTGGCGTTTTAAAACAGGTCAAGCTGATAAGGCAGCAGCTGTGACCCCAGAGCCTCAACCTGCTTCAAGGAAATCTAACTGAATGGGGGGACAACTACTGTGTAAAGTGCCAGACCAGCTCCTGAAGCGACACTATATCAGGGAGCAGAGCGTCAAGTTCAGCTTCTGAAGCATTTGCTTAGGTTGTAATAGGTTGTAAATTAATACAGATATAAATCAAAGATTTTAATCTTTTTTTCAATAATAATAATAATAAAAACATCAGCATTTATGACATTGCTGTTCCCTTGACTTCACACTAATTCAGCCATTTTTCAGGAGAAGCTTTCATCTGCTATGGAGTGCACTTAGAACTCATCATGTGTTGCATTAAAGGTAATGCACAGACAGAGTATGAAACACTAGACCATCATGCAACAGCAGAGCCTGCCTTTAGCATAAAAATACAGTTTTAGGAATGAAAACATTCTGAAATGTTTGGTTATTTAGTTTAACCAATGTGCCATTCTTTAAAAACAATCATGACAAACACATCTCTGGTATTTTTCATTACATTTATACCCATATATATGGGCAAAAAAAATTTTTTATAACTTAGGTGGCCATATTCAGCCTTACTTGAATGGGATGTTCTCCTGTTGTTCTATTTATTAGTAGTGGCTAAGAGAGGTGAACCTCTGTGTCATGGTATATTCATCCTTATACCCCTGGAGATTGGAAAGTAATGGATTACCAACCAAAATTTCCTAAGTGATCAATTTTAAATATAAGTTCACATAAAAATGCCTCCTTTACCACAATCTAAGAGTATTTTAGGAGAGCCAATAGTTGTGGTGAGGTCTTATTTCTCCCTCTGAAAACAATTTTTTTTTATTAGTATATGATTATGCTGCCTCTACAAAAATAAATTTATTTTCATGTTTTTTTTACTCTTCCTTAGTAGGAATGTAAATAAACTCTCTAAACAACGCTAATAAATGTGCTTTTCAAGGTTATAAAAGACAAAGCAGATTATGTAACTTAGTAAAAATACTGGTCAGCAATGTGTGGCCAACAGCGATTAAAGCAGAAAAGGTCCAAACATAATGACGCTCTGAGAGTTATTCATATTTAGCTGGTGTTCTGACTGAGTGCAGCTGAGAGGAAAAACAGAAAATCAGGAGGAGGAAGGATGAAAAGAGGAGCGTTTTTTTTCTTCTTCCTTCTCATTGAACATTAGTCCTTGGGTCTGTCTGTCAGTGCTGAACCAGCCTTTTAGTTTCCTCACTGATTTTTCTGCTATTCCCTCTGAAATGCTAATATGGCAACTTAGTGCACCAGCATCCGCCCGTTCCCGGCCTCTCATCTTTATATCTCCTGGATGAGCTCATTCTCACTCTCCCAGTTTTCCCTCCCTCCGTCTTTCTCAGTATGAAATACGAAAAATCAGTTAACACACACATACTTGACTCGTATGTAAAATAATAACATATGTAGAAAAAAGGTCGATGATTGTGTAAACCCAACATTTCACAAGATTTGAAAAGCAGCCTAATAAAGTCACATGGTATTAAATTTTACTCCTCCTCTCTGATTCACAAATGCAATGACCTTTCTTTATGCTGCCATGAAAAGAGCACATTTCATGGAGCTTAATCCACTTTGCATGTGGATGAAAGCTGTAATTTTAGCGTTTCTCAAACCTTCCTTCGTCGTTTGCTTCAGTGTACCTTAATCCTTAATGTGCCCACCACAATACAGAGCCTTCCGAGGTGTGTTAAAATTGTTTTCACTTTGTCACATTGCAATAAAACACAAATCTCAATGTGCTTTATTTCAATTTCATGTGATCAACTAGTAAAACATATTAGTAAGGATGGAAGTAAAGGTGCAAATTAAAACAACACATTGTTTTGTAATAAAAGAAAACTATGACAAGTTTTAGATGCACAGTCAGCACCTCTGAGTGAGTACTATTTGCACATTTTACAGCTTCAAGTGCCTACCAGCTTTGCACAGCCACAGACAACATAAATTTTAAAATCTTCTCTCTGATTCTTGATTGGATTTGGGTCTGTACTTTGATTAGATCATCTTAACACATGAATAAGGTTTAATCTAAACTTTGTTGTTGTTTTTTCTTTCACATATAGCATTCAAGAATTTGCCTTTTTATCTCATGTCCCTTTATGCATGTGTTTGCTGCAACCCTCGCATGACTGCAGCTAGGACCTCTAATTTCTTTTACTAATCTATGTCTTTATCCTTCTCTTAAACAATATCAAGTTAGTGGAGAGTAAGACAGATTCTCCCACCGAAACTGTGGTTCTCTGCAGCTTCTCCAGAGTTACCATGGGCCTCTGAGCTGATTCTCTGATGAATGCCCTCCTTACCCAGCCAGTCAGTGAAGGTATTTTGGTAGATTTGCAGTTGTTTCATACTCCTTCAGTTTCCAGATGTCCTGTTATCCACTGCTCAGCTGGCAAAGTCTGGGATGTTGATTTAAAACCATTGTTAATCTTAAAGGTGCTGTTTGTTCACTAATATTCTTCAGCAAACCACTGAGACCTACAAAGAACAGATTAAATTAGAGTGTGTAATAAAAAAAAAAAATCCAAAACCATTTACAGTGGACCCCCTCTTATTCGTGGTTCAGTATTTGGGGATTTTTCTGTGGAATGTAACTCAAAATTATTAGCAGAAAATCCTTCAAAGATTTTGTCATACAGCACATTCAAAATATTCAAAAGAAAAGGCAGCTTAGGAAGCTGAAATGACTACTAACAAAGCTGTTTGACACACTATTGTCTGGTGTTTGCAAAGCAACTAATCCAAGGACGCCATTTATTTCCTTGGTGCTGATTGGCTGTATCCTGAAGAGGCGGGATAAAGAAGACTGTCGATATTTTCTCCTAGTAGCAAGGCAGTTCACCACCATGCATATTACTGCACATTAAGGTGTATTTGATCTTTGAACTATTAAAGACATGTTAGAGTTTCAAATATTTGAAGATTTGAGCTATTCCTAGATGACTGTGCCTTTCACTTCACAATTTCCCCCCTTTTTTAAAGTATGACACAAAATCCCATTAAAATAATTGCAGTGTTCGGTTATCAAGTTAAAAAAAAAAAACTTTTAAGGGGTCCGAATCATTTTGAAAAGCAGCCATTGAGACTAATGATTTCTCAAATCTCAGATTGTTCCCAAAGCAGATGAGTGTGGGCTTGTGCATCCTCCTCACAGACTCATTTACTCATTGATCCAAGGAAAATGGATCTGGTGACGACTAAAGAGGCATCTGCATCAGTCAAGCTCAGTGCACGTGTTGTTAGAATGTGAGAGTAAAAAAAAAGAGAGTTTGAAGAAATCTGACACGCTAAGGATTCCCACCTTCCTCCAAAAATTAAAAAAACCCTTTACCTTAATATTAATATTACAGCACACCACATCCGGCAGTCTGCTGGACCTGCTCTCTGGTTGGCAGCATCTTTTTCTGATATCTGTTCTAATAAGCGGCAAAGTTAATCGAGAGCACGGAGCAACACAGCGTCCCCCTGGGAGCAGCCAGCCAGTGCTGCTGACTGTGGTGCTGACAGCCAGAGAGCATTAAGCACAGGGCTGCTCAGTGAACCATGACGGTGTCATTTCTTTTAATAGGCTCCCTTTCTCTTTTCTTCCTCGCATAGTTTCCTGCTCTTTCTCCTCTTCTTCTCATATTTTCGGTCTTCTCCCTTGCATCCTCGGCCATTAACCCTTTCTTTTCCTCTACTTCTCACTTCCCAGTTCTCTTTAATCCCCCGCACCCATCTCTCCTGCTTAAAATGCAAGATGTGGGGATGCAGTTGTTGCTGAGAACCCCATCGGCGTGTGGAGAACTCTAATTGGTTTGCTTAACCTTCAGAACACAATGAGCTGGCTGTAATGAAGGCTCATGATTCATGGCCAGGTAATAAACCTGAAGAGGGCTGCTTACCCAACACAGCACACACACACACACGCACACAGGTGCAGGGAAATTGTGAGACTCTGTGACTAACACACAGCTGCATATGGGATTTAACACGACGACAGTTGTTGTCAGACAGGCGTATGGTCCCTAATAAAGCTCTAAGCTATTCTACTGAGAGACCAGCGGAAAGCATTCCTTCTTGGCATGTTTTTGATTCTCATCAAAAACGTGCAACCAACATGGCAGCCAGGTGAGGGCAATTTAAAAAGCGGGATGCCAGGAGGAGCGGGAAATTATTAGGGTACGTGACAGCTGATAGAATGATGTCAAACATTTTAAAAACTGGCGTTCCTGGTTGCGACAGAGCAAAGTTGCACAGGCTGTTTGCAGGTTTGTTGACAACACAGCCAGTTCCCCTCGCTGCACTTCGCTCCCACAAAGTACCCCCCCGCACTCCCATCAGATTCAGATCTTGCACCACAGGACCCTCTATGGGAGCTAAGTGAAACTTATTAGCTTCCAGAAAGCTGAATTAGCCAGAAATGTGCGTGTGTGTGTGCGGGTGTGTTTGTGTTGTGCATGTTTGATGAGGTTTTTAATGAACTGGCACACTCTTGGTGGGATATTGCTGTGTCAGGGTATAGTCGGCCTTTTTTAAGAGCTTCTGAATAAGTTATGATATTTGGAGAGATAATGAGATGGAGGGAAGGAGGTAGAAGGCGAGAAGGAGCTGAGGTCATGAGCATGAAAGTCGGAACACAAAGTGACAGTTGGTGCTTTGAAGCAGCTTTCAAGGTCAGATGGAAATACCGACAACAAAAGCTTAAAAAGTACTCCTTTAAATATTTTTTTATTTATTTATCAGATTTTAACATAATACCAGATCGCTGTGAATAAGTAATGCTCTGACAGAATCAGTTGAAGTATTGACGATTATGTACTCTCCAGACACATGGTAATATTTTATCCCACAATCAAGTAACTGTTATATTCAGTTGCTATAAAAATGCTGTGCATATCTAACATAACTTAAAAGACATCTGACTTTGTAATTTGACACCTTGAAATTGGGCCTCTGTCTCTTGAAGCACCTCGTGCTATTTCCGAGGCTCCACCTTCAGCACGTCATCAAAACAATGCTCCTCTGTAATGCTGTTATGAACCGTTGGCAGGAATGTTGGAATATAATTGTAATAAAAAGGTTATATTCTACCTTCATTTTATCTAAACATCAATCCCTGTGTTTTTGCTTTCTTTTTAATGTTTTTGGCACTAGTGGCCTTTATTTGACAGTAATCTAAAGGGGGCATAGTTAAGGGGGTAAAGCATGCAGCAAAGGAAACGAGGACAAAACTGGGACAACTGCATCGAGGCCTGAAGGTTGTGCATACGCTCCAACCATAGTGTTTTTTAAAGCGAAATTTGCCTCTGAGCACACTAGTCTGACTCTCCTCGCTCAACTTTTCACTCGCATTTGGACTCTGCATCATCGAACGCCGGGTAATGTGCTGCTTTGAAGTAGGCAACCCTCTGTTGACATGCTTTAAGTCAGGATTCTGACTTAGCGTGAGCTACTTTGCAAATGAGAATGGGCAAAAATGAAACTTTCTAGATATGAAAACTTGCCAGAGACGTCCTGCTGTAAGCGCTGCATCAGGTGGTTCTGTGATTTACTGACACCACCTTTTTAAAAATGTACTACACTACAAAACCATGCATCATTTTTCTTCCTCTTTGTCAAATATAAAACAAAATGTAAAAATGTGTGTGGATACTTTTGCGTCTACTGAATGATCTCTGCAACTCAGTGACAGGCTGTCTGGGCTCAATGGGAAATGATGATGGTTTAGAAACTCAGATCCCTCTCGTGTATCATGGCTCTAAATCTGAGACAGAGGTTGGCCTACTGGATTGCTGATTTAACTAATGATACATTCAGCGGTGCCTTTGCCACATGTAAATAACCCCTGCCTTTGTTTGCTCATGCTGTGTGAGAGAACCTACTTCAACTTGTCAGTCACAGAAAAAAGATAGCAGAACCTTAAGTTTATGCTAACCTGAGCCCTCAGTTTTCCAGAAAACAATGGAAAACTCTCAGTCTGACAAATTGAATAAGAAAATAATAACAATAGGAATTGAACATGGTATGTTGTAGTTTAAACTGTTCAGAGATCTTTTGCTGTGCTGTTTTTAATCTCCTGCTTAAACAACAAACAGCTCTGCGCAAGGTAAGTAAGAACCAGAACAAATGATTCATGATTAATGGTTCCTTCACAGGGCTGCACTTACCCAGACCATCGGTGCATTGAAGACTAATGCACCGATGTCATGAACGTAGGCTTTTAAACTATACACTAACAATCACTTTCTCCATTCTTTATACCAGAGGACAAAGCATCCACAAATGTTACCATGAATTCTAATTTATAAATTTTGTTAAACCGCAGTAAGCACTTCCCGATCCTGCTTGTTCATGTTTGCTTTTTTCTTTCTTTGATAGGTTTTGTTTGCATCGGTACATGTAGAGAAGAGCTTTGTTCACTTATGATATCAGAAGTGTATATTTGCACTTAAGAATCATGTCTGGTTTTAGATGCCGCTGTTTTTTAGCTAACAGAAACTGACAAGCCCAGGTCAGTATGCCGGTTGTCACAAAATCAATGTAAGTAATATTTCCAGATAAAACATTTTTAGGAAGCTGCCCCAGTATGTCTAATAAAAGTACAGGCATTGCACTAATGATATTTATTAAGGTAACATGTCAGATCCTATGAATGTGGGTGTGAATGTATAAACAATGTGATTCAGGGCAGAGAATTATCAAGTTATTAATTTTTTTTATATGCTCACATGTTGCTCAAGATGAGAATGTTTGAGATTAAGGCAAAGCTGACCTTTAGATGTTCACTATAAAACTGTCAGAGTTCATCAGTGAACTCATGCTTATCATTTCCCATGAAAATAAACCTACGATGAATTGCTTTTGAAAACATTAAGGAGCCTATTTTCCTAATTACTCACATGTCTGAATGAGAGATCTTTGTAATTTTCTTGACTGAAATATTCTGCCTTTCTCTAAGCAAACGCCGGTCCATTAATCTTTTTTTCCCCCCTCCTTGTTTACCAAAACAGTCTATTGCTGAGTATTTGTAGCCTCATGTATTGCAGAATTGATAGCATGCACTCTCATCCTCCAGGGACAAATTACTATTGGACAATCATCCATCAAGAGAGTGTTTTTATATTTCTTTTTAAACACTGCAACACATAATTTTTCTTACTTGCAAACGTAGTGACATGGGTGCAGTTGTGCAGGTTGGATGCTTTGAGTTATATTTTAGATTTTTAAAAATCAGTTCTTTTTCATGAAATCTGTTTTTTTACTGACATGAAGGGTAGATACGATAGATTGTTTACCAGTCTGAAATAATCAAGAATGAAATCTCTCAAGACAATAAATACTGCCGACTTTTGATTGCCTGACTTCTCATCCAGCTGATAAATTATCCTTGATTATAATCAGTCATTTGTTAGGTACGTAATTATGCACAGTCATGCTTTTTCCTCCACTGACAAATCTGCAAAGATATTTTATTATTGCAAACTGCTAGTTAAACTATGAACCAGCAAAAACAATTGCAGTCCATTTGCTCAGCTGAATAGTTTCTTGATTTATAAAATGTGATATAAACAAACAAGAAAGAGCTTTTGATCAAGGAAATTTAAAATGGGTGTAACATCCAATCCATCCTATGGAATCCAATATGATATACAGCGAAATGCAATATGATATAATCCACTGAGATACAATTAAAAACAAAAATAAAAGTGAGAAAGATAATAAAATGGAATATAATATGATACAATGACATGCAACATGATATATGTTAATATGATGCAATTCAATATGATACCATTACAGATAAATGTAATGGTATCAAGCAAAATGTATTATACATGTGATAAAATGTGATACAATAACACATACAATGCTGTTAAATATAATAAGACACAATGTGATGTGATATACTTCATGCACTGTTGGCAAAACATGACTCAGCTCGGTTCCATTAGCTGCCTTCACAAAGGATCCACATATAAATAGGCCCATAATCCTTAGAGGTGTTAAAGTAAAGCCAGGTTTCTAAACCTGGGACAGTCCTTCACTGACACAACGTTAGGCGACATGTTGTCTGTATATCACCGTACCCATGCGTCACCAAGCTGTCTCTCGCTGCCTTTTAAATTCATCAGAGTGTGAAGATGCCTGGTAGAGCGACATTAATACTTTACTTTATGAACTCTGGCAGCACCTTAGTGGGAGAAGGAGAACCTTCCTCAGTGACCTGCAGACTAATACGTGGGTATTTCTAAAGCAATAATCACATTTTTAAGGATTTAGGTTGAGAGTTGGAACAACTGTTGACAGAAACAAACTTCTATTATGGTTATGGACAATACGAAAAGGGTGGGATATCTCTGCCTTTTAAATTTCACATATTTTACTTGCATCATATAGTTTGTTTGCCTGCTTTTTTTTTTACCGTCACTTTGAAATGAGCTGGGTCGCTTAAGCCATCACCACCTCTTTATCATTGTGTGCTAGAATTAACTTCTCTGCAACTTGTTTTCCTTTTCTCTGCTAAGCACAACAACAATTACATTCAGCTGTTGGCTTTCCTCACCTTCCATTTGTCTTTTTTTGAGCCTGTCCATTCAGCCGCTGGAAGGAAGAAATGGGCCTGTGTTGTTTAAGTGAAGTCACAGAGAGCACTGCAGTCATTCATCTTAAAGAGGGCAGGTGAAGTCACCCCATGAGGCAAAAAAAGTATGAACACTGACCTGAGCAAACGGGCATTTATCTTTCAAAGGCATGACTGATAGCGAGAGAAAGATTGAAGGAGACTGAAAAAATGTGCGACAAAGCACCTGGTGCCACACAAAATGGACTTAGGTCATGGTGTAGAAATGAAATCCCTTACATATGAGAGTCCTACATTACCAGGATGTGATTTCATAGCGGGATTGTTGAAGTCAAATCAAGGGCATGGAAATATGGTCCAAAACATCGTAGTCATTCCAAACCTACAGAAAATCTAAACAAGCAAGACGGGGAGAAATAAACAAAGAGGGGGCAGCAGAGAAATGGAACCTGCAGGGTAAATTACCTTTGGGTTCACCTCAGGTGTGCCTCTTAATCATGCTGTTGGTCTGGCTTAGAGGTTTTGATAAGGGTAGTGACTGTTTATTGAAGATGGCAGACTCACATGAGCCTTAGAACAAGCAGTGTGGAAAACATCCCGGGAACACAGAGGCTGTAAACCATCATCCTGGCACATATAAAGGCTCATATAAACAGGGATTTTGCTCATATTTCACATCTTTACTGGCACTGGCTTTACAGGTTGTGCGAGGTATTCAAGTGTGTACATGAGGATAGTCTCCGTTATATCTCAATAACTGTACCTGCAGAGGCTTAGGGAGCAATTTAATGCTTAAAAAGCCAAAACGTAAACACTTCCTAACTGATGAAGATGGTGGCAGAGCATAGTGGATCTGACTGGGGAACAGTCGGCTAATTCATTTCTTCAAAATCCTTAATGTTCTTTAACTTGGTTTTCACTGTATTTTCATCCGCAGCTGGGACTTTGCCCCATTTAAAAATGAATGTCGTATTTGTTCTCATCTCAGAATTAATCAGGCAGCAATAATAGCAATTTCCACATTAAAACTGAATGAAATACAGTTCCTGTGAGATTTTCATGCACTCACAGGCATGAATGTCAAACTATTTTGGCTCTTTCAGGATTTGTTTCAAAAGTTAATCTTGAATAATCAAGTAAACTAATAATCGGGTGCATAACCTTGATATTATTGAGGATTTTCTCTACTTCACACCGATTCAAAATTACACACACATGCTCAGAAATTTATACATCTCTAATTGGATAAATGTCCCTAACCCGTCGCTATCTTAACCACATTACTTTTGTTGTTATCTTCAAGCTTTTTTGCACAAATCTTCCAGGAAAATGAACAATGTTTTCTCATGATTGGTAAAATATATTTAGACTGGTGAGTCGTAAACTTTTTCCACACATGCTCAATAGTTTTGTGGCACGGATTTGGAAAACATTTTTACGAAACCTAATATTACCCTGCTGATGGATCACCCATTCGTATGTAGGTTTCCTCCATTTTGAAGACGATATGTCTTTATTTTAATAACTTTGTAGTCTTGCTTCAATTTATAAATATGATACAGATTTGTTTGTAGAAACCTTAAAGGGATCCATGATTAGTTGTAACAATAGACTTTATGTGAGTAATATTTATTTGAGATGTAAAAACAGCACAGCAAAAATACTTTAGGCTGTTTTTTTGTTGTTTTTTTTTTAATATTGTCACATGGACATCACCATGTCATTTATGCTGCAATGCATTCTGGTTAAATGATGTATGCGTGGTCCGATCTGTCCAGCCAAAACAGCGATGAGTAACTTTAAGCGTTTTCAATTTGAACCAGACCTTGTTGAAACTGATGTCAATCACAAGCGGTAACTGCTGCGCACACAGTTAAATACACACTTTTACAACATCTTGACTTGTAATCTTTATTTGTTTTGTTGTCCTCAAACGTATTATGATGTGTTTTCTACCTGTTAACATTTACAATGGTGGAGTCACGTTTTTACATGCATCTATTATTATTAACCAGGAAACTTTTCCACGTTGTATTTGAAGTGATTACAAGGTATCCAGTCGCTATGGTTACTTAGCCTCATTAAAGATACTTTATGTTTCCTGGGTTTATCTGCTAACTCTCTTTTTGTTTTCCTTCTTAGTTGATATTTAACCTTGAAGTCCAGCTTTTACATCAACTTTTTCCTACTTATAAACATTTAGATTATTTTGACAATCCTACTAAGGATATAATTTTTATAATACGGATCCATACATCCCGTTACAAATAAATACCTTTAAAAAGAAATGCTAACAGCTCCTCTGATCTCAAACTTTGGTTTCTGAGCCACGTTAGCAAAACAAAGTTATCAAGTGGCTTTGCATTGCTAGACACACATCAAATACAGAAGTCCTCCAGAAATTGTGCCAACTTGCTATAAAAAATAACTATTTGTCTCTCTCAGGTTTTTGCCGAAACATAATTCTCTTTGCTGAAAAAGACATAAAACATGTGCCAGCAATTTTAAATGTGTCTTTTCACATTCAACTGCAAATCAGAGAGGCAGGCTTTGTGCTGTAACCCTGTTGCAATAACCACAACCATGTCAGGTTGAGTTTACATGGTATTCATCAGCCTACACAAGCAAATATTCATAACATTTGAAAGGGGAATTGTGAAATTGTTTTAGCAAATGGCTTCTTTATTTTAGTGCCAGATCAGCCAAGACCCTAGTTATCGAAGCATTTAAAAAACATCATGTATTCAAAGGGCTTTAGTTTAAGAGCCCAGTTTTAGTGGCAACACATTAATGAACACGCAGTGAGGGAACAAATGTATTGTTGTGTGTCACTAGATCTTCACTTTGTGTCATGTGAGCATGTGCTACAGCCTCCAGACCTGCTGGTTTTCATTAATATGTACAATAGCAGAATCATGTATCCTCTGATGGGGCTGCAGGGCATTGGAAAAGGTTACTCGCAGAGGAGGACTGCTGAGCTTGAGGCAAAGCGAGACATGACAGCCTCTTCAGAAAAAACATCTCTTTTTAATATATTCTATTAAACTGTTTTGGCAAATGAAAACTGCTCTTGGGCTCAAAAACTTTTAGTAAAACATGTAAACACTTTATGTCTGTCACTGAAACATCCACCATACACCAGCAATTTAAGCTATGAGAAGATACCAATTTACATTTACTTAAAAAGTAGATGTTAGACTTCACTCTTATCTTTTTTTCCTATGTGTCAAAGGAACAAAGAGAAAGTGTGATATCAAAGCTATGCGTTATTATGACACATAGTGCTTCCCAATTGGATGTGTACCTCTTGAACCTTTTTGCTTTTTGTTTCACTCCAAACACAAACATCATTGTCTTTTATTAAAGATTTGTGACAGTCCAACATAAAATCGCACCTGAATTTGAAGTGGAAGGAAACAGAAACATGGGTATCATCATTTTTACAACTAAACATTTGAAAAGTGTGGCACACATTTGTGTTCTCCACCTACAAGTAGCCTAAACACTTTGCAGAATAGCCTTTTGCTAAAAATGTCTCAGGATTTGTCTACATCACTTTTACATATCTAAAAAAAAAAGGAATTGTTGCCCATAGCTAAAGCTCAGTCAGATTGGATGAACACTGTGTTTGAACAACATTTCTAAACTCTGGCAACAGATTCTCAGTTAGATTTCAATCTGGGTTTTTGACTTGACCCTTCTCCAAGAAAATGCTTTGATCTAAACCTTCACATTGTAGTGTTGGCAGTATGCTCAGAGTAGATATCCCTCTGGAAAGTGGATCTCCACCCCAGTTCTGTTTTTTTTTCTTTTTAAAATGTGCACTTTATTTTGTTCCATCCATTCTCCCATCATATATAAACAGGGATGAGATAATAGCCACCTAAAATAGTTAACAATTTAATAAAAAATGTATTGGAAAGTGCAAATGTATAAAAACCTCAACAGCTCAGACCATATTTATGTCAACTGATCTTAGTCTATAAAAGCGTTGAAGTCCCTAGTAAAGAAATTAGTTTATGTAAACTGTAATCCAGAGTTTTGAGTCTCTATTAGTCATATACTTCATAGATCTGACCTTAATGGACGAGTGGAAGAAAGGAAGCCATTTTATTTGTATAACCCAGTCAGCCAACATAAAAAAGAGAGCAAAGTACGAAGCAAAAAGCTGCAGAGGGAAGAAAGACCACTGAGTACAGGAAGCCATGTGATCTTAAAAGGACTATGAAGATGGACATTCACAATGAGAGTGAGTTAATGGAAATGGCAGACAGGGTCCAATTTAGTGGAGATTTAAAAAATCAAATGCCACAGTCTATAAATTTGCCACGATTTAAAGCACAGACTTCTGCCTGAGACGGTACAAATGAGTTGGAGTTTTGTGAAACAATTTGCTGTAATATGAAACTGTACTGGGCTTCCAGCTAAAAATCACTCTAGCCTATATGTTATGCCTTGTAAAAGCAATTGAAAATAGAGTTTGAATTGCTCTTTTATCAGTTCAAGTACGAGAATGGAGAAATTACATAGCCACTCCTTTGCTGTAAGACCAAGCAGCCATCAACTTTGAGCAATGCACCACTTGACTTGTGGTGGTATAATATAAGAGCACCTATTCATCCTGCAAACTTCTATCATCTGGCACAGAAAGCCACTAAATCTTGTTATAAGCTCAGAGGGGATAGAGTGGCTCGCCGTTTATGAACGCTGCTTGGAAGCCCTGGGTACATTTTAGGAATTATTCCTGCTCCTTTAAACAGCAAACAGCAAGAAACCACAGCACCAGTTGCGGTCATTTGTTACAGGTTTAATGTTGTTGTGGCGTGTTGTCTTGTAGCAAGGCAGCAGATCGGCTTCGGCCACGTCGTCTCTGACCTTCAGCTCTGTCTCCGATTTACCAAAGCAAACTAATTAAATCTGACAGAAGAAGAGCAATTCTGCATTTTAGTTCATACATACTGAGAAATAATTTCAACACACCAAGGAACGGGCAACAGTTTTAGATAATGCATGCGCTTAACTTTTGCAGCCCTGAATCTCCTGCCTCTCAAAGTCATTGTGGCTGCTTGAATGAGAAGCGTGGCGAACACGCTTAGGCTTAGCCGCAGACCCTTTAAGAGTTACTTTGAATGTTTTTCTCTCTTTATTTTTTCTGTCTACTAAGCTAACAAAGGAGGGGTAACTTCACTGCAGAGAAAGAAGAGACGGCTTGATTTTAGATCAATAGTCCACAGAGAGGCTATATAAACCAAAAGCATAATAATAAATTTTGTCATATATTGAAGATGCTTTTTTAACTTCATCAAGACAGAGGAATGCAGTCATAATGATTTATAGCTTGGCAATGCTGCCCTTCAGTGGCAGCTGGCTAGAATAACTTCCTTTGAAGATCAAGTTTTTCTTTAAATAACACTGTTTGTGCTTGTGGAAAATAAAATGTGGAAGAGAATAAACCAGAATAAATCATTTCAGTTCCTGTTTTCCATAACAACTAGCCTCAGACTGTGAAAATATTTTATTGTGACAAAACTCCCTTTTTCTGATTTCCAAAAGTCATTCCTCTCCATTGTTTCCTCTTTGCAATTTGAAGCGAAACCCAACGACTCCTCAGAGTCTGTCTGGTTGAGCTTTTACCATGAGGGAGTTCACCTCTATGTAGGGCAAGCGCACGTAAATGTCAGGGTTTGTCCCGCCAAAAATAAAGACAAATGTGTCGTGGCACATGCCCGAAAATGTAATCTAAGGTGGTGATCCATCAACGGCCCATGTTTCAGGCCTGATTAGGCTGCCGGTTTCATCATCTTGATTCTCAAGGACAACCCCGATGTGCAAGTATTCTTCTAGTTCCTTGAAAAGCAGATCAAAGTGTCTGCATCAGAATAAGATCGTCCCAGCTTCAGATTTTTGGGAATGCAGAAACCTCAAAGCCACATTTAATCTGGTTAAGGAATTGTCCTCAGTCGCCACTTTGCTAGCATAAATGTCACACCATTCCCCATGCCCAGCTGAGCGACACATGTTCATTGCATTTGATGGTGCTTCTGACCTCATTGTGACACTGTCTCTCCTCCAGGCCTCTTCACACAGCCAGACACTAAAATGGGGTTATGTCATTTAAAAATGCAATATCGTTTCTTAAAAGCTATTTACTGCTTTTGCAACACTGTCTTTTAACTCTACGATGATAAGATTGTGAACTGCAATGCCCTTTTTCTCAATAACACCGGCTGGTATTTACAGAGGAACACCAGTCCATGAGCTGCCACAAACATAAAAAACCACAATGCCAAACAAAGTCCACTGGTGAAAAATAGCATGCCCAGACCCCTAAAACACATGTATAAACAATATGCATTACATCAGTGACCACCCATCTCTGTTCATGCTTACGTCACCAAAGAAATGTCACGAAATGTATTTTCCAGCCTCAAGGTACCACACAGTGTACAACAACCACCTACATGTTCACTAATACTGTGCTGGACCACACATAACAGCAAACAATGACTGCGACTGTTGTCTAAGATTAAAGCATTCAGTATCACAATGTTTCCTTCCAGGGTGGCAAAGAGGGTTTTTTTTTTTTTGTTGTCAAGTTGTTTAATACATGATGAGAAAATCAGACCGCTGCAAAGGTCTTGTTTATGAAAACCCTCACATTCTTGTTAGGATTAAAAAGTTGACAGTGTGACCTCTATTGAATGAGTGAAAATAACTCTTCGTAGTATACAACACTACAAATCCTGTCTTTCCATAGAGTTTCCTGTTAAAATAAATAGTTCAGGATTTTTGAAGTGAGGTTAAAATATGTAGCCCAAAAGAGACAATCAAAACAAGCTAAATAGTTAGCCTTGTTAACCAAAAACAAATCATATCTCAAAATGGCCGGTGGTCTATGCGAATGGTTTTTACACACATTTAACCAAACCTCATCTGTGCATTGAGTTGATATTTATACAGATGCTGATGATTTTTTACACGGGAATAGGAGGTAGAAAGCAATGTGTAGGTAATGATCTTCCTACGTGAAACAAGTCATGAGAACAAAATATACTGTTTTCAGAATAACTGCCTCATAAATAAAGTAGAAAAATATTAACCCTTCTGTATGTTAAAGTGGTTATAAATCAACAATATTATGACTGTTTAAGTGAATGTTTTGTTTATTTTTACATTACTCTTTTATTAGACATTTACTCTGATCTAAAAGTCGTCCTCAAAATCCAACATGTGCTTCATATTTTTTTAAAGGGTAATGATAGCTGCAGTTATTATACTGGATATGCTGAGTTGTGTTTCTAGTTGTAATGGTATTCTCAGAATTATGTAAATGAAACACAGCCTTAACAGACTGCCAGCTGTTCTTTCCAGTTCATTGTTGACCACTTCAGTTACTGTAGTGGTTCTCTGATATCCTGCATAGGATGTTTTTTATGGGTCTTTTGTTTTTGTTGCACCAGATATCTGTGTGCCTAAAGAGCTTACCCTCTTGTCTAAGATTATTGGCTCTACATCTTAGCTTAGTTCATAGTAAATAATATGCTTGATATCTAACTTGTAAATTGTTCATACCAAATGTTCCATTAAAGGCTGGTATAGTATTGCCAGTTGTGCATGTACCGTAGTTTGAGAACCGTCACTTTGCATGTTCTTAGTCTTTGTTTTACACAGGAAGATCTTTGGTGGTTCTCCCCTTCCTACTGTACTTCCATCTTCTATGTGGAAGATCAGTTGTTGTGCTTTACTTGCCTCCTAATTGAGAACAATATCAAAGACAATTGTATTGCAGTTAAAAGTTTGAAGACCAGTGTGATTTTCTGGTTGATATGTCACCAGGATAAACTGAAAAGATGTATTTTTCTGATTTGTGCTTTAAAATACTGTGGCACCACATTCCCTAAAGGATTAATAGCTTAAAGAGCTACAAATAATCAGAAAACTAAATTGTCTTTTTTCTTCTTCTCCGCTGTCGTTCATGCAGGGCAGCCATTTTGGGTTTTGAGGTTTTGAGAAACATCTGACTTTCCTTCACAGTATTCTGCCTTTCTAGGAATATTATGATTTTTTTTTTCACTGCAAACATAGAAATCCCAAATAAGACCTGTCATGGGAGGTCTATCCACCATGGAACTCTATCCACTAAATTACTGCAGTTCAGCAACGTGAGTAAACCACGGCTTAGTGATATCCAGGTGTTCCAGCAATTCGTACAATATAATATGGCAGCCTAGACTCATAGAAATGTTTTAGTCTGTAAAGATTGTGGTTCTTTCATAAAATAGTTTTTTTTTTACATCCTAGAAAGCAAAGAAGCAGAGAATGTGCTTTCTTGGATGTTTTCTTTCTATTTTTAATGAGAATTTCTTTTTAGTGCAGGTATTGCCATTTGGTCTGTGAATACCTAAATAATAGTTTTCTTTCTTTATATACTGTATATTTGTATATGAAAGTTAGCTTTTACCAAGGTGGTTCCCCTTTTAAAAAAAAAAAAAATCTGAGAACCTCTGGCTTAGTTAAATCCAGGTGTTCTTTTTTTCCTCTTTTTAAATTTTCTCTCGCAGCGTCCCGTCTACACGTGTTGTAGTACCTACTATTGCCCATTAGGTGTCGCTCAATCCCTGGCCCTTTTGAATCCAGCGCCCAACCTCTGTTCCGGACTGTCTGGATTAGTCAGCGCTATGGACCAATCACAGGCGAGCTGGGCGGGACATCCATTGTTACTACAGATCCTGGGAGAAGTTTGCAGCCGACCTGCTGCTGCTGCACCTATGAGCCTTCACGTAAATGAATAGCCCCGGCTCGACGCGCCACAAGACGAGCTGATTATGCCGAGATAAGGAGCATATGACCCGCGCTCCCTCCGATAATGGCATGCGATGACGCTTCACCCGCCGAAGACTTCCCGGACACGGTGATGCCCAGGGGGGCTCCCTGCATGTGCGGCAAGAAGTGCAGGGGTCGGAGCGGCAGCGCTGTCTTTCTGGGATTATTCCTGCTGTCGCTCACCCTACACGCAGTCACCCTGGTCTGCTATTTGGACCTGCGCTCAGAGGTGAAAAGGGAAATTACCCACCAGAAGCGGGACTCTAAGGTGACACACGCCGGGGTTGACCTGGATGACCCGGTGGGGGTTCTGCCGCCCGGCCACCCGCGGATGGACACCGGCAGCAGGCACAGCGAAGAGGATCGAGAGGTAAAAAGAAAACCTGTAATGAGATTCAGCACGCTTCGTCTTTCGGAGGCTGGTTGATTGCTCCCGTTTCTGTGTCAGGGTGTCAGGTTGTGTGTCTGTGTTCTGTCCTTGGCATGTTTTACTGGCCAACTTCATGTGCAGAATCCTGTCACCAGCTTGTTTCAACCCAGTTCCCAGGGAGATGTATGTTGAGAGAAATATTTGATTCCCTCATCTTTCAATCTGTCAGGTAAACCCATCTGCCCTGGCTCAATAAAGCATCTCCCGTTGGAGAATGTATTGGAATAAACTCATACAATTTATTCATTATTCCAGTTTGTCATCTCTTTTTTCAGTCTAAAAACAGAGAAAGAGTTGGATGCTCAGAGTTTTCGCCCAGCTGGAAACGCACAGGGGGGTCAGTGAGTGTGCTGGAGCAGGTGGACTGCACATTAACTGAATCACCAGCAGGTGCAAAGCCCCAAGGGCTGATGTAAATTCATCAGGACTTAGATGGGGCACTTGGTACTTGGAGCAGAGCCAGTCTCCGTCTCACATGTGTTTTCCCTTTTGGCAGCGGCTTGATTGAACACTCATTGTGTTGTCTGTGGCTTTGGCAAACAGCCTCCCCCCCTCCGACTCCTCCACTCCCTAATTTGATCAGCACGAAAAGTACCAAGTTGTATCTCTCAACTTTACGTTGCCGTCTCACTCCTGCTCATTTGTCAGCGGTTGTGTAAGCTCTGTGCTGGAGAAAACGATCCTCTGTGTGGGACATTGGCCAGGACCTGTAGCTGTCACCCTGAGGAATTTAAGTTTTCCAGTGCAAACACATTTATTCCTCTGGAGGGAACATTAATGAGATCCATCGTTCGTATTGGGATTTCTCCGTAATATTTTTCTCTCACGAGCTCGGGATATTTATTTAGCTGTGTCTTTGCTTGGCTTATTTTAGATAGTAGCTGCTTCCCTTGTTGTAGCCGAGTGAGACGGGCCTGGTATTCGGCCCAGATGGTGATGCTTCATGAGGAGAAAGACTGTAGCCCAGCTGTAAATATTTAACAGTGCTGTGATGCTGTCCGTGCCAGATGTCTGCATTAAACAACTCTGATTACACGTCCCACAGTTTACATAGTTGGAGAAACAGGAGCATGTGGCATTGAGGCCGCACTTGTTAGCCTTTTTTTTTTTTTTTCCAAGTCCGTTCCTTTGAAGAATCTCTCTTGTAGAGTTAAAAAATGTTTATTGGAATCTTCACACGCGTCTGCATCAAAGGCCCCCTCACATTTCAACCCAGTTCCCGGCAGGAATGGTTGAAATTTGATGTGACGTACAGGTATACAGACAAGTGTAGCAGAACAATCGCCATACATCTGATGTGGAAAACATAAAACAAGTGGAACTGTCCTTCACAGCATGTGTAACCTGGATTTGATTTTTTGTGCGTATAACCTATGTTTTGAGAAAGACAGGTGATATGGATGTCTTCATTATGGTAAGACTTTTTAAACATTTTGAAGCATGTGTCTGATCGGTTTCAGCAGAGTTTCTGAGCGAAACAAATCCATTTTGCCTCTATGAACAAGTGCCCCCAAAAGTATTTCAAAGGAAAAAAAAAGAGCTGTTTCTAGTTTGGCAGCTTCTTGTATCCAACTGAGAAGAGAATGATTGCTTGACATCCCACTGTTACTGTAGGTGTCAACAGATAAAACAGAAATGGGTTATCTCTGCCTTTTTTGTCAGGTTTTACTCTTGTCAGTTTACCTCTTTACCATTTCATACCCCTATTTCACATATGTACATTGCCTTTTGTCTCTATAACTAAACCATTTTGCACTTATATACTTTGTGAACAGGTTTTTCCAATAATTATAATAATAAATTGCCAATAAATGTTCATATTTCACCCATAGTTTGATTTTATTGTATATTGCTTTCTGAAAACTTAGGTTAAGTATTATCCCTTTTTAATTTTGGTTCTGGTTCCTCCTGTGCAATATGACAGATAATGACCCAGTATCAGACCAAAAGGACTCTAAATGAGCTCACATAATTCACTTTGCATAAAACAGACTGTGAGTAGATTATGGAAAGTTAACTTACGTCAATATAGATACAAGTGAATGCTAGGTTCATATAGAAACGTCAAGCAGTCAACCAACAAGTCGGGTATGACCAAACTACAAACATAGAAGTAGAGAAGGGACATAATGACTCCATGTTGTCCCTACAACGTTTCTCACCTTTTTGTAATTTTTTTAGCAGACTTCTTCTGGTGTTAGATGGAGCCATCTACCAAGTGACGCCAATGGACATTCTGTGCTACATATTTCATAAAAGTAGATGTCTGCTTTAAAACAATACATAAGTGAATTAAATTGTACAATAGCTAATAGTAGTTTTGCCTTGTAATGAACCAGCAGCCCCTCCATTGTGTACCCGACTGCTCAATGACCTCTAAACACCCCTGTGAAAAGGTGGCTATAGAAAACGATGGATAGATATTAGCTGTGTTTGTCTCCATAACCCATGAAAATACTGAACCATAAAGAAAAATATTTGGATCCAGGTCACTTCACCCCTTGGACAGTTGATAACCTTTGAAGTTTAAAACATTTTGTACTCAGGAAAAGTTCTGTAGGAAACACAGCTGTGCCTCAAGTAATGTTTAATTACCAATTTATACAAAGTCTTAAAAGAGGGTTTCATATCCACTTAGAGAACAGATGATTTTAGGTCATTTTCTAGAATGTAGAATTATTTTTTATAATTATTTATCTGTAAAATTAATCAAGAAATACTTGGGTAGTAATAGAAATAAACTGATAAAAGCTTAAGAACATTAATTGTTTACTTCGGTTTGTTTGGAGGCAGTAGCAAAGGACAAAAGATAATTGGCACTTTGAATATTGTATTGTTTGAATACTTCAGAGAGGAATTGGTACACTGTTACAAAATGGTAGTAAAAGGGAAAGAAATGGCATTGTGTGGGTTCAAGTTGGTAAAGGAGCATTTCTTTGAACTGAAGACATTGTTTATAAGGGCTAATATTCACACTTTATTGCATATTTGTCAGCTAGAACCTGCTGCCTTCTCTTAGAGTAGATGTCTTGACTTATCTCAGTCAGTCCTGAGAGTAAATCAGAAGATGAAAATCCAATCAGAAGAAAGCAGCCACTAATGGGTATTAGAGATCAAAAATCTTGTGTGTATAAGCAGAAATGGAACTGATGAGGATAAATGCAAGTCACATCCAGCAGACTTTAGTTTTCTATGTCAGTGACAAGTATTCATCTCGATCATTAAGAAGAATGGCAATGCTTAGATCTTTAAGATTTTTTAGAAACAATCATAAAACTAAGCAGCCGTTTCCGGAATGCAGGTAGAACTTAAGAACCACTTAAAAACTTAACAGTTTCACCAAATCCTTCCAGTTGCTCTCTTAATCCAAGCAGATGAGCTGGCGATTTATGATCTGGGTCTGGGAAGTGATCTTAACAGTCCTCACCTCCACCTCACTGTTGGTAATGCCCTTGAGCAAGGCAGTAAATTCCAGCTGTTTCGCAGATCTGCTCAGTTCCCAACAGTAAAAATAAAACAACCTCCGTCCAGGTGTGTATAGCGCTAATATCTAGGATGGCAGACAGCGAGATGTGGGGGTTGAGCATGTTGTGCCTTTATCCACCTGACATCAGCGAGAGAAATGTATTAAAGTGTGATTTAAGGATTATTTGATCGTGTTAGCTCGGCTCATGTTTTCTTCTTGAGCCTTCTGTTATATGAAATAATTCTGTGCTCTGATCTGTGCCTTCAAAGTCTCAGAGAGAGCACATGCTGAAACATCTGGAGTCTGGTTAATGGCTATTAAAAAAAAAAGCCAGTTTGATGGGAATCAAACTCAAAAGTCCTTACTCGCGTACAACGTTGAGGCGCCGGGTGGGCTGTGACCCTCTTTGATTGTAATTTGCTGCCGATAGCTAAAACAGCAAGTATCATGATTGTTCACTCGGGTATCATGCTTAAATAAATGAACTGTCGTAAAAGCCCAATAGGAGGTTAAAACATCGACAACGTGAGCATGCAAACACATAAGCACGCACAGCCTGAATCGTCCTGACAGGCAGATGGCGCAGACAGATTGAGTCCAGAGTCGTCGCAAACATCAACCAAAATAATAAATTCTCGACACGTTCGAGTGAGGAATCTCTCCGCCAGCAAGTGTTGCAACAGTCCAAGGGATGATTGGCTGCTGACAGGCTACATCTCCCTCAGGTTGAACTTCATAGCGTATGCGTACTGTTATTGAATTACCCGGGTTATGGTTTAAAACACATGGCTCGCCCAGAGAGAAGCGGTTAAGACGGGGAGGCCGCCCTTTTTGTGTGTGGTGTTTTAAAAGAAAACACGCCATCATCGTCGAATTCGATCGCTTGAATCACAGGAGTATCACGAGCCGTCGGCTCTCGGGAGGATGCATGCCACTGGGGTTAGTAATGCCTGCACAGCGGTGATGGGCACCCGACATGCAACATCAGCCACCAGCCCTCGGTTTCAACTCCTCAACTTTGTAACCTCACATTCTTAAGCACTATTGGGTTTCACACATCTATGCTGCAACCAGGATGGATATTTAGTGCAGTAAAATAGAAAGGAGAATCTGCTTGTCGTCTTTAGTCATCAAAAATATGACTATAAGTGCTGATGTTTAAAAGTGCTAGCAAGCATACAAGCTTTTGGAATGGTGCTAATTAAAGCAAAAGGAGCAATCCTGTAATAGCAAAATTACACAGCCTGGGGTGACTGAATTTTAGTCATATCCTCACGAAGCAACAGGGAATCGCATCCACGGCTCGCAACAGCAACCCCCCTCACTTTGAAGATTTGAAAGCCCTCTAATTAATTGCATTTTCCCTTTGTGCCGAAAAAGAATGGTTTACTCAATAGTTGGCACTTGGCATACATACCAACACGTTGTCATCCTGATTTACTGTAACTCGGCGTGCCTTTGAAGACGATGAAGGCTGCAAATGTTGTAATGATGTGAAACCAAGCAAGCGAGAGTGTGAAACCATTCCGCATGGTACTTTAATGGGAGCTTTTAGTTTAAAATTAATTTTTCTTCCCCGCTCTTATGCCTTCATCTGTCAGCTGCACCGGTTTGGTAGTAGCCTCGCAGACTGCTTGTTTGTCTTTCGTCGTTCTGCCGGGTCCTTAATCTCGGGCCAGAAATTGGCTGCGAGATCATGTTTGACTGTCAGAACAGACGAAAGTGTAAAGCCATATGGCTGAACATACACACCAAGAATACTTTTGAGATCCCCTTCTTCCCCCCCCCCCTCGTTCTTTTACACACCAACAGCTGGAGAGGAGATGTGGAGGCACCTGCATGCCAAATGAACAGCGAACGTTTCTGCTCCCAGAAACATCTGGAGCGGCTGTGTGTCCGTAAACTGTTCCAACTCGCGCTCGTTCATCGGTTCTGGATTTCCCGGGCCTCGTAAGGTCAGACATAGCTGGCAGCTGGTCAGGGACGTAGATGTTAACTGCACTCTGAGCCGGCTGGGGAGGTGTTCGACATGATTCAGCTCATCGCTCGCTTCAGGGAAGACATTCGGGAGGGTGGGTGTTCCCACATCTGAAAAGAGGTATAGAAAACTAGAAACATAACTTCTTGTGTCTGTCTTCCTATGGTCTGTCAGTGGTTTTGGTTTAAAACCTCACTGAGGAGACACTGGGAGTTCACACTGCTTCAGAAGGGGGCGATATCGGGTTGATGGTGCTCCGTGACTGAACTTTTAGAAATATTTCCTATTTTACTATCTTAAAAAAAACGCAAACCTCGATGTATTATATTTATGTTGTAGCCTAACACATAGCAAATAAAACCGTGAAATGGAAAAAAATGCATATAAAAGCTGCTTATAGTTTCTAAAATATTTTACACTTAAATATTTTTTAATGTGATCACATGTCAAAAATGTAATGCCAAAAATGAATATCCTCTATGGTTGCACAATTTTGGAAAATATTATTGGTGATTTTTTTTATTTTGTATTTAAGTTAACAAATCCACATCTGTGTCAATCCCCTTATTATCAGTTGTTCTTCATTCACTGTGACCTTCAGCCCTCCATTGTGAGATTAATATTTCACTAACAAAATAATTGTGATATAGTATACAGCACTAATATTATAAGGAAATAACAACATTTTGTATAATTTTCTTGTCAATTGACAAATACAGTATGTCCTACTTTTGTTGATCTGACATGTGAAATTCAAACATTAAATATTGCACAGGTGGAAATAAAGGGCATGTGTGATGCTGCACATGAAAAGAAATATACGTACAGGTTGTAGGATGTGATAAAATAAAGTCTGTATGGTGGTTTGGATGTTTTTGGTGCCAGGTTTCAGGGCAGTCTGACACTGATCAGCACACCAATATGTAGGTCATATAAATAGACAGCAGTGGGAAAATTGATTTACGGATCTTAAATCAGCCACGCCAGATCTGTTTCTTGGAATTTTTTTTTTTAAATTTTGGTTATTCATGTCACCAGTGAATAGGTTGGGACCAGGTGCATATGAATAGGTGTTGCTCTCTTATTAACCCCACCTCATGTCCTCCTTTTGTGTTGAAAAAGAAAAAAAAAGGTGAATTTTAGAGCGTCCGTGGCCAGGTGACGAGTTCAGACACAGACAGAAACGACTCGGGTTACGGGATAAATTACCGCCCGTACTGGGACAGACAATGACTTGGCCACAGGTGAATGTCTCGGCTCGCGTCTTTTTAAATGCCCCAAGTTGTTTCTGTGCAAACATTATATGCCAAGAATAGAATCAATACTTATAACGTGTGTTTCCCTCTCAAAACCCTGGATTGTTTTTCCTTTATTTTCTTTTTACTTCAGATGCTTCATCCCAGATGGCTTTGCTGCTATTGATATTCACAGCTGTTCGATTCAGGGCTCTTTTGTTCGACGCTTGTTGCACGTTTGAGTTCTGGGCAATTTTCCACTCTTAAATTTTCCCTCACCCTCTTTGTGTCCCCTTCAGGAGAGATTCCTCTACAGAAACGACGACTTCCATGGCACAAAAGACAGCAGAGGAAGAACGCGACGAGCAAAAAGGAGTCCTGGCAGGGAAACAGAAACAGGTGTGAGGCGTTTTTTTTTTAAAATTCATCCACACCCTTACAAAGAAGCTGTAATCTGATGCTGTGTTTCCCACCTTGTCATTTTCCACCTTTAGATTCACTACTAGAGGTGCACCAATTAGGCTTTTCCCTGGTTGATACCAATTTCCAATTTATTTTGAGGTCTGACCTGCCAAACATATTTATAGCACTAATTTATAGCAGTAAATTTCCATGGGAAGGTGATCCATGAACATTTGGAAATAATTTCAAATTGCAACCTTGTTGGAATTAAATGGAAATTGTGGCCAATTTTATGCAATGTAGTCTTACCCCTGTTGTTGGCCAACATAAACATCAATGTATCGTTTGTCATATTCAAAGATCCATGCAAAATAATGCCATTAAAAAAGGTTTCCACAGATTTATTTGTTTGCAAAACTTGATCAAAATTGAATTATTTTACTGCTCATTCAGTTCTTTCATTGAAGAAAGAACAAAATAGGAATGTCAATAATATTGTTCAAGGAGAACTTGGGAGAGCCCATTTAGATTTTTTAATGGATTTTCTTTTTTTGCTCCCTTAAAGTAAAAAAAAATCTAAGCGTGGTCACAATTGTGGCACATAGACACAAGTTTGTAAAACTGTGTCTATGTGAAGAAGAAATTTACTCAAGATTAATGGCATTATGTCTGGTTGTTTTCCATCCATCCATCCATTTTCTGTTCACCCTTTGTCCCTAATGGGGTCGGGAGGGTTGCTGGTGCCTGTCTCCAGCTACGTTCCAGGCGAGAGGCGGGGTCACCCTGGACAGGTCGCCAGTCTGTCGCAGGGCAACACAGAGACATACAGGACAAACAACCATGCACACTCACACCTAGGGAGAATTTAAAGACACCAATTAACCTGACAGTCATGTTTTTGGACTGTGGGAGGAAACCGGAGTAAACGGAGAGAACCCACGCATGCACAGGGAGTCTGGTTGTTTTAGTCAACGTTATGCCAGAACGTACTTTCCTCGTCTATATTTAAAATCTCTATTCAAGCGGTGGCCATGCTTGCTAACCTGAGCTTTTTGACAGACTCTACTGACGAGAAGAAGCTGTAGAACAGCAGAGAGAAAGTGGGAGGGTGTGAGCAGCGCATACACAAGGATTATTGATATCACTAAGAACGTGCACCTGACTGTGATTGTTTTGTTTTATTTCTGACAGAGCAGCTTATTTGTGAACTTGACAGCGTTCTCCCTTCTCTGCATAGAGAGAAGTCAGAGAAGCTCATTATGCTTTCAGAACATAATGATAGTTTTAACAAACATGTAAAATGCTATACACATGTGTATATATACTTATATTTATACTGCCGTTTTAAGGGCCAGCCTCCAGGGTTAATTATCTTGGAATGGTTCCAGATCTAAAATTTCCAAATTATGCATCCCTGTCTTGGACTATAACAAGCACCAAGCGCTGTATGTTGCTTGTAAGAAGTAACAGTTTTGAATCCAGCAGAAAATGAATGAAATATAAGCATCAAGGTGTCTCCAGCTTTTACCTCACTTTTGGGAAACTCAAAAAAGTGCATCAGAATGTAGGGATGATATCACATAACAAATGTGTTAGGAGTTCTTATGTTTTTTATTGAATATAAAATAATGGGTTTGAGTTTTTGTTGTTTTTTTGTTTTTTTTAATACTTGAACTTCTGATTACCAATCAAATCCTTTCACAGGAAAACCAGCAGATGCTGTCCTCTGGATTAGTCCACTCTTGTTGACTACATTGCACCTGCTGACTTGACTGTTGAGCAATTGTTTCTGTAGTAACGGGGTTCGGTTACTGTGTAAATAAAGGGCTCATGTTGGGATTACGGCTCCTAAATTCTGAAAACTGGATGTTAATGGCTTCTCACTTCTCTGTGGAATTAATTATTTTAGTATTTTTTTAAACTTCTTTGTGCTGACTTTACAAAGCGACCCCACCACATCATTTGGCTGTGCTTTTATAGCAAAAACAATAAGTGAAATGGGATTGATTAATACTTGGATAGGAAGAAAGGACAACAAGGGCTTTGGGAGGGTTGCACCAATTCGAAACAGACAGTGAAATCCTCTCGATTTTCCTCAGTCTCAAAATAACACAGTCTCTCAAATGTCGTTCGCACCTATCATCGCACATCTGAATATTAGAATAATAATCGGCAGTGTTGATGGCTTTCATTATTTTAAGCTGATTTATGTAAACTAATAACTCCACTGAAGGAAAAAAACCCATATGGCCAATATGTCTGAATTAGCTTTTGTTTAGAATCTGAGCTATGCAAATAAAAAAAAAACTAACTTTGATGTTTCATGTCAGAGTGCAACAAGTGCACCATGATCACAAGGCATTCCAGCGTCTGTGGCGTGACACTGAATACTTGGGGTGTGGCGGCAGCGGGGGAATTTAGTGATTGTGTTCAAATTAGAAGAAAAAACTCACCTTTGAGAGTTTCTACATAAATCAGTAACGTCCCGAGCCTCTAAACACTAATCATTCCCAGGTCTTTCCTCTACGCAGAGCGCACAGACAAAGGCTTTTGTAATCTCAGCCTTAGATGTGTGCTGTTTTGTGTGCATTTATGCATGTGTGTCCTTTTTCTTTTTTTTTTTTCTTTTTTGCACGTGTGTGTGTGTCTGCAGCGCTCCTCTAACGGGCACCAGATTCCAGATAGGGCTGCTCGTTAAGAGAAATCTACGCGGATGCATCCAGTCATTTAGCCAGGGGAGAAACGCCGGCCCATATGTTTGAGGGGGGACTCAAACTGTGAGGTTTTAAGGTTAAATGGCCTTTGTAGTTCTAATGACATGGTAAACATGCACAAAAAGGCTTTTTGAAAGGATTCCTCAGCTGAGCATATATGTACGCGCGCACATTTTAACTCCGGAGCAGTGACATTGATGCCCCAGCGAACATCCGGGCGTGTGCGGCCGCGCACACAACAGCGATGCAGGGTACGGGGGAGGGGGGTTGGTTGCCGGTGGTGAATGTGTGCTTAAACAAACACATGCACACATGTACACACACTTTCATCTGTGTTCTCCATCTGGGTCTAATTCAAAGAAAAAGGATTTTGGCAGGATAAAGTATCTCTCTAATGATCTTCTCCAGTTCCACTGCCTGCGAATGCTTAAGGCACTTGTTCATACAGAGGAGGTGAAACCGCACTTACAAATTACTACACTACGAGATACCGCAGACTGACATACCTCCACTCCAGTGTGTTTCCACTGTGTTTCGGCGCGCACTGTCTGAATCTGGTAAAACCGATTATAGGATACCTGCGTGGAATGAACCGGACTCTCGGGATGCTGTCCAAGATGGTGATTATTCATGAAACTATTTCAGAAATAATCATGCTGCTGTTTTTTACTATTTCAGAATCAAATGGAAAGGAGAAGAGGAAAGAGAGGAAAAAAGGTATTTGTCTGCTTTTCTTTTGGTTATTGAGAAGACTGCGGCTTCGATCGCCTAATTACAATTGGTACTGTGCCTGGTGAGATGTCTATTGGGTTTTTATGTGGTAGACAAACACAAAGTAGTATAAAATTAGACGGAAAACTAGATTGTTTCAAACGTTTTTACACAAATATCTGAAATATGTGGGATGCATTTGTGTTCAGCAATCTTTCCTCTGATACTATTAAATAAATCCAGTACAACCAGTTAGTCAATTTACTGGTAAATAGTCTACACATATGTAACTTAATAGTAGTATAAATAGAGTTGTTCTGTGATGACCTCTGGGGTCATGAATAGGTCAGATTTGGATTTTTGAAGTGGTTCCAGCAGGTTTAAAGCAGGCGTTATCCCCAGATTTTAGCATCTCACTGGACTAATTCTTCCTAAAAATGGAAAGAGCTTTGGACAACTGCAGATATAACATTAAAAAGGCCGTCTACATAAACAGAAAGGCCTATCAGTCTGAGAAGCTGTCACCATGGTAACTCTGGAAGAGCTGCAGACATCCACCGCTCAGGTGGGAGGATCTGTCAACGGAACTACTTTTAGTTATGCAGGCCACACATCTGACCTTTGTGGAAGAGTGGCAAAATAAAAGCAGTTGTTGAAAGAAAGCAATAAGAAGTTGAGCTTTTCATTTGACACACTAAAATAAATGCATAAAATTAAGAAAGGCCATGTTCAAACTTAAAATAGACATGCAGAAGAAGTTTTAGCCAAAGGAGACCAAAAGTGAACTTTTTGCCCTACATGTCAAAGTCTGTGTGGCAGAAAACGTAGACCCCAATGCTCCATGCCCACAATGAAACTTATTAAAAAATCTGGCAAGACATGAAAATTAACATCGCCACTCACACTCTCTGACTGAATTTGAGTGATTTTGCGTGTCCACAATTAAATTTTTACTTCTAACTTTATTCACTTTGAAGTTATTTTACTAGCTGTTAAAAAAAAATAATAAAATATGCATCTTTTTTTTCACTTGCAAATAAACACAAGTTTGTGTTGATCTATCACATAAAAAACCTAGTAAATACAGTGAGGTTTGTGGTTGTAACGAGACAAAATGGAGTATTTGGAATATGAACATACTTGCGTGTATTTTGTTTGAAGGTTCCATCAAAACCTTCATGGCTCTGGCCTGTCTTCATATGACCACATCTCTTAAGATCATTCAGGGTTAAGTTCCTGATTAGATTCCAACAAAAGTAACTTTATTGTTTTTCTCTTTCTACAGCGAAGAAAAGACCTGGACCACCTGGTCTCCCGGGCCCCCCAGGGCCACAGGGCCCACCGGGCATCCCAGGGATCCCCGGTATTCCAGGAAGCAACGTTGTGGGGCCCGTAGGACCTCCCGGACCCCCTGGGCCACAGGGACCTCCAGGTCCTCAAGGTCCGGCAGGTACAGGACTCTGCGCAACATACGTTGAGATAACCGAGAAAACAGAGAGCTCAGAGATTTTCCACCTAGATTACAGTGCTCCCCCAGCACATCGCCGCTTTCCCACACTAGAAGGGGGCTAAAGTTGTCAAAATTGATTAACTCATTGCCTCCGCTGTGAGGCTGTCTGATTCAGGTTGTCAAACATTGTGTAGAATAGCAGTGATTTATCCTTAAACTATGTCAGTGTTTGTTTTGTTTAATCACCGCTCCTCCTTTTGTTTCTCTCCAGCATTGAATTGCAGGATTTTAAAAAAAAAAAAAGAAAAAAAAAATCATGTCTGTCTTTTATTGTTGCAGGGGTTTCTGATAAGTCAAAGAAATTCCAGGTAAGAGTACACCCTTCATTGAATTAAATCTAATTCTACAAATATTTGTCAATGAGAGGGCCTGCTTGCCCCCTTGCAAATTATTCACCTGGGGTTCTTTGTTTTCCAGCCGGCAGTGGTTCACTTACAAGGACAAGAAACAACAATCCAAGTGAGGGAAGGTGGGTGCCTTGCTCATGCTCACTCAGAGATATACTAGCGTGTTTGACACGAAGCAATAAGCACGAATTATCCCTGTCACTGCTGTTTGTCAAACACACAATTTTGGAGTTATACCAAACAGACGGGCCTGCCAAACACTGAAATTACAAGAAAACAAATTACATTTCTTTAGATTGTTGGCAGGCCTTTGATGGTTCACTCGAGAGATCCAGCACGCCACATCTGAGGGGATTATGGTCTTTATGTCGAAATGCGGAACCATCTACAAGTCCCTGTTAAAATGTAAAGCTTGTGCTATGTAAGAAAATATGTAGCCATGATAAATCATTTCATTTTTTTACACATATCAGGCCATGTAGTTCGTTCCAATTAACTTAGAAGGAAAAATTGCTAAATTAGTGCCCATCCTTTACCTGATAGTTAGTTGAAGCACATTTCCATTTGTTTTTCAGCATTTAGTTTTCTTTGGTACATACCTAAGATCAATGACAGTCAAATAACCTAATCTAACTAAACCAAAATGAAGTCGACCTGTTATAGTAGGAATTCCCTGGCATTTGCTGATTTACAACCTCTAGCTAAAGGTATACATTGCAGAAAGGTCACAAAGGATCTCATTGTACAAAAATTTTGGTGAGGACAAGAGTGTAAGAATCCACAGTAATATATCTTGGCACAGGAAAGAAAATCTTTAGTTATCAGAGAGAAAAAAAGGGACAATGGTTACAAAAGCTGAGGTTTTCTCTAAAACTAAAGCTACACAAAAGAAATTGGTGAAGGAGGCTGCTTGACCGCAGCACTGAAGGAGCTGCAGGAATTTCCACTGAACGCTCCTTGTGAGAACAGTCTTATGTATTCTCCATATGTCTGGACTAAGGATTAGGTTTACATGAGAGAAGCCTTTTTCTTTTGTCCAAAGAAAACATCCACGTCTGACTAAAACCTCTCAAACTGTGTGGGAATCTTTATGATCTAAAGGAGACAAACTGAAACCTTGGTCAAATATTTTAACACTAAAAGAACGCCATGCTAAGGGAAACATGATGATGGCTGTATCATGCTCTGGGGTTCGCTGGAAAATGTTATTTGTCAAGATGGATGAAGATATGAGTAGCTTTGACCCAAAGACTTCAGGTCCTTGCTAGAAAGATGAGTGATTTTATTTTTTCTGTGCCAAACCAAGTCCAACAAAATAAAGACTTAATGTGAAGAAAATTCAGCTTTTGGTACAGATGAGCCAGAATCCAGAACTAGAGTCGACAGAAAAACTATAAATACTGTTGGAGCATTTGGATAGATATGAAAGATGTCTGCAAAACTGAGTAGGCAGGTACTTAATCCTTCCAGGACTTTGCTCTGTTTTTTGTGATTGTTGCGGTTTAAAATGACTGATTTTGCAGCACCTTTTTTCAAAAAGCTGCAGTCAGAGTTGCAATTTTTTGGGGGCTTTATTTTTGCCATAGCGTCATCTTATAGAAATACTTAATATTGCTGCACATAATTTCCCCAAAAAAGATAATATTATACCATATATAATAATTAAAATGGAAATAACATTTTTAAGTAATTCTAGTGCCTGTAATTCATAGTAAAATCATGTTCTGAGGAGTTGTCAAAGTGCAAAAGTGTAATTCCATATCGGTCAATCAAGTTAACAATCAAGTTAACATACTTATTCAGTATAAGAAAATCCTACAAAACATCTCAAATGGTTTTTACAAAAACAAAAAAAAAGACAAAAAAAGGCAAATGTTACCGTTTAGCATCACATGCTTTCATCTTGCAGGTTCGACCTTCACAAGATGTCATGAAACATGACGTTAAATTAGAAGTGGGCTAAGGCTATTGGTCAAAATCCAGCCGAGTTGCAGTGATTGGTTAGAAAAGAAGAAAAGACAGAAAACGTTAAATTGCTTGGAAAGATTTGCAGAGAAGTGAATTTGTGAATGATGAGGTCATTTGAGTCAAGTTTCGACGTCACAACTGCCTGGAGGGACTGAACGCTGCCAAGTGAAGGAGTGAGATGCTCACAGACTGCCACCAATGAAGACTGATTGTTGACAATATTCAAACAAATTTCATTGTTTCATTTTTGGTCCTGTAAACAGATTTATTTCTTACTCAGTTGAATTGCGAAGAATGAATGTCAGCTGCTGCAAAATGAGAAAGTAAATTTTCCTGCTGGAGAAATGTTTGGTTCCGCGACTTTAACATTGTGCAGAATGATTGCAGCCTAACTGTTATCTTACTGCTGTTTCATGTTCATTTAACACATGTAAGCCTGCTTTAAATGTCAGAGCCACGTGGCCTGACGTCAGGACTGAAAGGCTCGCATGCTACCTCAGTCCTTCTCCTAAGACAGAGCACAAGCATCATTAAGCAGGTTTATATTCTGTCAGTGCCAAGATCTGTTTTTTGTTAAAACATAGCCACGAGTTGTTTATGTTGACCGTTTGTCTCGCCCTGTGTTTGTTGTGACATGTTTAGATCTGTCTCAAGGCGTCCTCAGGAACTGGAAGATGGTGTCCATCAATAAAGATGTGTTCAGGATGAACCCTCGCACCGGAGAGCTGGTGGTGCTGCTGGACGGTGTCTACTTCATATATAGTCAGGTAGAAGTGAGTACGGTCCTTGACGTAACTCCTTTAAAATTACAGTCAGAAGAGCTGGCAGCTGATCTTAAAAGAAATCCTGCCTGCTTTGTTAATGTCTGAGTCATTCTCTTCCCTCTGTGGCTCAGTGTGCAGCTCTGAAAGTCCTGCTTCTGCTGCTGCTCAGGCTTTCAGAGAACCCCTAAATTGTTTAGATTACCCCTCTCAGTCTTGTGCGGATCTCTTTTCTTTTCTCACCAGGTGTACTACCTCAACTTCACCGACATTGCCAGCTATGACGTGATGGTGGACTCCAGCCCGTTCCTACGCTGCACGTGCAGCATCGAGACAGGCCAGCGCAAGTTCAACACCTGCTACACGGCAGGCGTGAGCCTGCTGCGCTCGGGCCAGAAGATCTCCATACGCATAGCCCACGAGTACACTCTCATAAACATGACCAATCACACCACCTTCCTGGGCAGCGTCAGGCTCGGAGAGGCTCCATCTGCTGGACAGAACGGTTAACCACACTCGCCGTCTGCTGTCTTTTCATCCTGCCTTATGTGGGATTGCCGGGTTCCTTTCAAGGCCAATGTCTAGAGGACACTTGGCGAGCTTTGGTGACTTTTGTTCACTTTCAAACGTTTGCCTTTAAAAAGGACTCTGAACACTTCAAATACTTCCCTTCTACATGGATCTGTGCAGAGATACGCCTTTTGGAACCAAATATCCTCGTCAAACTTCAAAATTTCTATTTATAGTCACCCTCTACACGCAGTAGCTCTCTTTATAACAAGGAAGGACACTGTGCTGATAGGTACTTAGTAATTACGTACTTTTAAGTGCTGTTGAACAATGACAAAAAAACACCAGTGATGGTGCCTTGCAAATATATTCATGATTCACACTCCTTCTCAAAGCTTTCATCAGATTACATTTTATGAACATTTTACACGATAGACCAACATAAAGATTTCCTTAGATTTGAAGTGGAAGGAAAATAATTACGTTTTTAGCATTTATTTTTTGTTTTTTACAAATAAAAATCTGAAAGGTCGTCACCAGCTTTAAAATGTTAGCTACTTTGACTTTGCAAAAAACGTCAATCTCACAGATTGAATGGAGAGCATCTGCAAACAACAGGTTTTAGGTGTTGCCACAACATCTCAATTTGATGCAAGTTTGGCCTTTGGTTCATTTATGCATTTTTCATGAATATGCTTTGATCCAGACCATTCCATTGGAGTTCTTGCGTTGTTTGCAGTCATCTTGATAAAAACTGAACCTCCGCCTACCAACTAATTTCCTTTCAGAATTGCCTTGTACTTGGCTTTAGCCAGCGTCCAATCAACTCTGACTGGTGAAAAAAAAAAAAAAAAATCCTACACCATACCGCCATTGGGATGACATGACATTTTTATATTTTTATTAGTAAAGTTTAAATACATTGTATAATTTTCCTTCCATTTCACAGCTCTTTCTCTAAGGCCATCAAACTTCCAATAGCAAAAAAACCCTTAAAAGTTTGTGATTGTATTGTGGTAAGATATTAAAAAAGGTACTTTAGTGAGGCACTGTTTCTCTCATGATTTAGTTCCTGTTTCTATTATTTAAGCCTTTTCTACAAGTCATGGAAGGAGGAGCTGAAAACTCCACAAGATGCAAGGACGAAGGAAGGTATTCAAAGAGCAACAGCACTATATATATGTATATATATATTTTTTTTAATTTTTTTTGCGCACATTTGCACTACAGCATCCCTGCAAATTACCAGTGATAGGTCTCCCAGTGCTTGTTTAGTTACCTTATGACTGAATCCATGTAGAGAAACAAGTTGTTAATACATGCTTGTACATAATGTATATAAAATGGAATATACTTTTGTAAATGGAGTTGATTGATGGATTAAAATGTTTTCATTTTCTGCCTAAGTTCGCCTCCCTCGTCTTCTGTGTTTGTGCAGCCGGTGGTGTTCATTTAAAGGCCTCCAATGTCCCTCTTATATCAGCCCGAACTGGCACGAGCGCTGACAAGGATGAATGATGCTGTGCGATCGGGGCCTTTGTCTTTATTAAAATGTAGCTTTTTACGTTGTCTGCGAGTTTCACAACAAGCCGCGGAGTTGGCTTCAGTTTCAGCAGTTTTTAAATGAGTTCCATCTCTGAGAGGCAACAAGAGGACAGTTCCTCATTTAGAAACTCATTTTGAAACTGCAGGTTTCCGGCGTGCACTGATGTGCAACCTCACCCATTTGAGTAGCTGGGGGAACACCCCGTCAGCAGGTCTCACTATGCTCTATAATGCTTTATTCTCGCTAACGGCGATCATGTTTTGTCTTAGCCTTTTCCTCGCGCACAGGGTCAGTGTTTTAGAGAAAGATTTTCAGAAACTCCGAGGGGACATAAGTCAGCAATTAAATCAGCAACGTTCTGAGGGAGTCCATGGGAAACTGGCCAAGATGTCTAAAACAAGGGAGGTATGTCAATGATTACGCATTATGGCGTCATCTTGGACACTGTACTGCTGAGATTTATACCATTAGCGAGTATTCAGATAGTGCTGCAATAATAAATTTCCTCTCGATGCTTTGTTTTCTCCCAGGGCATGAAGCAAAGTGTTTTCCAAAGAGCTCAGAGTTCTCTGGAGAGCTTTTCTAGGAGAGTAAAAAGAGAACAGAGCAGCTGCAGAGGTGGGTTTGGAGCCGAGAACTAAAAAATAAAATGTGCTTATTAGTTATGCTTTACACTGTAAAACCCAAGTAGTAGGCAAAAACTCCTCCTGCTGCAAAGCAGTTTATTAACCAACATGCACATACACTTTTAATATGATTAAAATGACACGCATTGTTTGATTTCAAAAGTACTTAAGAGTGAATCAAGTTAGAACCCAACTACGCTGAGTAATTTGAGGTAACTATACATAATACAGCCTGCTCTTAAGGTGTCTGTGAACTTGCCAAGTTCACAAAACTTTAGATATTTTCTAATGTAGACATTATCAGTATAATGTCTGCATTAAGTGAAGCTAACTAAAATTGTTAGTTTGTATTTTTTGGAGGTGAGGTTCTATGAAGTTATTACCGTTGGTTATTATGAGTAATGTTTCTCTTTCCTGTTTGATTTGCTGACAGCTAGTCAGATGGCGGCTGCTTAAAATAATTGAATGAGAAACATGTCAGTGCAGTACAACACTATGGTAGCAAATATTAACATTTACAATCAGCAAACTGTTATGTTTGGTGCTGCTTTTTAAGCCAAGCAATGTCTTTTCCTATGTGGAGTAACTTTGGGTTACATTACTTCGAAATGTATGGTTAAGGGCTTTTTTTTTGCCTTATTTTAAATTTTAAATAATTGTACATTTTTAAGAACACTAAAAGATCTTTTAACAGACTTGGTAATCATGTATGTTGTCTATTGTTCCATACTTACTGAATCTCATGGAGATTTTTCAGATATTATAGAACAAATTAAGTAATCATTTTATAGTTGTTAATAATTAAAAATCTATTAATTATTTTAAGCACAACTAACTTTTGTTCCATAAGTGGAAGCAAGATACTGTCTCCAAAGTTTGGACGGTACTATAATAAATTTTAAATTAATTAGTCAAGACAACACATTTAAGTCATGAAATGTAAACGTGCATTTTTTCAAAGCAACTAAGTTTTTATCAAGTGCCGATATTTGATGGAACTTTTATAGACTACCTTTTTGTGAAAAGCCAAGTTATGGTAACTTGTCTCATTTATGAGTTGAGATGTGGTGCTGGGTTTTACAGTGTAATGTGGTAGTGGGATCAGAAATGATATCTTCACAGTTAATAAAATTAAAGCATGATTTTTATCTGCCTCTCTTGCCAGCTCCGTTATCATTCCTACAGTTGAGAGCTAACACTAACAAACAGCCAGAGAGAAGAGGTAAAACTAAATTCATGTACTTGGCCTCAGTTCCACACCTTCCTGCCATTATTTTTGAATAAATGTGTTTTGCCTTTCCCCCCAGGAAATATAACTGTGATCCCCTGGACTGTTTCTGCACAGCGAGGAAATACAATTTCACAGAGGGAAAATAGGATCGTTGTCCAAGAAGATGGTTATTACTTGGTGTTTGGACAAGTATTGTGTCATTCCAAATGAAGCGTAACTAAGTTGATATTGCATATGATTTATTCCAAGTATTCAGCTAATGTTCTACTTAACTCACAGGTTTTGTTTCAAAGTCAAAGCACAGTTATGGGTCATGTCATTCAAAGCTGGAGCTCCACTGAGGGAGAGACGAGACCCACAGAGCTCTTGCGCTGCCTGCAGGATATAACAGAGGGAGCTTATGACAATACGTGCTACACTGCAGGTCAGTGAGACCAAACAGCTGCTGCTTTTTGTTACATGTGAGCAGACAAATTCAAGGGTTCACTAAGAGTTGCTATATTTTATAGTAGGCCAATCTTTGCAGGCCACAGTGCTTTACAAAGATTAAGATATAAAAGCAAGATAATATGCATTAAAGACACAAATTTTATTGTAATTCAAAGAACTGAGGAAAACAAATGGGTTGTAAGCAGAAATTTATGTGGTCAACAATCCGAGCTGCTCTAACGAGGGCCGTCCTACCGCCGAAAAGAACAGGTCCAACTTTCCAGAATGTCAGAATGAACCAAATGTAGCACAATAACATATCACAAGTCTAAATTCTTCCAAGGCCAATCTTTTTACCAATATTTTATGTGCAGGACTTTTATGATGTGATACTGACTTTCTGTCGTTCTGATCATGAGTTATTTTGGATAGCTCACATGAAAAGCTAATCTGGTTGTTGAAAGTACTTTAAAAAAAAAAAAAACTCCTCATAACTTGTAATTGTAGGGAATGTGCACCTGCACGAGTTATTCTGAATACCACAAGCAACAGTTTAGTTAGTAAAAGGAACAACTTGGGAGGTCATTTTAGTCTTATTCCAGGTGAAATTAAACGAATAGTAAAAAAAATGTTGATATCTGAAAAGTGTTATGTCAAATACCCACGATGCTAATTAAAGGAATTATCCAATTATGGCTATTTGGAGCTGTAAGCACCCACATGAGTTAGGACAAAAGTCATTTGTTCACTAATTTGTCCTGAGAAGAATAATGGTTGAAATATGTAAAATGTTGTGGGATAATTAAAAACTCCTGCTGAATGTCTAAGAGGTTCCTATTGATCTGGGAAAGAAGGATTTATGAATACTGGACTGAAATAACTATAAATTCTTAGCATAACCTTTTAAGCTTTTGTAGATACAATAAACGTTGTATTTCCAAATACAATTTTAGATTTAGAAACTTTGTTTTTATGTTAAGTTTTACTATTAGGAATTTGATTTCAGATACCATTGATTTTAATCATAACCAGGAGGACATCTAAGCAAGAAGGATGAGATAAGAGTGTGCTATGATTATAGAAAATGACCTGACGCTGTCAGTGTAGCTATGAAACAGGAGGAAAAAAAGCTTTTACCTAAAAAATGGTTCCTATTCTTTAAACCTGCGCCTCTGCTCTTGTATAAGTCAGCTCGTCTTTCAGCACCGACCCACATATTTAAGTAGTTACACATAAGAGTGAGGAACCATAACAATTACTCTTATGGGCAGATGTTTTCGCTAAATGATTTAATGCGTGTCGAAATACATATACACTCTTCTTTGAACTGTGTTCTAGTCAGGTTGTGTCAGGCCAGCCGCAACATGATATATGTGGATAAAATAGCAGGAATCACAGCCATTTATGAAGTGAAAGGTAAAACTTTAAAAGTATTCAGAAATAGTTCTAGAGCATTTTTTTGTGCCATGCTAGAGCTCGAGGTTAAGTTATGAAATGTCAATTTACTCTCAAAATAAAGCATCTAATAAATGTGTATGTTAAGCAAAACTATAAAGTAGATCATTATAATTTTTAAATATGATTATCCGGTTTTAGGTACGTGTCTAACCAAACGATACAAATTTCTTTACTGACGAGACAGCAGCCTCAATAAGCCCCTAAATCAGGGGTGTCAAACTCCAGTCCTCAAGGGCCACTGTCCTGCAGTTTTTAGATGTGCCACAGATACAAAACACTGGAACGAAATGGCTTAATTACCTCCTCCTTGTGTAGATCAGGTCTCCAGAGCCTTGCTAATGACCTAATTATTCTATTCAGGTGTGGTGCAGCAGAGGCACATCTAAAAGTTGCAGGGCAGTGGCCCAGGACTGGAGTTTGACACCTGTGCCCTAAATTATTAAACACGCAGTAATATGTAAAATTTATATTTTTTTAGCTTTACATAATGTTATAATGTTATTCCCTCATTAAAAATATACTTGGAGTGTTGCCTTGATTCTTTTATGCATATTTGAGAAATCCTTTAATCTCCCGTGGCAACCACTGAGCTGTGCAAAACGCCTTGTGGACCGAGCTCTTTTCTCGGAGCTGCAGTTTGCAAGTTTCCAAGTTACTGACTCACAGAGTACACCTCCCCCGTGACTTTCCCACTCAGCTCCTTCAGACTAGCCAGCAGCAATTAGCAAACACCTGGTGGAACTGAGCTCATACTTCTCAGATAATGGCAGGTAAAATGTTGTTAAAGGGTTGATAGGGAAACACTGTTGTGATGATGTCCTGAAGGCGGAGTTTCAGAAAGAGGAGGAGTTTATAGACAGAGCATTTTCATAACAACTGAAAGTAACAAAGTTCTTGATTGTGCTATAAAATGCCACTGTACCCAGAAAATGCATAATACTGCCCCTTTAAAGTTGTTGAAAACCTATCCAGACTAGTTCAAGGATAATGATAAGTTGTTCATCAAGTTACATTTTATCTGTAAGAAAATACTGAAAAAATGGGAAAACATATAAAGAATAAAAAGGTATTTCAGTTTGAACCTACAGACAACCTCACATGTTTCTTTGTTCCAGGCACTGTGCACTTGCTTCTGGGTGAGGAACTGGAAATGATGATCCCTTGTCGACCATCGGCTCTGATCTCTCTGGAGGCTGACTCGACCTTTTTTGGTGTCATACAGCTAAACTGAAACAAGTTCACATAAATTAATGGTGTTACTGCAGGAAGTGGGAAACTGCCACAGAGCTGTGTGAAAGGATGCAGATAAACAACTATCAGCAACAGGAAAACAGCTGGAAACTTTTCTAAGTGTAAACAATATGCACACACAGCTAGACATTTAATTTGAGCACATTTATAATGTGGGGGGAAATAAAACTTACATTACGAAGGATTTTTTTAACCAAATCAAATGAATGTTTCAATTATTTGTATATTCACTGTAGATTATTTGTATATAACATCGCACGAGGTTGGAGCACAGGCAGAAAGAAGGATTTTTGACCATTTCTGATCACCCAATCCTGAGTCTTCTCTTATGCTCCCTTCAGTTCAGCTTGCACCACTAGTTGTCCATAGATTAACTGAGAGAAATGGGGAATTACTAATTTTGTGTCCGATCAACAATTTCTGTGTTGATGTTGTCAAAAATTTGGGATAACTTTGCTAGGACATGGTATTTCAAAAAACACTTTAGGCTATAACAGATCCTTCACACTTAACAGTAGGAATAAGGTGTTTTGGAGAGTTTTTGTTTTACCTCCCTCAGCTTTGTGCTCACTGTGTGTTGCGGCACAGTAAATGTGGCTTAAAGAAATGAGCCTTTGTGAAGTTATAATGATACCCCACAGAAATACAAACCTCCTGGATAAGTAATTTGAAGTAAAAAAAGAAATATTCAGCATAAAAAAAACCTAATTTGAATTCTTTATCCTTAAAAATGTATATTTTAAAACTTTTTTCCCCTGTGTGGTTGTCTGTTGCTGCTCTTTTTCTGTCCCACTAGGACCTTTCATCACTCTATTTTAAAGTGTCTCTTTATACCTCGCCGGTCCCTCCTGCTCCACCAACGCGTTGTCTGTTTATTTGTTCCTCTCCTCTATTTTAGGACTGATTTCCGCTTTCCTCAGACTTTGGCAGGAACAAACAGATGTATAAATTTATATCACATTGTAAAGGCTT
The DNA here is from genome assembly GCF_003331165.1 of Xiphophorus hellerii. NCBI lineage: Eukaryota > Metazoa > Chordata > Actinopteri > Cyprinodontiformes > Poeciliidae > Xiphophorus > Xiphophorus hellerii. The sequence continues at coordinate 21,009,558 of NC_045694.1, forward strand.
TACTTGGCTGAAATAAAGCTGCACAAGGCAATGTAAATCTTGCAATGTCTTTAATCCATTAAAAATGCGTATATAATTCAGCTTATGCAAGTGTCATAATTGTTAACCTTTTTACACTTCTTTTTCTTTTCCCAAACTTGCAAGAAACTAAATCAAAGAGATGAGCATATGTGTTGGAAATCCATATATATATTCTAAATTAAAGGAGATCTGTTTGCTTCATTTTAATAAAAAGGGAGAGATAATCAGTAGTCTTTGTCTAAAAATAGAAACCACGCTCTCTGTATCTATTGTCCACAGCTGTTTACTCTGTTGCTTTTTTGTGAAGCATGGGCTATAAGAGGTGGTGTGTGTGAGCTCTGAACACAGCAGGGGTACAGTATAGCAGAGCAGACACAATGGTTAGACATACGTTCTCTAATCTTGTACTTCTTTGGTCAATTACCCTTGGCTTTTACAGACCTGGAGGGACTCGTCATGCTTCAAAGGTAGGCTCAATGGCAGATTCTTAAAAGAGATCCATTTAGGCCCGAATTTTCTTGGGACGTGTAGTTTATTTTAACCATGATTAATGTTCATTTCATTTCAAGAATCAGTCCTGGAACAATCAGAACCTCTCCTCTGTCCCTTTGGATCTGGATGTAAGGCTCCGAAGGCTCGACCTGTCAAATAACTTCATCACGCAGTTACATGCTTTTGCTCTGCCGTGCTTGGAGGAGCTTGACCTGAGCGGCAACCAGATGGATCTTATCTCCGAGGCGGCTTTTGGAAACCTGGCCCGGCTTGAACATTTGAATTTGTCCAGGAATCGACTGAGCGTCAGCCTTGGCAGCAACAGCAAAGCCCTCAGATCCCTCGGCGGACTCAGGAGCTTGGATATATCAATGAACGGCTTGAGTAATGGCGCTGCTGAGCTATTACTGAGAAACAAGTCTTCCCTTGATCAACTTAAGATGACTGGTAATGTTTTAATAAAACTGTCACCCAGCCTGTTTCGAGAGAGCAAAAGTATAAGGAGTCTTATTATTGAGGATAATCTGATATCAGAAATAGCACCGCAGACGTTTGAACCACTAAGCCGATTAGAATCTCTCAACTTGGCAAGAAACAATCTTGCATTTATCTGTGATTTTACGTTGCACCAGGTGAAATATCTGAATCTCAGCAGAAATTCAGTGGAGTTCTTTGTTACTCCAGAGGACGCTGTGTTGTACAATCTTGAAGTTCTGGACCTCAGTCACAACAAGCTGTTATACTTCCCAATCCTACCAAAAATGAATCGACTAAAGTATCTACATTTGCAGAACAATTTGCTTGGTGCTCTGGATTCAGAGGCTGTGATGGTAACTGAAATAAACTCTCTTTATCAGAGCGCTGTAAATGAGCCGATGCTTCAAAATAATTATTTTCATGCAAACTGGAGGCTAATGCCGCTGGTTTACATTGATCTGAGCTTTAACCGCTTTGCCTCTTTTCCTCTTGAGACGCTGAGCTTGCTTAACTCTTTAGAAACACTCAATTTTAGCTACAACTGTTTGCAAAACATAAACTGGGATGTTAGAAATTATAGTGATCCGAGGCAAGTTCGTCAGATAATTTTCCATTCCTTAAAGCACCTCGACTTGCAGGGCAACGATCTGACCCATCTGCCCCTGCTCTTCCTCAAGACACTCACACAAATCGAAACACTAAATCTACAAGACAATTCATTGCAACCGTGCAGCATTTTGAGTGGATCTTTGTCAAAAAATCATATAGATTTTGATTATTCCTGCACTGCATTTGGGCAGCTGAAGACTCTTAAACACCTCAATCTTAGAGAAAATGACATAAAAATACTTCTGCCAAATGCCTTTCAGGGGACCTCACTCATTTCCTTAAATCTTGCCAAAAACCTCCACATGCTAATACATGAGATGGCACTGGAAGGTGTGCAAACAACTTTACAGTCTTTGATAATCAGTGGGATAAACATAAACAGCTCGGGTCTGTATTTACCCTGCATGCCTGCATTGACTGAGATCAACATATCAAACAACAAACTTAATGCAACACCTAGCAGCTTAGGGTGCTCTCCTCTTAAAGTAATCGATGTAAGAAACAACAACTTTATGACCCTAAACTATTCTTTGGTTGAGGCTGTATCCACAAATCTGACTACAGTGTATATTAGTGGCAACCGTTTCAACTGCTGTGACAGCAAATGGTTGACAGTCATGAATGACATGAGGGTTAAGCTGCCTGACATTAGTCAGGCCAAATGCTTTACACAAGTGAGGAACTTGACGATGTCAGAATACCTAAAAAGTCCTTTGTTTTACTGTTCCTTTGAAAGAAATGGGCAGGGAGTTCATTTTGGAGGAATGGTCATAACGTTGTTATTTGTGACTGTATTGTCATTAGTGCTCATTTTTTTTAGCAGGAAGCTTTGTTGCACTCAAAGATCTTCTGTGGTGTGATGTTTACAAAGTCTGCACAGTGTAAAGCTCTAGCTAAATGTTGAAATACTGCTCTTTCTACAACGTGGAATGATTATGGAACATACAATTGCAATAATGTTCAAAAAACAAGACCTGGGTGGTTTGAGATAATTTATTCTTGGCGTTCTTGAATCCATGGTGTCAAAAAAATCTATGTTTGTACAGAAAGTAGTCTGTTTGATAATGGGTGATTTGTGGAGCTTTAATCAATAACTGATCAACTTTTAAATACTTTTTGATTGTTGTTTTTATCCTTCCCTAAAGGATACCACAAAATATCATACCATTTCAAGCCATAATGCTCATTTTTGTGGATAGTAATGCTGGTGAACCAGCAGCTTCTAGTTTATAACAGGCTTAAGCCTTTGTGGTTTCGGTGATATTCTTATACATCCCAACCAATAACCTTTCACTTTTTTGGTCAGATGGTTGAAACTTGTTTACAACTGGTTGCTCCAACATGACAGTGATCCCAAATACACATTAAAAATGGTTTAGCTAACTAGCACAAGATGCTGCTTGAAAATTGGAATTGCAGTCCACAGCATTATGTGATCAAGCTAACAAGCAGCATGACGAGGGACTGTCAGGCTGATGGCTAGCTAAATAAATAAATGACTAATTGTTTTCTCCAAGTTCCAATCGTCAATTGCAGAATAAGCTGTTTAGCGCTGGCAGAGACATTTTGGCAAAGATTTTCCTGGGTGCAATAAAAACACTCAACCATGCTGCTCAATCTGAAAATTAATTTTCAATACAAATGTGGCACCACTTAGAGGGAAATAAACTTATTTCCAGCGGCATAAAACAATCAACAAAAAGCATTGTTTGAGAATTGTGTTTACTTTTTAAGCGGAGGATGCTTGTATATATGCTGCTGATTGGCCATGTGCGAAACACCCAAATGTTGTTTATAAGAATCCCTGAAATTGTATGTTGTTGCTTATAAGTATGTATGATTTTTAGTTTTAATAAAAGTTTAAAATTAATATGACAGTAATGTCTATGATGAGTGCCTGTTAACCTCTGACCAGAACTTTACGTTTAAAGTCAGCAATCAACACTCAAAGGCAAACTGGACAACAGATCAGATTTCCTGATAACTCCTGGGAGTTTCACTTTGCTTGACTCAGAAAAGTGTCTGCGAAAACAATTTTCCTTTTTGACTAAAGGAAGCAAAATTTCCTGTATAAGTTGGCACATGTAAAGCTTTCTGCACATCTGTACAAAACATGTCACTTCACATCACCAACTCGGTGCAAAAGTTGTGATTTGAATCGACACCAAGGCTCCCAAGTTGTGTTGATTACAGAGGAACAGATCCGCTGCCCGAACTTTGCGAAACATTTGTTAGCATATCAAACTGCAGCTTGAGCTGAAATACTTTTGATATGAAGCCTTTCACAAGATTCCCAGAATAAAGAGCGGAGAAATCCAAGCAAGAATCGTCAAAGGGAAAATAACAGTAACACTTTCAGTATGAACCCTTGCAAAAATGATATACAGTTCTCTTCAAAAATCAAACATCAATCTGAGTTTTCTAACAGACGAGGATCCAACCCTGGAAGATGTAATTCTGCATCAGTCTTGCTGCACTTAATAAATATGCTGTACTTAATTACCGCAATATGTTGGCAGTCTTTATTTAAGAGTCTGAATCTTCTGGTTTAATACCTACAGATAAATCACATGAAGTTGGAAGTGGATTAGTTTCACTTTCTGTGAATTTCAGTTTCTATGTTTTTGTTTTTGTTTTTTGTTTTGAGCCCAGCAGATGTTTTCCCCGTGAACCATAAAATACAGTAGAGTAAAAAAAAAGAACAGCTGTGTTAAAAGGCAAAGCTTTTGTGCACTAAAATAAATACAACATAATAAATTATTTTAAAAAATAGTTTCCACCTTTTAAATGACTTATGTCCTGTACAGTAAAGCCAAAACAAGAATAAAGGAAATCTGTTAGCATGGAAAATGTAAAGACCTACTTGCATAACTTTGCACACACTTAAGCATATTCTGCTGAAGCACTTTTAAATGTATTTATAGCATTCATTCATCTTGTGTTCACACATATTATTTTTAGTGAATTGAATTATCATAAATAAAATTCAGCTGTGCTAGTGGCGTTCTCCTGACTTTTTCTTGGCTGGATTTTTAAAGTTTTGAAAGAGGTTGCAAAGAATCAGAAGAATCATAGTTTAAAGGTATCAAGCAGGAAAGAAGAACCTCCTCTAAAGAATACAAAACCTGTTCTGAAACCTGGTGGGCACAGTTTCATGTTCTTGGATTATGTGAAACATTTTTTTGTTTTGTTTTGGGGGGGGGGGGGGTTTGTCAAGAAAGATGAACATTGTCAAATATCCATCAGATTAAGCTCAACAATCTGAAGAGGAACTTTATTTTCCATCATCACATTGAATTTAAATACACATCCAAGTCAACATAAGAATGGCTCTTTCTGTGAAGAAAACTAAAGCTTTATAACGTACCAGAGTCCAGTACTAAATCTGAGCATAAATAAATCTTGGTGGTAATCTGGACAGGAGTGTCGAAAGGTGTCCTCTTTATTAGGGAAGAGAAGGCAGTTTTTGCCAAGTCAAGATCTGGCATGCTGGCAGAGCCCTTTGAAAGAAAATTTCCAACTAGAAGTAAACCAAACGGTGGTTAAACAAAGTAATTATGTCAGTAATCTTAAGCAACTCCTTTTCTTTGGCGAAAGAGCCAAAGAAAAGGTTTTTTTCTTTTCACTTTACTAGTGCAGGACTTATGTCAGATTAACAGAGCTTTAATCAGTAATTTAAGATAAATTATTTAATGTGATCTTATTTTTTTCCATCATTAAAAACCTGCCATTTTAACAGGGGTGTGTCTACTTTTATGAGTCACTGGGTGTTACCGGAATTTGTCATTGTCACTTGAACCGTATCATATTTACTCAACTAAGAACCGATTATTTAACTTTAATTATATACTACAGAAGCATAAAACACTGCACTAGTGCTGCAGAACATTTTGCTTTAATTTCCCCCTGCTAAAGATGTCCTTTCAAATGGTATATATTACCAATATAACGCTTTTTTGTGTCCTTTGCATTTTATCTACCTTTAGTGCTGAGTCATTGACTCCAGCAGAAGCATCAGAATAGCCAGAGTGCTTATCACTCAGGTCTTGAGCCATATAACAGCCCCACCCCACAAGTTTTCTAGATCAAGTAGCAGCTTGACAAGTTTGAGCAAAGAGGACTCCAAGAACACAATACGGCGTGGATGTTAGGTGTGAAACCAAAGGAATGCAAGTGGTAAATTACATTCATTCTTCTTGGTGGTTGTAGTATCATGGCATTTTGAAATGCTGCAGTTTTTTTAGTAGCACATGAGAGCAAGCAGTGAAACCTAGAATCACAACTAAACTGCTTATAACAGAAAAAAAATGACAATATAAATCTGCAAGTTATTTATCCAGTGACCCATTTATTAATGAAATCCTTCACATTTTATTTATTTTTTTTGCATTTGCACACTACTGAGAGAATCCAAGCAGGTGAGTGGAGAAAGTCTATACACAAAATGCCAGACATAAATGTAACACTGACCTAAGCCCTTTTCACACATTGGCTCCATCTTATCAGCGCGAAAAACATGGCCTTGTGAAGCCATATGTTTTTGTGTTAGTGGTGGATCAACTTCCAACTCCCTATTTCGCTGGAGTCGTTTCACACATGACAGAGATTCAATAAGAAGGTGTCTCGGGCTGGGTTGAAAGCCTCGTGAGGAGAAAGCTTCAGATATAGGCGTGGAGGGGCTGGGATGATATGCTTCATAAGGCTGAACACTCACTAGAGTGAGGAAGGGCTCCCTCGGAGGGCTGAAGCAAGGGATAAGTCCTCCATTTATCACCACCTTTATCCAGGGCACCGCTGAGAGCAACCTGTCAGGCTGCATTACATTTTGGTATGGCAACTGCAGAGCAACTGACAGGAACACTCTGCATCGTGGTGGGGTGAGAGTGGCTCGGGAGGTCATCGCTAGCCAATCTAGGCAGATACATTTTTAAGGAGGGATGGAAGAAGAAAACCTTAACATAGAGGCATATCCAGCTCACCTTGCCTATTATCTTTTCAAGCTACTTCCAGGATGAATTACAAATAACCAGAATATAAAACAACAGCATTGGTTGCTCAAGGCCCAGTAACACGCCGAAAAGAAAAATGTACTTAAATCAAAATAGATTTTATAAATAAAACTGTATCTAATTTTCTGACTGAACAGGTCATCTTAACAAATAATAATAATAATCGCAGACTTCAATGTGTTCACTTGTTTCCATATATTACACATATGTCATGTTTTAAATGACGGTATTTAATTAAAACATGCCGCCATATCATGTTTTAAATTGCAAGGTCAAAACAATCCAACCGTGTTCTGAATCAGTCACGTGATGCAGCCATCTTGCGAGGCTCGTCGCCATACTTCCGGAGCCACAAGCCTTCGTAAAAAATCTTTCTGGTTTCCTCGACACGAGCCTCGTCCATCAAAACTCATCGGTAAAACACCGGGTAACAGCTCTCCGAACTTTTTTTTTTTTTTTTTTTTTTTACTCATGGTTTAAGTCGAACTAAAACTCCTCAAGACAAAGAGTGAAAACTAGCAGCTGCTTTTCGTCATGGCAAACACTGAGTTATCCGACCAAAAACCAACGGCTGTTGCTCAGAACTGAGAGGAGGATTCTCTGAGTTCAGAGTGACTGCTGTGGTGTGGAAACAGTTCATACCCCGAGGAATTTGTATTCTAATTTGGCAAATTACTCAAGGAAAGAACGTTCTGCCGAAACACCCAACCCGCCGATCAGCAGTGCGCACGCGTAGGAAAATAACGAAGAAAACCGCGAGGGTCGTCATGGCTACCCAACGGATTGGTGTCTACCAGGAACCGCGCTCGTCCAGAACCATCCAGAAAGCGCAGTTAACCTGTAAACTGTACTTGCTGGAAAAGGCTCGAAATAAGCTGGAGGAAGAACTTCGGGACTTCACAAACCAGGTATTGTTAACTACAGGGATGGAAAAAAAGCTGTGACACTCACAAGTCACCTGGGTGTTAGCTAAACAATTTTACTTAACTAGCATGCACGTTGTCGGCTATGTTAATGCTTTAAAAAAAATAACTATTGAAGTCAGAATGGGGACAGAATAATCAAATAAATACAACATCGATAATGGTACTCATTAGTAAAATTCTTAAGGATAAAAAAAAATGAGTATGACCAAATAAGTCTCACTGTGTCTCACTTACTCTAACAGGCAATATGTGGGGTCATTAATATTTAAGCATTTTTACAAGATGTAGAACAAATTGCGAGCCTTTGTGTGGACTTGATTTGTTTTATTTTCAGGTTTTGCTCAAAAATATTTGCGGTGGTTAAACCCTAATGCAAATGCGATTGGCACAGTAATATATTGCTTATTGAGGCAATGTAATTGGTTCACAAAACTTGCTTAAAAAACTTCACTAAACAAAATGAATATGTGTTTAAATACAATGTGGTTTTCTGGATTTAGTTTTTTTTTAAATTCTCTCATCGTTGAGGTGTATTTCGGATGAAAAATACAGACCTATTCATTCTTTTTAGGTGGGAAAATTTGAAAAATCATCAGTGTAGGTTTTTTTTTGTTGTTGTTGTGATTAAAACTATGATGGAGATTGTACTGTAAAAGTTGAGATATGAAATTATTGCTTTGTCACATTGTCCTTGTATGAAAGAAAGAAAAAAAAAAACAGGAGTACAAATCGCCCCCAACTCCTATAGAGATGTGGGGAACCATCTAAATTGAAAGTGTATTATATATTTAAATATGGTCTTTGTCAGATAATACAAGTAGAACAGCTAAATAATTTGGCAAATGTTTACTTTTTTAAAAAAAATATCTAAATCAAAACTAGAAGAAATTTGAAAAACTACAGGTTTTTACGATCAATTATTAAGAACATAAAATTAACGTCTGGCAATATTTTTATTTTGTGCCTTCATATTCAGGCAAGGCCAGCCGATGTCACTGGTATTTCCTATTTATGCTGCAAAATATACACAAACCCAGACAAGTTATGGTCTTCCTTCAGTGTGATGGAACCCTTTAAACTAAAAAAAGATTCCAGCAAACAAATTGATCCACTCTGGCTTCTTAGTTTGATCCAAGATGGAGAGATTTATGAGCAACTGAGTTGAAAGGGTGCACTTTGTTTTCCACTTTTCTGTTTTAGGTCTGTTTGTTTTGGCAAGATTTATGACTGGTGCTCAGTGTTTTCTTCCTAAAAGTATCAGTTCATTCCCAGAACTGTTTTTAATCTTTTATGTTTCTTCTTTTCAGCTCATAAGACAAATGTATTGCCTTTTGTCCCCCTCTGATAAACCACTGTGTCCTATCCACCAGGCCTATGAAGATGCACATGGTGTCCTCAACTCGTCTATTCCAAACCCTCGGTACAAAGATGTCATAAAGGCTCTGGACAGAAAGTGCAACGAAATTGTGAAGCTCTCTGCTTTGTTAAAGAATTATAAAGCTGGTAAGTCAAATAAATCAAATGATTCAGTTCATTTGAAGGTTGACGTGAAGGGAACCCTTTCAGGCTTTTAAAGAATAAAATCTTTTCTTGTTTCCCCCATGTTCACAGACTACCAATCATTTGATAGGGTGAGCTTCAACTATTTTCAGCCACTCAAAGCTGCTCTGTCCCACCAGCAGCTTAAAGTTTCCCTCGATACCCTGTGCCCCTTAAGTCAGCAAGATGGTGGCAAGACATCAGACTTGGTCAACACTCGTCTGACTCCAAGCTCCTCCTGTTTAAAGCAGGAAAAGGAAAAGGCCGCGTCTGAAGATAAAAACAAAGAAGTCTCCATGCACATCCCAGCTGCCATTATTCAGAGCAATGTGGTGAGTGAAGGGAAGTCAGAAGTCCTACTACCTTCTGTCCAAGATTCATTCTCAGAGAAGTCACAGTGCAAACTGAGGTCTCAAGTAATCTGGGGCCATGGCGATGACGTCCAGGTGCTACACCAAAAGCAAACTTCCTCCCAACTGCTGCGCTTTCTCAAAGAGAAAGCTAAAACCAAGGGTTCACTCAAGGTCACTTTTTTGGAGCAGACTAAAAGCAAATACAAGGCAAACAATTCAAGGTCTCTCTTGCGGACGTCACCTACAGTCAAAACAAAAAGCTATCAATTCAGACATGTTGTGACAGATGACTCAGTAGACGAGCAAGGTCCTAAAACGTTGCACGCAAACGTTAACCACGCTCCGGTTTTCCAAGTGAAAAGAGTCCACTCCTGCGGTCCTTTGATCTACAGTTGCGTCATCGCCACGGAAACTGAATTGTGGGACATAGGAGACATCTTCACAGAGGTTTTGCTGGAGGAATCTGTTCATAGCACTGCTTTGGATACTGAGAAATGGCAACAAGCATTTGCTCAGGTGGAGAACTCTAGTATCAGTATAGAATTAAAACCCCAAACTCTGCAGCACACGCAACCCCGACTTGAAAAAAACGACTCGAATTACTCAGGTCGGCTGGCAGCTAATATTGTAAACATTCCCGAATTTGAGATCCGGAAGTTTGAAGAGACTGAAGTGGTGGTGTCTCATGTTGTCAGCCCCAGCCACTTCTACATCCAGCACGCAGACTCCCATAGGAAACTGGAGGCTCTTTTTACAGAGTAAGTCATTTGTTCAGTCATAAGTCACAACCCCACGTCATGTTTACATGTTAAATACACTTTCATCTTATTGTTTTTGATTCTTGGCGTTCTCTTCCTCATGTAATTGTGTCTTGTTTTTGATTTGCAGCCTTAAAGTCAGTCATTTGTATGCTGATCAGAACTGCATCCCAGACATCGGCGCTCAGGTCATCTACTGGTCTCCACAAAATGAGCAGTGGTTCAGGGCTCAGGTGGCTGGGATTTCTGGAGTGAGCAGTAGTGAGTAGTTGAATGTGAAATGGCTTTACAAAGACTTGCCTCTAGATGGTAGCAGTGTCACTTAGACAGACTGTTACCTCTTGGGAATTTCAGACTAACCTGTTTTGTCTTGAATGCTACAGACGGGACTGGGAAAACGTCATCCATAAACGTGGAGGTGAACAGGTTGGACTACGGTGACAGTTCCTGTGTGTCACTCTGTAATATTAAGCAGCTCTCCTCAGAAATGGCGGTGCTTCCACTTCAGGCTCTGCAGGTTTCTATGGCACATGTGAGTGGTCCAATACTCCAAACCTATCAACTTTCTTTTGGGGTTTACCCAGTTACGTCACTTTCTGGAACTAATGTCTACAACTTGTATTCATGGAAAAAGTTAACAAACAGCTCTGTAACAAAGAGAGGCTAATTATTTCCTTTACTTAGTCACAGCTTTATCTATTGCCTCATAATGAAGGAAATTCACTAAGCTCACGGTACTTAGTCTGCTTCCTCTCCTTCAGGTGATGCCCATTAATGGCACAGATTGGACTGAGGAGGCGGTGGGTTGGTTCAAAGCAATGGTACATGACAGGACGCTGTATGCCAGAATGTATCCACAGGGGCCCACGGTTACAGTTGAGCTGTTCCTGGAAAAGGGCAAACTTGGAGCCATGAGGTACTTAATGATAAACCACTAATTAATTAGAGAATTAGGGAAATGCCATCAGTTTGTCATTAGGGGGATAAAGTAATGTTTTTAAATTGGGGAGCCAGTTTTAGTTTTCAGATAGAAGTGGTGGATTAGATTAGAAGGTAAGTCCAAATCATCTGGAACTTATAGTGACTATGTACAGTGCCTTCAAAAGTATTCATGGTCCTTCACATTTTTCCTTTGGTCATGTTATAAACACAAACTTGTGTTTCTTGGGGCATTTTTATGTGTTATACCAACACAATGAAGTGCATAAAGCACAAAGGTGTATAATTGGCTAAATAAAACTTTAACATGAAAATAGTAATACCCCTTAATAAAGCAGGTAGTGGACATTTACAAATTACTGGTCTGTTTCTTTATCTCAGTTCTCCAAGAAAAGAATATTTACAGGTAGATTAGATGATTAATTGAGAAACATTTTTTTCTTGAAAATCAAAGCTGTATCAGAAAAATATCCACATTTCCAGCTTTATTGGTAATGGTTAAAGAAATGTCAAAATGCTACAGACAATTTAAAAAAAGCAGTATGCATACTTATAGAGCCAAAGTATTTATACCATTGATCATGAAATATTCCCAACTTGCATGGTAAGTTACAACAAAAACAGTTAATTAGCACAAATGGGTGAAAACAAATAACATCAAAAACAATCTCAAAGAGACTGAAATTTATATTACTTGCAAATGATTCCAATATTTTGTTTTCTATGGAGTGGTTAGTGTAGGGTTACGAGAGAATAACATCAGAAATTTGTATATAAGTTAAACAGTGGCTTGATATGAGTAAATTGTCTATTAACTTAATTTAAAAAAAGTCTGAAATAATGGAACAAATAAAAGTAATTGTTAATATGTAATGAACTTGCATATTAATATAAATTATAAATTTATATGTATTATGTAGGACCATACGATCTGCTGAAACATGCACAAGCAAAAACAGCGAATGGTAATGCAGCGTTGGCAAAAACAGTCAATGTACTAAACCAGGAATCCCTAAATGGTGTTATCATGCACCATTGATAATTACCGTAGGGAGATCTCAGAAGAGTCATACAAATGCACTTTATAGTGGTTTGGTTTCAATCACAGCAAAAGCCTAATTAATGCCCAGAACTAAGTCCAGTTAAGAACCTGTGTCAGTACCTCACAGGTGCTTTGTCCAATCAGGTTGAGTTTATGTTAACTTGAGAAAAATGGACAGAATTCGCAAGTTTTTGATTTACGAAGCAGGTAGAAACATCACTTAAATGACTTGGAACTAACTGCATGAAAGTGATTTTTACAAAGGATTCACACTGGCTTAACTACAAACGCACAACACCATCAGATTTTTAGAATTTCAAAAACTATTAGTAATTTTCCTTCTACTTTACAATTATGCATTGCTCTGTTAATCAGTCACAGAAAATAAGTCTACTGAATATGTTTCATTTCCTTGTTGTAAAGTGATACATGTTCAAGTAACTGTAAATATGTGAAAACGCCAGCAAGTCTGTGTTTTTTTAGGAGGGGTGCATCTCTGTCCTTGAGATTAGCCCAAAATGGACATGCAAGGCACAGCAAAGTGAAGAACAATTGTCTTCTGAAGAAAAGTAAGTAGAGCAAGTGAATCTCCTCCCAGGTGTGTTGCTCGTATTGCTTATGATTCTTATTTTTGTCACCTTTTTGATTTTCATGTACAGGTGCTATTCAACTTAAAATGAAGGAACAAGAGATTGAATGGGAAAAATATCTCATCTCATGCTACTCTCAAAATAAAAAGTAAACCGTGTGAGCTGACACTGAAGGAGATTGTAAGGTAGTGTAAGAAAGTTTGTTGTGTAGTAAAAGAAGCTTTTAATGTATGCAATTTGGAGCTCTGAAGTATTGATTGGTTTGCAGTGTGTGAATATATACAGTGGATTCAAAATGGGTTTCCAAAACCTTTTAACTTGGAGAACTCACTCTGGGTTCAGTTTTTGATCTTTACATCATCTTCCGAAAGTGAGTGTTCACTATGTGGGTAATTTTTATACCACCTGCAGTGATTGAACTAATATATATTTTATTTTAAATAATTAAATCCTGAGTAGAAACTTCACTTTTTTTTGACTGGGCTTTCTGCAGAACTGCATTCTTTTCAAGTTTATCTTTAAATGCAGTATTTTGTTTTTATAATATTTTGTTTACAACGAATTTTAGTGAACACATTGTTAAAGTATGTGAAAATAGAAATCTACTGTAAGCTTATATTGCTACTATTAGCTTCCTCAATAAACAAATTGATCAGCAAAGCCAGCTGGGTTTCAGACTTGAAACTGGACCTTTATGAAGTTCCAACTTCAGAAGTCTCTAGAAAATAGCATAAATTGGTTTATTACATTACAATTGATATGTTTGTATTTAAACTTGCTAATAGTTTTTGCTTTAGAATTATACCTAAGTGCCATTAAAAGCCAGTCCAGCACTACTGTATTGTATTGGTACTTCCACAGAGAAACACTGACTTATATAAACAGATCTGATTTCTTCCCTCAGCATCTTGTTCTCTTATTTTTGCTGCTCCTTGAAAGATTTTAATGTATGTAACTCATATTCTCACAGACTGAGATTTTGTGTAAAAAAAAAAAAAAAAAAGGATGTGATATTTAGGTAGAAAGAAGGACATAAGGTGCGATGAGTGCATGATTAAGCAGAAATAAAAAGTTCCCCTGGAGCCTGTCTGAACTGATAGTGCACCTAGATTCTCTGCATTATAAAATTCTACTTGACTTGTCTGTACATCAGATTTATTGTATTTCTTAAATTCATTGCTTGCCTGCTTAAGATCAAAAAGCCACATTTGCTTCATGTCCAATTGCATGTTGATTTCCATGTGTGTTCCTGCTTTTGAAATAAAGTTACTATCATTGGCACAGTTTGTGCTTCTTGTCTCCCTTCTGTGGATTGAATGCAAATGAGTTTTTGAGTTCATTCAAAGAATCGGCTTCTCCACGCAAACCCTCCCACTGGCCCTGTCAGAAGTGACGCAGAAATAGCACAGTATTCTGCTGTAGATTATTTGAATGTATGTGAATGACAAACGGGCATTGTTTTCCTCTGGAGTTCAGTTTGTTTCTCTTGATCGTTTTTTTCTTGTCTTATGAGAACCAACTGTAAGGAATCACTTCATGGAGCCATAAAAGTTTCTGGGGGGGTTTAAGAGCCCGAGCATTGAGTGATTCATCTTGTTTCGCTTTCAATTCATGTGCAGCAGAGACTCTTTCATAGACTGCACAAACTGTGCTGTTGTAAATTACTGATAATTTGTTATAATTTCACAAAAGTGGGCTAAGAGTCTGGCCAAGGTTTCTGCCAGGATGTTTTGAAAACGATTCAGAAACAGCACTGAACTGTGTAATGCATTAAAAAGAATGTGCTGGAACAGTTGAGAGGATCATCACATTATTTATCCATAGATTATCTGAACAGTCATGCTTTTTGTAAACTGCCAACCTGACTCTCCGCAGCAGCGGCCCAGGTCAAAAGCTTCCTTCACGTCACTGAACCGCCAAGCACAATAAATAATGTGGCGAAGCTGAGGCCTTTTGTGTCCACACAGATTCCTTCTTTTGCCCCGGGGTGGGCGGAAATCGAGGCGTTTGATCTGAATTCTAAAGAGTCTTGTTGCAGCCTGATAAAGGCCACCATTGTATGTAAATAGTTTATATAAGAGCATATGACTGCTACGGTGCAGGGCAGCGGCTAGTGGCGGAGGAATGATTTGCATTTTCCAAACGCACGGTGTTTTCGTTCCAGCCTTTTGGCTTGCTGATAAACAAAATATTTTATTCATTTTCTTCCCATTTTGTACACATTTTTGTGTACCACCACAGCTGAAGGTAAAATACATACTCTGGTTTTAGTTTTGTATATACTAACATCAATTGTGAATGGAGATGTGATTTGATGTAGCTGATGTGCTCCTAATATCCAACTAGAAAGTATTCTAACAGATAATTCAGGATAAGTATTTGAAGGGCATATTCTCTGTAGTGTTTGAAAGGAAATTATTGTATTTTTTGTGGTATTTTTGCCGTTAGACAATGGCTTTCTGGCTCCTTGGAGGAATTACAGCTGTCCTGTCGGTCTGTCTGTCTGAATGAGTGGTTGGCCAGTTTTGGAGTACAGTATTAATATGGAGTCAGCAAGCCACGTGACTCAGCAAAAGTTTTGCAATTGGCTTCGATTTCTTGCGTCTTGTGATGCTGCTTTGTGTTAGGCCATCGCCCCTGCTTTTATAGAGCCAGCAGGCTACTTTGGCATTTCTTGTCAGCTGTGTCCAACGAGTCGAGCTTGATGTTCATGTCAGGCCTCAGGATGGTCATCTTTGGCCCCGGTGCTGCTTACGCCGCTTGCACAGCCGGATGAGCCTGGTAAGGCTCTGAACACTAAATTCTTGCAACAGTTTGCTGTGATTTATTCAAGAGTCAGTGATGGAGGGTTGTTAGGAGACCAACTACTGGCAGTGTGCTGGAAAGACTTAGTTTGTCTTTTGGTTGTCTTATTTTTTCTTTTAAAGAATTAAATGTATTTCTTTTAATTGCAGTTTAATTAAATAACTAGAGATGTGCTCTACTTTGACCTTTCTGCAGACCTGGAGTCGAAGATGAACTGGGGAACCTTTTATGCCGTGATCAGCGGTGTAAACAGGCATTCCACTGGCATCGGTCGCATTTGGCTCTCCGTCATCTTCATTTTCCGCATCCTGGTGCTGGTGGTTGCCGCCGAGAGCGTTTGGGGTGATGAGAAGTCCGGCTTCACCTGCAACACCCAGCAGCCCGGCTGCAACAGCGTCTGCTACGACCAGTTCTTCCCAATCTCGCACATCCGACTGTGGGCTCTCCAGCTCATCCTGGTGTCCACCCCTGCGCTGCTGGTGGCCATGCATGTGGCCCACAGGCGACATGTCGATAAGAAGGCCCTGAAAAGGTCGGGCCGCGGCAGCCCCAAGGAGCTGGAGCACATCAAGAACCAGAAGTTTCAGATCACAGGAGCTCTTTGGTGGACATACATGATCAGCATCATCTTCAGACTCATCTTTGAGGTGGCGTTCCTCTACGTCTTCTACTTGATCTATCCTGACTTTAAAATGGTGCGTCTGGTGAAATGTGACTCGTACCCTTGCCCCAACACGGTGGACTGCTTCGTCTCCAGACCAACAGAAAAGACTATATTCACAGTGTTCATGCTGACCGTGTCCGGGGTGTGCGTACTGCTCAACCTGGCCGAGGTGGCTTACCTCATTGCGAGGGCCTGCAAACGGTGCATGAGTCGCCCCGAGGACGAGGCTAAAGCAGCTTGGATAACTCAAAGGTTGTCTTCATACAGACAAAATGAAATCAATCAGCTGATAGCAGATCATTCGCTCAAGTCAAAGCTAACTGTGACCAAAAAGGGCCCGACTGAAAAGGGCGAGAGATGTTCTGCCTTCTGAAGCTTCGTTAAACTAATAAATCATGCCTGTAATGTGTATTATCTCCATGAATGACACCTTAACTGTATATTTGTTTATTTTACCATTTATTTATATAAATGTATAATAAAATCATTTACTTGTTTCCTTTTTATATTCATTTAATTGTGACGTTTTTCTTGCCTAAATCATCTCCAGCATATTAAGACATGGTAATGATTTCTTACAAATCCAACACCACAGTGCATTAGGTTGTGGCGCTCTGTGTCTTGCACTCATTCCCACACAAGTTGACACTGTGGGAAACCTGTCTGATTTAAGAAAACCATAAGAATTTGTTTCGTTCAGGGCTGCATATTTGCTGCCTGACGGAGCATTACAAGCAGGATGCATTTGATGGGCTCTTGCAGGTGCAGTTGGTCCAGGCTCTCAAAGCTTCCAGTTTACTGCCAGCATAGTTGTATATATGAGCTGTGAAATGGAGGGACTTCTTCCAGAACACAAAAATCTAGTATAAAATAGGTGCTGTGAAACATTTCCATTGTAAATGTATCACTTTGGAAGCCAGTCCTTGATCAGTTTGCACACGAGGGCATAGTACAGCAGATTCTGTGATATTTTACTTTTTTTATTATTTTTATTGACACTTTTAAGGTTACAAAACTACAACCACCTTTCTTGTGTATAAATTTTGACTGCAATGAGAAGGCATGTGCCTGGTAAAAAGTTCTAAACAAGGATGAACATCACTAAAGCAATCATAAAGCAATCATAAGCTAGATGAGGAAATGTGCTTTTATATGTAATATTTATTGATGCCTTTATCAAATCTGGTACAAGTGTTCGGAGACAAGGCTGTTTACTCTCAATGAAAACGTCTAACTTTGTAGAAACGGCTACATAACTTAGATTGTGTTAAAAAAAACAAATTATTGCTATAAATTCAGGTGGGATGTAGATTCGGTCAGACGCGTAACAAAAAAACTATGATATATAAAACTAGAAAATGGCTCATAAAATTAACATGTCATATAAATAAACCATATTTTGACAAAATGCCTTTAAACACAGGATGTATTCAATAGAAAATTTTGAACATTACTTTTAATGTTTTGTTTTTTTCCCCCTCTGGGCCACCCTTAGTTGTTAAGCTGCTGTACTGTAAATATTCATTTAAGAAAACTCCTTATTTGCAGCTAATTGCAACCAGCTTAGAGTACTACTTGTGGTAAAGTGTTAGTATTAATTATCAGTGAGGTAAAATAAACAATCTGTGATACAGGGTTAATAAATACAATAGCAATGATTTTTGCTTAATCACAAACCTCTTGAAACCTTACTTAACCACGCTGCAGGTCCGAGTTCATAAACTAATGGGATTTTTGCTCAATAATATGTGCAGCAACCAGACTAACTATTGTTAGCAATGGGAACTAACAACAGTCTTTCTGCATTTTGTGTTTTGAAGGACTAGAAACATCCTCAGAAAAGGTTATCTAATACTTTGTATGAAACATTCAATAAAAAACAATCTGTCAGAAAGGCAGTTAAGCATTTTTTTTCCTGTTAGGTTTTATAAGAAATCAGACACGTTGAATTTTGAGTAGGTGTGCAAACTTCAACTAACTTCAACTAGTAGGGTAAGTTGAAGTAGTTCTGCTCTGTTAAATATTCAACATTTGAACTGGAAATTTCAACTTCTGAGTAAAAATTGAACATTGTTCATTTATCAATGAACAACAATTTCTTTTGTTTTTTCAGCTTGTTATGAAACAAACAAGCTGAAAACATCAAAGTTTGGTTACACTACTGTTTTAAAATACTTGTAAATGAAAATGAAACTTAATCACATTTAGCATTTACTGAGGTGTTGCTTTCTTCTTGACTCTAGTAAATGTTTGACATTGACCAGCTTTTCAACGGATCCTGATTAGAACTTGCATCTGTGTATTGCTTACTTTGTATCAGTCTAGGTCTGAGAAGTTCATATCAAAAGACGCCGTCATTGTTTTCACATTGTTGTTGACTCAACACATTTTTTATGCTCTCAAATGCATGTTTGTTTACATGCATAAATGCTCCGGTTCACACCCAGGTAAAAACCCTCCATGCAGTATTTTGGGTTATTACACACTGTGTAATAAAGAAACAAACTGCCTGATCAATTGACTTGTTGTTATGTTATTTTACAACCAATAGCTTGCTTTTTTCTTCAGGCTGTAACAGGCTGCTCATCTCCCAGCCATGTCACCCACCCTCTGTGATAGGAGATAGGCCCCTGTGCTATATTTAGGCCCCAGGAGCTCTTTTGGCTAGACAGGCACAACGAACAAACATCATTGGCTCACTTCCCTGCCACTCAGTGTAGCAGCTGAGAAAGAAGGTCTTCAGAAGTTTACATTAGAGAGAGTCAACTGTGCCAAATTTAACCTCAGAAGGGAGGGGGAGATGTGGAAGAGCAAGCTGGACATGGTTAAGAGGGCTTCCAATGCACTAGGTGTCTGTGGAAGACCCCTGGGCCGCAGCCTGGGTCCTGATTTCTGTTAACAGGCTTTGAAGATGGACGATTGAGTCGGATGGTTTTTTCAGTGTGGAACGAAGCGTATCGCTAGACGGACTTCGCTTTTCCTGTCCATTCAAGGGCATTGCTTGAGGGCCCTCGGATCAGGCGCCACACCGAGGCCTGTCTGCAGAACATGACGGCTCCATGGACCCTTCAGGACGTGAAAAGCTTCACTCCATGAGATGTTTTGAGTTCACAAAGTGGTTTTCACCAGTAAATGTGAGTTATATCATTCAAGTGTTTGTGACCTTTTATGTTTACAGTAAAAAGTTGTAGGGCTTAGATTTATGACCAGTTTTTCAATCATCTTAAGACAAGCTTTTTCTAGCCTTTAATTGACATCAATTATTTGAGTTTCTATTTTGTTACCTTGAGGTAAGCAGGATTGATATACATTTTTGTTTTTAACGCCTTCTCTATTTCTAATTGTTAAAGTATTTTAGAAATGTATTTGCAGTGGCTCCCAAGACAACAGTTCAATTCACAATAGCATCATTCTACTGAACATTAAATCTATCTGAGATGGGAAACATTCATAGCACAGCTTTTATCAGAAGCCGACAGTGGCAGCATCATTCAACTGTCTCTGGTTTGGACCTCCAACACATCTGGCCAGTGTTTGATTTCACCTTCTTGAGGGATCATGTTGCCCTGGGTTGGGTCATGAAGGCCAGGACATGCAGAATCATGCCTGAAACCTGCCTTGCTCCTGTCTGCACCCACCAAATATACTCTCCTAAAGTAAATATAATCCTGTCTGCATCCACGTGGATGAGGCCACTCGTTGCTCAGCAGCTGAACCCTCAGCTTGTCAGGGACTTGCCTGTTTGTTTTGAGTTTCCTGTAACTTTTTAGACAATTTATAGTCATTTAGGACAAGGAAACATATTCTAAACTTTTCTAAAGAGATTTTGTTTGTGTCATCCATCTTCATTTCTATCTTAGTGACCTGACACAGCCATGGGAGACTGGAACCTGCTGGGAAAGCTTCTGGAAAAAGCCCAGGAGCACTCCACTGTGGTCGGGAAGGTCTGGCTCACTGTCCTGTTCATCTTCCGCATCCTCGTCCTCAGCGCTGCCACCGAGAAGGTGTGGGGCGACGAGCAGTCGGGGTTCACCTGCGATACCAAGCAGCCCGGTTGTGAGAACGTGTGCTACGACATCACCTTCCCCATCTCCCATGTCCGCTTTTGGGTGCTGCAGATCATCTTCGTGTCGACGCCCACCCTCATCTATCTGGGACACATCCTACACCTGGTGCGGATGGAGGAGAAGCAGAAGGAGAAAGATAAAGAGAGGCAACAAGTCGACAAACAAGCTCCCTTTGTGGATACTCATCACAAGAAAGCTCTCAAAAGGGATGAGAAGGGACGGGTGCGGCTTCAGGGGGAGCTCTTGCGCACTTATGTCTTCAATGTGATCTTCAAGACACTGTTTGAGGTGGGCTTCATCGTAGCCCAGTACCTCTTGTACGGTTTTGAGCTGAAACCCATGTATACATGTGACAGGCCACCTTGTCCTAATGTGGTTAACTGCTACATATCCCGTCCTACAGAGAAAACTATCTTCATCATCTTCATGCTTGGGGTGGCCAGTGTTTCATTGTTCCTGAACCTCATAGAGATCTACCACCTGGGGTTCACCAAGTGCCGCCAGGGCATCGCCTTCAAGAGGGGTCAACAGAACCTGCAGAGCATTTCCAAGGGGCACAGGGAGACTCCTGTGCCTCTGGTACCAAGCTACGATGACTACTTCCGAGAACACAGCCAAGTCCAACCATCTTACCCTCCAGTACCAAGCTACAACCTCTCCCCCCTGTCTGAGGGAACAGACTCATCTTTCCACCCTTACCACAGCAAGGCTGCCTACAAGCAGAATAAGGACAATTTGGCGGTGGAGAGGAGCAGCAGCAAGCCAGAGGAATGTGACGTGAAGGGAAAAAACGGATCAGTATCAGCCCCCGGGTCTCCTACGCAAACTAGGTCCAGTCATGGCGGCAAGCACAGCAGCAGCCGGACTAGAATAGACGATCTGAAGATATGAGGAGGTATATGTTTCTTGGAAGGGTCTTAAAACACTTGTGAGGGGAATCTTACATTGTCAGGAAAGCTGCTGTATATGCTGAACTCACCCTCTCACACAAGACGACTCAGGTTTGACTCATTCCAACTTTGGGCGTGGGGTACATTTAAGAGTAGAGGCGAGTGTATTTGTACACTTAACAAACGTGGGTTACCTTTTTCAGATCAGCTTTCTGCTTTGCTGCCATTAAATTCATATTTTGTGAAACTTAATAGTTTTTTTTTTAATCTCATCCCAAATCACATTTGTTTGTGGAACACAAATTAGGTTAATAGTGCATTATGATGAAAATTTGATTTGTATTGCTGATTATTGAATTGGGTTGTATGGTAGACTCTTTCTGCATTAAATTACATGGTTTCATCAGGTTTAATTTGGGGTTTTTTTGTCTTTCCTTGAAGTTCAGAAAGTTCTCAGACTTCAGAGTAGGAATGTGTTTGGGCTCTGGCTTGACTTCAGTGAATGAAATAAGATAGGGTGAAGAGTTAAGTTTAGCTTCCTTTGCCTGTTTTGAGGTCACAATCAAGTTCACTTGCTCTGACTTGAAGCGAAGAATTGTGCAATACATGACAGCTCATTGAACGGAGGATTGGCTGTCACTGATTCCAGAAGAAGTTGGACTGGTGTCATGAGTTCCAAGATTTGTGCTGCCTCTTGTTTTTGTATTTTATTTTGACAGCCATGAAGTAGATAATTGTGAACACATTTTCGGGTGGGGGGGGGAGGGAGGGGTCGATCCTTGTTTGTATGTGTATTTGTGTTTGTTTCCTGTAAAGCACTTGGTGACGACCGTGTTTGTTTAACTGCTCAAAATAAACCTGTCTTAAATTTGCACCGCCGGCGGTTCGTTTATGTTCCAGCTCCAAATCGAGAAAAGGGAAGTGATTACATTGGAAAATAACCGTGGCAGCTGTTGTTTTGTATACTTTACATTACCTCATGATGCTCAAACTATGTGTTGAAATGACCTAGGTCTAAACTTAATAAGGAATCTGAGGTAATTCTTGAAATTTTCTGTTACTGAACACTCTCAATTCAATCTGAGCCTGAGCTATTTCGCAAAGAATAGATTTGTCTCTATCACTTCAGATTTTTCATTGCAAAGCATACTAAACTATGTGTCTTTCCTTCTACCTTATATTTTTGTTGCAGGTTTTGCTGGTCTGTCATAAAAAAATCAATAAATTTAAATATTAAAATGTTTAATAAGCAATATTACTTTGTAAGGTAGTGTAAATGAATCTGGATCAACTCCAGAATAGAAAAACAGATATTGTTGCTTCGGCCTACAGTGTTTTATTTAACCTATTGTCAAGTGTGGTGTGAGTCATCTGTATATCACTGTTTCCAAACTAACATGGTTAAGCACGAAGATAACACATCATGTTTAAAGACTAATGCTGTTCTGTAGACAGAGGACCGAACAGGCACACTTCTATGAAAACCTTCAAACTGCATGTTCAGGACGATGAACCACTCTCGTTTCTTTAGACTGATCATGAATTCCTTTTGGTTTTGGCTCTGTCAGCGGGAAAACAAATCAGGTTATCGTCCTTTTCAGAAATATTAAAACCAAGAGTCATGCCTCTCATAAATCATGGTTTTCCCAGTGTTTTCACATACATTTCAAATTTTGGCAAGGTTTAAGGGCTTCACTTATGTTTGTTGAGGTGCCAGACTCAACGTGCTTCACAGCTGGTAGGGGGCAAGTCAGTAAAATATAACATTTGAATACTCAGAAGTGTTATTTGCAATATAAAACACCATAAATCAGCAAAGAAAAGAAAATATTCGACAATATCTACTTTTCAAATGAAGATGAAAAATGATACGTCCTTATTTTTATAAAAAAAGAGTATATGTTTTTAAAATGATAACAGATGTGCAGCTATAAGCCATGATTTTATGCAGCCCATAGAAACGAAATTATTTACCCCAAAACTTTAAATCACTGCGCATCACTGCAAATTTTTGCATGTATGCACTTTTTTCAATATGGCATTTTTATCGCAGAATTAATGTAAAGTAATTCTGAAATAAAGAATTAAGAAGAGAAGCATATGATCAGTTTTGTGTCAACCAATTAATAATAGATGAACTGTGATTCAGGGCTCTGTCAAGTACAGTAGCATTTATTCTGGGTTATATCAGTACACGTCCTCTTTATACCAGTATGACACTTCTGCCTTTCAAAATTCTTTAAACTGAAGAGCAATTGAAGGTTTTCACAGAGAATGCTCTGTCTGCAAATGTTTTGATTTGATCTCAGAGTATCCAGCGAGGTTTGGACTTCACTTGACATAGTTTGGATCCTTCATCTTAGATAGATTAAGCTTTGCGTTGCCTTTCAGTATTCCTTGTCAAATGAGTGAAAGCTGACTGCCAAGACCAGGAGAAATCACCATAATGCAGCTTCCACCGTTCCTTACTGATGACATGGTATGAGGATTTTCTTGCAAAATTAAAGTCATGATCTATGGGGTATGTGATCTTTTACAATATGTTCTGTGACCACCTCTCAGCTTTGTGAAAGATTTTAGAATGGATTTCGCCAGGTAAACCATTTAGTGCACAAATCTGATTTTGTTATTTTAATTTTATGAATCCCTTTAGACAGATTAAAGCATGAACCTCAGTACTAAACAAAAACCTAATGCCAAGATCCATCACCTCTAAATAGTGACCACCTTCAAACAAAATAACTTCTTTTATGAAACTAATCTTATTTTCCCCATCAGTATTCAAGTCAGGCATTTTCAACATGTCAGTGTGAGTGTTGTTAGGATGCGTTAAGAATACTATTGTTTTGTCAGTGATTATGTTAGGCTCTGTTTCACAGAAGATCAAGTGTTTGCTTGTCCTCCCTAATTGCTCATACGGCTCCAGTTAAATGTTATATTCTGTGGAGAACATCCCAATCAAGAAGCCTGAGATACAGACAGTTTAATTTGATCATATCCTTCTTGAACAATAATTATTCCCCTAGATGAACTGAACAAGCTGCATTCAAGTGAGGTTATGTTTCTGTGATCAGTTGGGCTGAGCTCCTGCAGCGTGACGCAGTACTCTGCTGCCCTCTGTCTTTACTTTTATTTCAAACCTCTCCCACTGCT
The DNA here is from genome assembly GCF_003331165.1 of Xiphophorus hellerii. NCBI lineage: Eukaryota > Metazoa > Chordata > Actinopteri > Cyprinodontiformes > Poeciliidae > Xiphophorus > Xiphophorus hellerii. The sequence goes on from NC_045694.1 coordinate 21,033,892, forward strand.
TGTCATTTGTGCATCGACTGCGCCATCTGCTGGACATACAACTTTCTCTTTACTTGTTATTTATTAATCTTGGTTAAGTGTTTGTTTTAGAATAAAAATGTTATTGATTTTTTTATGAATATTGGGCTGAAGAACCAGAACCATGAGATGTGATTTTTTTTAATGCAAAACATAAAACGTGGTTGATAATCATTGTCAAAGAAATTAGCTTCCAGTTTACCTGTCCATCACTTTTACAGATTTTACCTGTATGCCCAATGAAAAATGACTTTGAAACCATGTTTACTCTAAGTCACAATATTTATTTATTTTTTCTATGATTGTCAAATATTACAATGATATCAGTTGTGTTAAATGTGGTACTTCTTAATACTCTAACCTTTTTCTGTCATCGCCTCTTTGTGAGCTTTATACCTTGGTTACTCTAAATGAAATGTGGCATTTACTGCAAACTATTAAAAGCAATGCAGGTGGAATGTAAGAGTTTATATTACATCCAAATGATCCTTTGTGAAACTGATATATTGTACACATGAACATATAGCTAAACTAGATGCAGGCAGTTTTTGTAGAGTTTGCATTGCATGAACTTGTCATATTTCATTATGCAGTGTGTAACCAAATTAATTCACATATTTTTGGATCTGAAGAATAATTTTCTTCGGAGTGGTATTTGACATCTTGTTCAAGAAATTGTTTTATTTTTCCAACATTATATGTTTTATAGACGGTAAATGTTTGGTTGCAATATTTCATCAAAAAAGATGTGCTTTAGATGATCTCACAAACTCACATAATGTCACATGACCAGAAGGTTGAATTGACATCACCTTGGGTTTTATGAATAAAAACGGGGACGTTTCCACAGCATTCAAATGATATATTACACGTGTCTCCAAAAGCAGCCAGCCAGTGCACTGAATTGGCAGCAGGCTTTAAGATTTAAGAGGAAGAACTGTAGGTCGTTCATGAGTGTGTTTTAAAATCCCTGACACAATTACCCTCACTCTCTGACTTATTTTCCATCATGCTGAGCTGCCCTGTAAACATGTGATGATGACACAGGCCCTGAAGCAAAGCCTGCCCTTACACCAACCCGCTGGTGCTGCAGGGCCAAAATCATAAAATATCAGCCAAAAGGAAAAAGAGGACGACTTCTGATGTCCGGTAGCCGAATCAGTCTGTCTGCTCACAGGTCTGTCATCACTAACGCCACCCTCTGTTTGAAACCAATGCAGCACGCACATCTCCGGGTTCATTACCAGCAGAAAAACGGCGCAAGAGGAAAGTAGAGGGGCTCCAGAGACGAGGAGAGAGGGGGAGATGAACTGAAGTCAGCTGCTATCACAGTTTCTGATGCAGAAAATGTCATTATACCATCAGATTTGTCTGCACTCCTCTCTGCCTCCTTATGGGGATACGGGAACAGGCTGAACATTTGCTGCCACCATGTGACAACTCCAACGCTCTACTCAACTTAATAAAGCATCTCATGGTCTCTTGAAAGATTGTGTTATCACGGCTCAACTGATTCATTCCGCTGCAGTGTTTCTGAGGCCACATAAAAACTGGGATAAATTTGTGTGAAAGTTAAATGTGCTTTTTGATTCCGAATGATTGGAATTTTTTTTCCTCCGCATTTTTCTTTTGACCTAATCCGTTTTGGGCGTGAATACAAGTTGGTTTTATGCAGAACTAGATTACTGCCTGGTGGGTTTATTAATGTTGTGACAGTTAAATATGCTTGTGAGATAAACACTGTTAGAAAGCCAGTGTCAAGTCAAAACTCACAAACACAGGACTGATATTTGTGCGGATGCTTCTTCAGTCTGGCTCAAACAACAGATGCTGGGGGAAAGTCTATGCCTCTTGAGGTGGTACAGCCTGTTCATCACGCGCAGACCTAAAAAAATAAGTTCACCACATTTTTTTAATCAGCAGATCCTTTAAAAGATAGGAGGGTTTTTGTGAATCCACAGACATAGTTTGTGTTGGGTTTTTTTGTTTAACCACAAACTGGTTCCTTTTTTACAAGGCTCTAATTCATTAAAAAAAAAATACTTCACACATAGAATCATCTTTTTAAAGGGATAGTTCTTGAACTAACCCATAATTAATATCTGACCTGTAATAAATAAAATTAAAGCTGCAAGCAGCCTCGGGCGGCCCTCGCAGCAAGCGCCGCTCCGGCCTATTGGCCACCGCGGGGGTTCCGGCCACCGCAGAAGCTCTCGCGCGTTTTCCAGAGCCGCAGCCCGCTCCCCACCGCGCAAGCTCTGCCGCAGTTTCCAGCACCGCCGCCCGCCAGACGCCGCAGAAGCTGTCGCGCATTTTCCCCGCCCGTCCACCGGGCGACAGGCGTGAATGCGTTCGGCGGCGCTCCCCGACGACTGTCCAAAAATCTGGTGCAGATCGGTCGATGCGTCGAGGAGATACGGCCCATGTATTAACTTAGGGGGCGCAGTGGAGTCAAATTACATCTCAAACCCGTCGGGCTCTTTAGAGGTGAACAAAGGTCAAACATATCCAGTTTGGCGCCAATCGGATGATCTATGCGTGAATAAGAGCCAAACGTATGCATATGGCGAGGGACTGATGTTCGCCGTTTGGCCACGCCCACACGGTTCAGCCAGAAGCGAGCATTGACAGAGCTCATCATCCGAATTACCTTGATTAGGTCAAGAGAGCCATAAACAGAGCTTTCCAAGGAAAAAAATAGCACTTCCGGTTCCGAGGGGGCGGGGCTTAGATGACGTCACAATGTGATGACGTAGGATCGACGGGCAAGCCTCCAGGATCACTCAGGCCAAGTTTGATGCAGCTCGGTCAAAATATGTGGAATGTAGAGGCAAACGTATACGAACGGCGTTGCCGCCATTGAAAACTCTTGGCACTTTAAAGCAAGCGAGACCAACTTCCTATCTGTCATCCAACACAGAATCACCTTGATTAGGTCAAGAGAGCCATAAACAGAGCTTTCCAAGGAAAAAAACGGCACTTCCGGTTCCGAGGGGGCGGGGCTTAGATGACGTCATAATGTGATGACGTAGGATTGACGGGCAAGCCTCCAGGATCACTCAGGCCAAGTTTGATGCAGCTCGGTCAAAATATGTGGAATGTAGAGGCAAACGTATACGAACGGCGTTGCCGCCATTGAAAACTCTTGGCACTTTAAAGCAAGCGAGACCAACTTCCTATCTGTCATCCAACACAGAATCACCTTGATTAGGTCAAGAGAGCCATAGATGAAAGTTTCCAAGGAAAAAAATAGCACTTCCTGTTGTGAGGGGGCGGGGCTTAGATGACGTCATAATATGATGACATAGCATTGTCAGGTATCACACCAGGATGAGTCAGGCCAAGTTTGGTGCAGCTCGGTCGAAACATGTGGAATCTAGAAGCAAACGTATGGCATCGGCGTTACAGGTCACTTCGCCATGCCGCCGCACCCAGCTGCTTCATCGCAGCCGGTCAGGGCTTGAATCCACAACACACCAACATGTCTTCTGTCTCTGGACACAGTTTCATGTTGATGAGGTCAAAGGGCTAAGAGAGCGACCGTTCACAGTAAAACATGACACTTCCTGTTCTCAGGGGGCGTGGCCTAAGTGATGTCATCATTTGACCATAGGGTATTGTAGGCCACCTGATGGCGATCAATCACTGAAAGTTTGGAGTCTCTGTGAGTTTTTGTGTTAGAAATACCAATTTTTCATTTTTTCCTGTGTATTACAAAATCGAAGAATTTCATCTGCAGGGCAATGCTGCCCTCTGGTGTCGAATTACTGAAATAATGAAACTATTTCAGTGGCCAGCAGAGGGCAGCATTGCCCTACAAACGACGAACATGTACTGTTTATTATGTAATTACACAGAAGATCTCTCTAATTCATTCTGAGGGGGCGGGGCTTAGATGACGTCATAATATGATGACATAGCATTGTCAGGCATCACAACAGCATCACTGAGGCCAAGTTTGGTGCAGCTCGGTCGAAACATGTGGAATCTAGAAGCAAACGTATGGCATCGGCGTTACAGGTCACTTCGCCACGCCGCCGCACCCAGCTGCTTCATCGCAGCCGGTCAGGGCTTGAATCCACAACACACCAACATGTCTTCTGTCTCTGGACACAGTTTCATGTTGATGAGGTCAAAGGGCTAAGATAGCGACCGTTCACAGTAAAACATGACATTTCCTGTTCTCAGGGGGCGTGGCCTAAGTGATGTCATCATTTCACCACAGGGTATTTTAGGACACCTATTGATGATCAATAAATGAAAGTTTGGTGTCTCTGTGAGTTTCTGTGCAGGATATATAAGAGTTTCGTGTTTCATGGCGAGTAGGTGAACTTTGACCCCTGGTAACCCCCCTTCAGCAATCTCAGACAGTCACCAATTTGATAACTTTAAATCAGACATGCCTTATGATCAGACTGACCGAGTTTGAAGCCGATCAATCGAAATCCCTAGGAGGAGTTCGATCAAATGCAAAGGCTGTAAACGTCAAAGTCGAGGTCCAAAATGGACCTTCAATACAAAATGGCCGACTTCCTGTTGGGTTTCGACCATGGCTCTAAGAGACTTTTTTGTACGTCCTGACAAGATACACATGTGTACCAAGTTTCGTAATTCTAGGTTAAAGCATGGCTTGGGGCTGTTCATTTAAAATACTCTAGGGGTCGCTATAGAGAAATTAGGCCACGCCCACCAAATTTTGTTATGAATTCCTGTCGGTGGGTGGATAAGGATCCATCCTAGTGAGTTTAGAGCAGCTGGGCCCGAAATTGTGGAATTCAGAGCCAAACGAAATTCGACTGCGTTCGCAACGCCGCCACGCCCACCTGCTATGTCAAAGCCGGTCGGGGTTGGAATGCTCAACACACCAACATGTCTTCTGTCTCTGGACACAGTTTCATGTTGATTAGGTCAAAGGGCTAAGATAGCGACCGTTCACAGTAAAACATGACACTTCCTGTTCTCAGGGGGCGTGGCCTAAGTGATGTCATCATTTGACCATAGGGTATTGTAGGGCACCCGATGACGATCAATCACTGAAAGTTTGGTCCCTCTATGTGTTTTTGTATAGGAAATATAAGAGTTTCGTGTTTCATGGCGAGTAGGTGAACTTTGACCCCTGCTAACCCCCCTTCAACATGCTCCAAAACTCACCAATTTGATAACTTTAAATCAGACATGCCTTATGATCAGACTGACCGAGTTTGAAGCCGATCAATCGAAATCCCTAGGAGGAGTTCGATCAAATACGAAGGCTGTAAACGTCAAAATCGAGGAAAAAAATGGACGTTCAATACAAAATGGCCGACTTTCTGTGATAGTTGGCTTATAACATTCAATGTAAGTTCTGAGTCTTTTGGTGAGCTCTACAAGTGTACCAAATTTCATGTCTCTATGATGAAGTACGTTCATACCATTGTGTCAACAGAAAATTGCTAGTTGCCGCCGTTGAGCAATTTTTTTTGCGATTTTTGCGACAACCTTAAAATTCAAAATTTTTAATTTTTCTAGTTGCGACCGCCAAGTTTGGTGAGTTTTTGAATATGATAAAGCCCCCAAAAAGGCACACGAAGAGGGGGGCAGAATAATAATAAAACAGTACAGATACAATAGGCCTTCGCAGCGCTTTGCTGCTCGGGCCTAATTAGTTGGTCCCAGAGGCTGAAGATAACTCCTAATTTTACAAGGGCTAAGACCAGAGTTTACTTATTCTCTCTTAAAACAACTCCAACACTCAAAGCAATACAGTGGTTTTAATTTAACATATTTATATATATATTTGTTGATGCTGTAAGTTATTTTAATATGTGGATTAGGTTGTTATTTTAACACAAGTGAATAATAATTTTTTACAGGAAACAGCGGTTGGTGTAGAGGAATATAATTATATTAATAGTTAAAAATTATGTTTGGTTGGTTATATTACATATTGGACGGGGTGCGCTTCCAGAAATCTTCCTGTGAGAAACATGATTTGAAAACAGGACATTCCAGGAGTCAAAATAAAGTAATACAGTGTGAATAGCAAAATATTATAGCAGTTTATATGAATCTTATCTTACTATTTAATCTGTCTTTTTTTCTGTAGGTAGTGACTTTGATCAAAATCACTTTTCCTGTTCCCATCAGCAATATAAACCTGACTACAGGTGTAAAGGTTCAAAAGGCTAAAAGAAGATATACGAATAAGAAATCTATCATGGACGACCCATGGATAAATCTGCAACAACTCTGTGAGACATCAATAAACTAGTAAAGCTGGTAACTGAGCTGCAGTTAGGTTTAGGGAGAAGCAAATAATTTATGACCTGGAAAAGGACAAATTACACCTGTAGCCCAAAGAAGATGCCTTAAGAGGTAGGTAAGATATGAATTACTCGCAATGCTTTGCTCAAAACTCCCTTTAAAATTTACAACTGTCCCTTTAACTGAGCGTTGCAGATTCCCATGAGAATAAAAAAAACATACCAAATAATCATTTCAAAGCAAAATCTCAAATGTTACTGAAATTTAATGACATAGAATAAGTAAACATGCAAACAATAAAAGTTTCACATTTTATTTGAGCAATTCAACAAACCCTACTGGTATTACACTAACATCATGTAACATCTCCAGGACTCATTTAAGTAAAAAGCAATGATTTCTAATGCATGTTTTACAACATCACCTCACTACAGTGGACAAACATTTTCAAATCAGCGACGGAAGAAAACGGATAGATGAGGTCATTTTAACAAAGTACCAATGAGACACCAGGATAACTGTGTTCCAAAATACATAAGGAAAACCTTGAGGTATTCGGACAAGGACTGAAAATTCAGGACAGAGTAATCAGTTGTTTTCTTGATTAAAAATCGATCAAACTCAAATAAAAAAATAAAATAAAAACAAACAAACATGCCGTGCAGATGAATTTTGACATAAACTCTTCGTGTGAAGGGACTCAGAGCCCAAAGTCAAAAAGCATCTGAGGACAAATTGTTTCAAAAACTGTTCTCAGTCAACAAAAAGAATCATTTTGTGTGAAGGGGAACAAAATTATGCCTGCTGGGGCCTGGCAACAAAATTGCACCCTCCGGTCTCTGCACCCCTGCGTCAAGGAAAATACACTACTTCCTGCTTATAACCCTGGGGTCAAAGCCTGAGCCAAGCCAGATCCCCCCTGACGACTTGTCTGGTTGGTAGACGGTGCAGCAATGAGTGTTGATGCCTGCGGGAGACAGGACTGTGGATCCCTGCCTGCAGTCTGACCATCTCCAGCGGCCTCAGAAGCTGATAAGGGTATGCCTTAATCATGTTTGCCCTTGCTTTTAGGCGTGCCTTCGTTCCAGGCGACGTAAACAAACAGAGCCAAGACCACATGCACGGCGAGCACGGCTACGATGGCCGCGTAGAAGTAGCTGTCGGAGCTCGACATCTTCATCGAACCTGAGAGGAGGAGGCAGTGGATTAATGCTAAAAAGGTTTAGTTATCTTAGTTCATTACAAAGAACGCATATGTGCATAAAATGTTACAAAGTTATGGCCAAAAGTTTGAAAATGTCACAGATTTTTTCTTCAAAATTCCTGAACAGCAAACTTTAGAATGGAGATTAGTGCGAAACAACAGAATGAAGTGGGTAAATAAAAGAAAAGATCTGTATATTCTTGTTTGCTCAATAAGAATTTTTATTGTTTCTTGCAAAGTAGAAAAGTCTGTCGTAAAATGACGCTCAGCAACATGCTTGAACACCCTTGATGTCCTGCAGCTCTGCCCTGGTGGTTGGATCGGTGTCAAAATCCACGCCCCCCATCCCCAAGTTATTCTGACTTTAGCCTTAAATCTGGAACTTCAAAATGTTTTTTGAGGTCTCATTTAGAGAAAAGTCAATTGATCTTCATTAGCAGATGTCGAAAAGAAGTGAGAAAAATGGGATTCCACTGTATATGTCATTTCTACAGTCAAATTTAATTTTAAATTAGCATAGCCCTGTTTAAATCCCTTATGTGTGGAAAATAAAACCAAACTTATGCCCTGAAAATAATATTTTTGCTACAAAAAAGTGATGCAGACTCAGGGTGCGCTTTCTTTTCTTTGTGCAGAAGTCCCTTCTTAGGATGTTACACAGACTCCCAGAAAGATGAATAATAAGCTTAGATATTTTCAGTTTTTCTTGCTTGCTCTCATTCATTTTATTTACCACATTGTTGTTTTAGGTGTCACTAATTGCATTTATGCTGTTATTCTATAACAGCATAGTGCTTAATAAATTAATATATTAGTGTGCGTAACAGCTGAAACCGGATATTCACATTCACTATAGAAAAAGGGAATTATTGTGTGTGACCAAATCACACACATTTTCCACAAATGACCACATGACTGCTGGAGACAGGCAGCAGAACCCCTGGCGATCCCGCGAGGATGAGCGTGTTTAGATAACGGATGGAGAATCCATCACACCCTGAATGGCCAGTGTGTTTGTATCCACGTGTAGTTGTTTAAAAACATTAATGTGACATATTCAGGCATTTAAAACAATTGTATCCGAGGATAAACCAGACTTGTGGTGGTCTGCAGTTATCTTGTCAATGTTGGCTTGATTTTTTCCCATGTCGCCACATAATGATGAAGTATGTGTAAGGTGTTACCCCATTGGACAGTCTCTTGTTCTTGACTTGCTGCTAATAGTTGCTGAATGTTCCTACTGTGGGACAATAAAGCATATTCTTATTCCATCCTAAAATCTATCCAGAGATTCATTTCTTTTAAACTCAAATCTTTTTAAGTGGATAAATACAAAGCTTACAGTGCAATGTCTCCATTATCTGGGCTTTCCTGGTTTATTTAAAAGTATTGTCATCATCTTACTGTATGCAAAGTTCAGAATGTTGAGGAAGCAACAAAAAAAATTGCACTGCACTGCAATTGTGCTGACACTTAGCAAATAGAGATCATTTTGACAATCATAACTGACCTGGAACAGGAAAGCTTTAATCTGATGGAATATCAGACAGTGAGAAAAAATTATGGCTTTTTATTCAGTGTATGAAAACAGCTGGTATAAACTGAAGCTACCTTTGTATTAACACAAGATATAAGAGCATCAAAAATGGTTCACACAACATTTCTAAAAATGTCAAATATACTTAAATATAAATATCTCAAGATTCAGTCTATTTATTGGCAGTACTTACTGTCTATTGTGTCTTATTTCATCTAGATTACGCCACTGCTTCATCATAGTAGTTACTTTTATATGCATTAAAGTAACACAGTGATACTGTGGATTTATGGAAAGGGCCTGCCCCCAAAAAAGGCATCAAACAATATGCAAAAAGACACTCTGCAGAAGTCTTGTTGTTTTCATCCAAATTGCTGAATAATACACAAACTGAACACAGAAAAAGTGGCGACAAAACTAATGAATTTTACCCTCAAAGATGTAAGCCTTGGTTGCGAAATACAATCCAATGGGCAGCGTCACCATGAGGATCGTGAAGAACAGCAGAGTCTTCAGGGCAGAGACCAAGGAGCCTTCATTTCTGCAGGAGCAAAAGTTCACATTATCCAACAGAAGCGAACACAGCCGAGCTACTGTTAGATTTAGCACCGCTGCTACTGATGTGGCTTTGTCCTTCGGCCTTGGATAATGCTGCGCTGCAGGATTTACGACACATCTAACAGGGAGCTCTGCTACGCACATCCCCCACGCTGCCTGCCTGTTCACTAAAGGCTGCTTCCTCACCCTCTAAAATACGGTGGAGGTCCAGCAGACGAGTCTGACGATGCTCGGACGGAGCTGTCCATCTCTGCGTCGATAAGAAGAGAGAAAAAGGTGGAAACGGGGGAGAATTTAAGCCGCTCCTTGGTGTTTTACTCTCGTTCGTGTTGTTATGAATCCCCTTTTTCCGGCATAAGTCACGAGACCGTGACGTCGCTTAGATTTGTCATCAACAAGTCTCGCGAGATCAGACTCTCGCGTAGACATAAAATCTGTATGAGCGCAAATTTATGACTCTGGCCTACGGTTCCCAGAATAAGAAGAGTGCAGCTAATATGTTTTGACATTTTCTTTTAAAATTCACCCCAGGAAACTTCCTGTATGCTTTATATCTAGAATCTGGAGAATAAGGCTTTTCATTCTTCTTTCAATAGAAGACGTTAATAACGTTAATCACCTTGAAATAAAAAGCTGGGCTTGAATTGGCTTGCAGACTTTTATCTTTCACCAAATGGGCAAAATGTATACAAAAATACAGCCCAGTCCTGGTTATCATTACTTTTAATTTGTTATGAATGTAGTATTTTGTAAAATCTCTAGAAAATTCTAAATATACACAGATGTATGAGCATATATTGGAGTTATGTCTGAAGTCACATATTTAAAAGTAAGAGAACAAATTTGTGGATGAAGCTACTCTGGTCAGAAAAAAGCTGGAGCTTTTATTGCATTGTTTGATAGGATCAAATGGAATTTATGTGTGATTAAATTAAAATGAGTTTTTTTGCAATGTCTGTCGAGATGGCGTGTTGTAAATTGGTGCTATATAAATGAATTGAATTGAACTTAATGTAATTCATTTGAAAGTAGAATTTATTAATATCTTGCAAAAAATTGTAAGACAATTTTTTTATCTTACAATGGAAAAAATGAGATATTTTTTCCAGTTTTTAATGGAGAACTACACAGACTCCAGCTTATTAGAAATTTAATAGAATATAACTCAATATAGTGTGACGACTTACATAGTTAGCTCCACTTTAATTTTGCAATTGAACATGTTTGTTGTCCTTGCATGCAGGAAAACACAAATGACACGCAAATCCCAAGAGCCAGGGTTTCTGGGCTAAAAATAAGCCCAAATCATCCTCCTTCCACAACTCTGTCTTTTAGGATAATATGTTTATGCTGGTGAAGTGTGTTTATTTTTCCTCAGACATGACTCTGGGCAATATAGGAAAAATGTCTCCACTTTTTTCCCTTGCTGTCCAAAGGAGTTTGTTTCAGGGGTCTTGTGGTTAGTTCCTATGCAAATTTAAAAAGCAAGCTGGGATTCTGTTATTTTTAGACTAGAGAGTTTGTTTTTGTGGGTGGGGTTCTCCTGAGTGGCTTTCCAAACATGCCATAACTTGATATATGTTCTTTCTCCTTTTTAAAGTCAAAGAAGGTCACATTTTATCTTTGTAACTAAGGATCTGTTCAGCCAGAGATATGCAGTATTTGCAGAAGTTTTTACATCCCTTGAACATTTTCACATTGTGTCAGGTCCCAGGTGTTTTTTTATTTTATTTAATTTTTTATAAAAGTTACATACTTCAGTCTTATCAATGCACTGGTGCAGATTTGGTATCCAGTCGGAGAAGCACCAGTGAAGTTGGCTGGTGTGTGACCTTGGAGGAGTTTAGGTTTCTGGCCTAATTGGCGAACAAAACTCAGACTTATTTGGAAATAACTTCATAACTTTTAACAAATTGATGAGCAGCAGTAGCTGCTTAACAAAATTACATATAGAAGCAATGGAAACAAATATATATAAGAAATATTCTGAAAATGTGACCCAAACTTAACTGAGTGATAAAAGAAAAACATTAGATCATCCTCATCAGAGAACATGCCAGTGCTCTTGCCGTACATGAATAATTTGGCCTTTCTTGCTGAGTTTCAGAAGTGAAGTCATTTAATCTGTTTCATGCGAGCTATGCGCTTCATGTCGGTGCACCGGCTACGTTTCAGGGCTGATGTCTCCCGAGCGGAGCCTCTCGGAGTGACCCTTTCTGCTCCAGTTGGCTTCACGCTCCGTACTCCGACGCTCAGCAGGTTGCCCAAAACGCACTTAATTCGAAAAGACTCTTTAAAGGGGCCAACCAAATGCAGGAGGAACAATTCATTGGGGTGTGTTCAAAATAATCATTTTGCTTTGTGAAGCAATTTCACTTGTGTGCAGTAATGTCAAAAAACGCCCAGAACATCACAGGCTCTGGAGACAGGAAGGGCTGTCACGGTGAATCATATCATTCTTCAGCCAGTTGCTGGATGAACAAACAGGAACAATCTGAAAAATAATTTTCTGCCCATTTTGTTCTCAACGATGATGCACGCTTGTAACCAGGAGACACAGCTTTCAACTCTTAACATCGCTTTCTGTGTTTATCTGGGGTTTGTAACTTAAACGCATCACGCCCCGTTCACCTCCATTCATTGTGAGTGGCAGAGTCGATCTTGACCTGCAAGAGATGCAGTGTGGGGTGACTAAATGTCGACATGCAGTTCGCAAAAAGTAACGGAAATGAGAAGTTGGAAATGTAGTCCCTGACCTGCAGCTGTGCAACACAGAGCTTTGTGTTTTACAGCTTGTTATTTCGTTATTTATTTATTTTTTCAAATAAAATCTCCTTTTGTTTTCTCTTTCAGCTTTAGAGGCCTATAATTTGCTTTGTTTCTGTTTCATTTCAGCTTTAACACAGCCTTTCATGGGTGGATTAGGCATTTACTACTCTGTTGATTTCTCTGACTCACATGAAATCAGTTTGGCTCTCTTTGTTTCAATAGTCAAATAAAGCCACCAATTCTGGTTTTTAATGTTACTAAAAGCACAGTGTTGTTTAATTTCCCTTGAAATTTAGCTAGAACCTATTATGTATCCTCATTGTTTTTGCAGCACCACATAGGAAAGGATGTTTTTTATGCACAATTGTCATGTGTTTTTTCTGATTTCATTTGGAGAGACAATAAAATCCTTACATATGGAATTTGGCTGTTTAATAATAGATTGTATTTCTTTTTTCTGATGTGTCTCAAAAGTCTTTAGGTAACACTTTGTTTGAAGGGGTGTGAATAAGACTGACATGACACCGTCATAAATATGACATAACACCTGTTATGAACATAAAGAAGTCTTTATGAACATTTATGACTGTTGTCATGAAGTGTCATTTGGTAAATAATGACACTTTTAATGCAAAGACGTCAATTAATAGTGCCATCTTTGCATTAAAGTGTCATTATTTACTAAATAATGCAAAGTTTGCACTTTTAATAGACTTCTAATGCAAATTTTAAAGACATTTTACATTAAAAGCATCATTATTTACAGAATGACACTTCATGCTAACAGTGACAAACATTCATAAAGACTTCTTCTAAAAGTATATCCATAATTACCTATATGTCAGATGTCATTCCAGGTTGTTTCCAAGTAGGTTTTAAATGTCATCTCCATGCTTCATGTGCAAGCAAACACAAAGGGAAAATTCTATAATATTATTTCTTATTTCTGAGGATTTTTTTTAATTACTTTTTTCAAAAATTTGTACTTTTGCCTCCTTGTTGCTTAAGTAATAATTTAAATTAAATCCCAGCTTAGTGCTGTTGGGAAATTCTCTCTCTGGTATAACTCCAACTACTCTGACATGCAAACGACTCTCATGAAAGAAGTTCCGCCAATCAAAAGAGCTGGGAATAATTGTAAAATAAATAATGACCCCTTCTCATAAACAGGTCATCTGCAACCATTCCAAACACAGAACTCATCATGGGATAGACTTTGATTATGTATTTTGTCTGAAGACAAAAACGTACATGGAAATAAATCAGACGGATTATTGCAGTGAACTTTGGGAATAAACCATAACTTACAACAGATGTAGCCAGATAGAGAGGCACATTCTTACCCAGTCATAAAGGGAGGAATTTTAATGGAATAGCTTGATAAAAAGAAACCCTTTGCATGGAATAAATTAGACGGTATTTTTACAAGGCCCATGCAAACATGTCCTTCGTATTTATCCTTCTAGTTATTCTCCTCTCGGCTTCCTAGAAGTTTTTCCACGGCTCTCTGGACTCCCCAGGTTATGCTGTTTGCTTCGTCACAAGTTGTGCATGCCAAACGCGGGACACTGTGCACTCCGCACCTGTTGTTTACCCACACAAGACTGTGACCTTCTGAAGATATTTCAAGTGTGGTAACCATGGGTCTGCTGCTGTTAATAGAGTTTCCATGAGAGGCTATAGCAGAGCTTACAATGCTTTAAGAATAGCTTACATTATTCATAGCTTTATGATCTACTGCTGGGAGAACCACTGTCAGACTGAAACGATTCTTGAAAGCACTCATTCATGAAAGTCAGTACTTTGGTCCTGCACTGTGGCGGTAACTCTGTTTGTCAGAGAAAGCATGTGCGCTGGAGGAATGGTTGGGTCTGGATGCAGATCGGAGCCCAATCAGAACAGGGATGGACGTATGATGAGTTTATTTGTAGGGAGCTGCTGCTTTGGCTCCAGAGGTTAGCTGGAGTTTGACAGGTCTTGTGATGTTTCCCAGAGAGTTAAAGAGTCAGTCAAAAATGAGTAGGGAAATTGTAGCATCACCTTGCTGAGTCGGATCTCTGGTCTCATTTGGTTTTAGATGAAGCCATTCTGGGTGTCTTTACTGTCAAATGTGTTTAGAAATTAAGTTAATAGGAAGAAAAAAGGTGTGAACAGCTAGTAAAGAGGAAACTGTGTGGTCCTTGGAGGGATGTTGATTGTTCAGTCAGGCAAACATATGTAACCCATCCCCCAAAATGCTGACTGGTCCTCAGCCTTTTATTTACTTATTTATTCATTTCTTTGCCAAAATAATCAAAGTTTGATGTTTTGTAACGAGCCTAATGCAGACAACCAGGTTTGATATGTTGGTCTTTTAACATTATTAGTTTCTCAGTATTTCAAGTGCTACTGGAGTCTTCACTCATGTGTAACATCTGTCTTTAATGCATCGTTCTTGTTTTGGGAATGTTGGTGCTCCAGATTTTTTTTTTTTGTTTGTTTTTGTTTAAAAGAGTCCAACAATTTTATAAAAAGTTTCTATATGAAGACTAAAACTGCTCAGCAGGGACTGCTTTCGATTCCCTTTGTTGATAATACAAATAATAAAACATCACTCACAACAAAGGAAATTGTGTTCACTAAAAAAATCAGAATCAGATGAACTTTTTCAGAGCAGGTCAGTTAGAAAAGGTTGGGCCAAAAATGTTTTGTGCATTTCTGTTAACCATCAGTTACTTTTTCCACATGCCCAATTTACATTTTCCTATTTAAAAATCATTTTATTTCATTTAGTTTACAATTTTAATACTGAGTTTACAGTTGGTATAAAAGAAACAATTTAACATGCAAATACAAGAGAACACAAACTAATAAAAACAGCTGCTATTCAATATGAAGATTCCAGAGGTGAAGCAATAATTTTGAAGCAATTTTAGAATGTCAGTTTTAAGTGTTTATATCTCATAATTATTTTCAGCTTGAATTGAGTGCAATTAGTTTTTACAGAGGCAGAATTAACAGACATTCAAAAATATGAACTGAAAGATCATTTTTAGTTAATAGCAGATTCTTCTTCTTCTTCTTCTGTTGCTGCTCCCCTCTGGGGACATTACAGCAAATCACTTGCCTGCAGATTATAACTGAGTTTTTTTCCCATGACATTTCTTTATTAATTATCAGAGTATATTATACTCACAGTAAGACAATAATGAAATTCTGTTTTTGTTGTTTTGTTATTATTGAAATGTCACAGAAATAGCCCTCAGGAGAAAATTAATGCCAAAACAAGTAACTTTTGAAACTTTGCACCTTTTGTGTTTTATTTAAAAGTGTAAATAGAGATTTTATACATCTGGACTAAAGTGTAGACCTAGAACAATTATTCAAATGTGAGAGACTACTGTATGAAAAAAAAAATACGTGGGGTAACAAGGGCACAAATTAAGACATTCCTCCATTCAGGAATTTGATTAGTATATAAATGTCATTTCATTTTTGTAATCAAATAATAAAAAGTAATAAAAGTCATGAAAAGGTAGTTATCAACAATTTACGTTTTGAGTTCACCTTCATGCAAACAAAAGAGAAACTCTTTAAAAAAAAAGTTGAAGGAATTTATTTTTGAATAAAAAACAGAGGAAAGGTGATGGTTCTCCGGATGTTTCTAGAGGAAAGGAGAGACGAGTTAGAGAACGTCCGAGATAAGACAAGTTTAAGCACTTGGTGTAAATATTGTCCTGTTTCAGATTCAGGAGCGCGGCGCTGGATGACTCTGGGTGACAGAACTAGAGCATACTGAAGCAAAGGTGCAGTTGTGTTTCTTTAGGTTTCTGTATTGCTGCCTGGGCGTCGTGCCGGAGGGTGGGCAAGCAGAGAGGAGGGTTGTAGACTGACCTGATGAGGAGATGATGGTGAGGTCTGCAGGCACCACGGCAGATGACGCCTATCTAAGGAGCAGCAGGAGGAGACGGAGAGGAAAAATACTGGAGCATGAACAGTAAACCATCCAGGTTATGACACTGGCTCTAAATGTGCTATTGTAGTATTTCTAAATTGTATTTCATACGAGGAGCTGTATCTGTGTTGGAATTATACATCATTTTGAGATCCTTATGGATCTACTACAGCAAACCGGAGCTGTGTAAGTGTGGGAATATTCTTGCATTCAGACAAATTAATGTTTAATCTCCTCTGTTGTCTATGATTCTGTCAAAAAAAAAAAGAAAAAAAAAAGGTATCAAATGTTTACCCTGTCTTGTAATTCCAGCCTTCATCGGCTTCTCTGAACCTACTGCACCTTAAAGCCCCTGCCATCCCTTCGGGAGATGTAGCAACCCATCATATGCATGAGAACACAAGCGTTCCTAAACCTGATGCAAAAATCCATTAGGAGGCTTGCTCTTGTAGTAGTGGACTCACAATGAAACCCTGCTGGTGTAAAGTGCAATGAAGTGCAAGAACAGTAAAAATTCCTGTGTGCACGAGCAGCAGCTAAGTCTGGTTTTCATGCAGCTGGCAAAAAAAAAAAAACACCATTGCACGCAAGCGTTGGGCTATATAATGCCTCATTGCTCATTTATCTTGTGTTAACTGCATTCAGGGTGAGGTTTTGCTGCTGGTGTGGACATAGCCTTTATCTCACTCAAATAATTAGTTTCTTTGAGACTCCCTGTGCAAACAAAAAGGGTCTGTGGAGGAGAATGAAATCCACAGAGCTGAGTTTTATGTCTTCGGGGGGAGAATAAAAAAAAAACAGATTCACACCCTTAGCTCTCTTGGTCCAAGTTTTCCACATAATTATTGAGTGATAAAGAGAACAGTACTGTAGCTCAAAAAATGACATAAAAATCAGCCATCTTCACAAATAAATTTTAGAAAAGAACATAATTTACATCACATTATGAGTTTTTGACTCGGCTCTATTCTTAAATACAAATTGAAAGTAAAATTATGTAAAAAAAAAAAATTAAAGCTGGTATTTCAGCGCAACCAGGAGAAATTGGAGACAGTTTTTAAGACAGATCCGAAAAATTCCCAAATTTTGAAAGAACTTTTCAAGCAGTAAATTTATTGTTCACCAAATTCAACGAAACATTCATCCTCACAATTAGAGAATAATTCTATCATACTAATTTTTTCAATCTTTGACTAGTGTTAATAGTTTATAAACTCCTGGGTCAATGCTTCTGTGTTTTTGTGTGTGTGTGCTATGTGTTGTCAAAAACTGTGCTCTCTTGGAGGATTCTTCCTGCTAAAGGGGCGACTTTCTTTCAACATGTGTCCACATGCATGCTCTGTATCAAGGATTGCTGCAAAGTTAATTACAGTACTTCAGGGTTGGTTTGTTTTGCAAAGATATTATGAATCTGTGCTCAATATGTTGAATTGTATTAATTAAAGAAATATAATAATCCTTAGTTTGTTACATGACATGTATGGGATAAAAATATCAAAAATTGCTCTAGTAAGATGACATCTGGATGTGAAACCTGGTGGCATCAGCCTCATGCTGTTGGAAGGACTTTTTTTAGCAATTCAGACAGTAAAACCAATGGACCAAATGGAGTTCAAAGACCTAGACACCCCCAAAGACTACAACAGTAATTGTAAGAAATTGTTTTCAAGATATGAATAATTTTCCGAGGCACTATATCCAAACCAAATAGGAAATTAAAGTTGGCAGGTTCCTTAAACTCTCGGATAACAGTAGCTGGAAATTCTCGTAAACTGAACAAACGATCCTTTTATTAAATTATCAGCAAAAAAGGTTGGTGCCCAGCACCCGAAAATCTATATAAAAAAACAAAAGAATAAGAAATGAAAAGAAATAGCAGTGGAAGATAAGATGGGAGAAAGAAAAGATGACCCATTTGTGTATAAGTGCTTGTTGTGGTGGAGCTGATGCTGTCATATCCCCCCGAGCCGCTTTAGCTACCAACCAGTAGCTGACATTTCCCTGGCATGTGTGCCGCATTTCTTTTGCACGTCACAGTCACTTATTTGTAAGAAGCAGAAGTGAACGGTTATGTGCCCCCTTTTGCAGCTCGGGAAACCTGACAGCACCTGGCTGTTTACGCTTGACTCGCTTGACTTTGACATCCAACAACCTATCTGAGCTTAGAGGCTTTAAACCACAGCAAAGTGTCAACAAGTCGGAGGATGGATCGCTGAGCGAATGTGAAATGTAATATACTCTCTTAGAAAGTTTGGGCATCCTGAATACGTCATTTGAAATGTGTAATGTGTTTAATACGTCAACAAACTGCATCATTTCAGGAAGGTGTCACGCAGACGTCTCAGAGCCTCCCTGTGAGGTGAAATGCTTCTAGTTTGTTTTGCGGGGTGGAAGTTATGCTGGGAGCCTGTCAGAGCTCATCTTGGGTATGGGTGACATGCGCCCAGGCACACTTGCATTATCATGAAATTACATCTCCTTGGCTTCTGATGCATGTCATGCCTCGCAGACATTTAATAAACAAGAGAGCCAGATTGGTTTATCAGCTGCTCTTCCTCTTTTGACAGTTTCTAAATCATTTAGAATAATTTTGAAAAACGGCTTCAGACCTGTCGGTCTTAAAAGTCAGTGCATTGGAGAGGTAGAAGTGGTTAGAAGAATCGATTTTTTTAACAAAAAAGCAACTTCCCATTCGCACACAAGTCCCGTTGGAATTTCTTGTTTTCTTTATTTGAAACCACAGCAAAGGTTTCACAGATATTTTATGTGTTTTTGCTTGTCTTCTTTTTCAGAATGAAATAGTGATGTGGTGAATTAACAACTCTACATTCTCCACAAAAATTAGCTTGAGATGCTCTCACAAACCAAGGATGACGTATAACTTTATCTTCTCTGCAGCTTTGATAGAGAAGACTTATTCTCCAAATTGGCACCTAGCCCTCTTCTAATACGTTAAGCCACTTAATCCCAATATCACCATTAAGTCCTTGGTAATTGACTGAGCTTCAAAGCTTAAAAGGATTGAATTTAAGGGGAAATTACAAACATTGGGGCTTTTATTAATGCTGCATTTGAGGGACCAAAGAAAGTGTTGCAAGAAAAAAAAAACTTTCTCGTAATGTGCTTCTGACTAAATCAATCAGTGCAAATAAAGGGAATGCGGGAATGTGACAGAAAATAAATTAATTAATGGAAAGTTGAGTGGAAGAAAAACTTGCGAAGGAAAAAGCTACATGGATTCCCACTGCTTTGAGAGGAGTGTGAAACAAAGGTCACTGAAAAGAATTTGGGTGTGAAATACAATTGTGGTCAGAGCTTCAAGAGCCACCACACACAGATGTATCCAAGATATGAGTAACGACTGTCACCGTATTTCATTTGGAAATCAGTTTTCTAGAGTCTTATGGAAAAAAACCGAGAGGCGCAGAATCATGATTGACTGAGGTCAAGTGTGAAGTTTCTGCTGTGAGTGATAATTTAGGGAGTCATGTCAACGTATTGAGAAACTCAATGCCAAACTGCATAGATGCATTAATTTCTGTAAAAGCAGCTGTGATCAAATGTTTAGTACAAATACTGTACACCAGTTGGATATAATTTTAGTTTGACCAACATTTCTGTGTTGCAAAAGCTTTTTAACATTAGTCTTATGTAATTTTAGAAGAGTCTAAGATTCAGAATTTTTATTCATCACAAGCTATAATAAAATAAAAACTTAAATCAAGTCAGTGAGTGATGGACCATGAAATTATACGTTCTTGAGAGGCACTGATATGCTTTGAAACAAAGTACTTTATGTCAAGTTTCCATGGTGGATAGATTTTTGGGGACATGTGAATCACTTCGCACTTAAAAACAAGAAACAAAGATAAACATCCAAAACAGGCACTGAGTGAAACATGGCACCATTACTTGTCCAGTGTAACATCAATTTATACATTTATTTCAGCTATATTATTGTTCGTTATTGCCGGCGAAGGCTTACTCTTTAGGCCCTCGGTGGCACATCTGGATGTTTCCATGAGGAGCAAACGTGGGACGCAAAGGGCAAGGAGAATCGTCTTGTACTCCTTACGGAAGTTTTGGTTTAGTAATCCATAGATGACGGCGTTGAGGCAGCTGTTGAAGTATGCCATGAAGTAACTTGTGACAAAGAGCCACTCAGGTATGTTGGGCGCCACTTTTGCAGGGTTTATAGCTACAGCCAGGCCTATAAAGTTCAGTGGAGCCCAGCACACAGCAAACAACACAAACACCATAAACATAGTCAGGAAGTTCCTCACATCGCTGGGTTTCAGTCTCGTCCTTTGTTCTGGTTTCACCCGGTGTTTCACTTGAATCACCAGAACCCATATCCTCATGTAGCAATAGGACACCACCAGGAGCGGAATCAGAAAGTGGATGACCACCACTGAGATGGTGTAGTACGAGCTGACAGTCTGAGCGAAGGTGCAGGAGTAGACGCGAGGGTCATACTGCAGAGAGCCGACAAAGAAGTTGGGCACGGTGGCGATGGCGGTGAGCAACCAAGTGAGGCCCAGGTAGCAGCAGGTGTTCCTCAGGCTATACAGGCGGTCGTAGTGGAGGCTGTGGCAGATGTAGCAGTAACGATTGATGGCTATGGCCGTGATGTTGAATATGGAGCCTATAACGCTTAGGCCCATGATGAAGCCACTGGCCTGACAGTGCAGGTCTCCCATGGTCCAGTCATTGTGGAAGATTGCTGTCAGCACAAGAGGGTACGGGTACAGCGCCACCACCAGGTCCGCTACGGACAAGCTCACCACAAAGATGTTGCCTGGAGACAAAAGGGAGGAAACAAGCAAAGCGTGAGTCATGCTGTTTTACAAAGTACCAGTTGTCAACATAATTTGGGGGCATTTACTGATGTATTTTAGCCGTTTATTTTCCAAAATGATATGATTGCACAACAAATAACATCAATGATTGAAAAAGTTTCTAATTCAGTGTCTAGTCTAATATAATAACTGCTGCCTTAAGAATCCCAAGAAAAGTTGCAGCCATCAACAAGTTCTTAAAGTTAAACTTTCGTTTCATCAGTAACGGTGGAGTTCATTTAATTGGTCCGTCTTTTGACAGTTACCTGTCTTTAAGCATAGTTCATGAATTTCCAGTGGGGCGAAGGTCAGAGGTGTTTAGAAGCGCACTGAAGTAACACCCAATTATGTCAAAGTATCAAAAATCTGAGCCAAACTCTTACCCTCACATGAAAGGAAATTGCTTAGAATATTCAAAAACAGCCCAGGAACCAGAAAGTTTTTCAGAAACTCAATGAAGCCTGTTTTACATCGCCATGGTCTACCAAGAAAGAGACCCTGGCAGCAGTAGCACAATAAAGAGATAACCAACTTAGAGCAGTGAGCCGATATGAAGCAGCGCCTGACTTAGGAAAGCAGAGCATAACAAACCGTTTGAGAAAAGCAGAACATAACTGTCTTATTAAAGTCTGTTAATGGTTTTGTCTTTTCATCTTGATGTCTCATTATCAATTGTGAACCTTTTTCTTGCTGGAGGGATGACTGTATGAGTTTCATCACAAAACAACAACTAAAACAGACTGAAATAATTTCTTTTTATTGTCCATGTCCATGTAAATGGATTAAAGTCTTCTCTGTCACAAGCTCTTTTTATTTTGTATGTCTTGTTTAATCTTGCAATGTCATCATGGTCGATACTGACTTTTTTTTTCTTTTCAGTCATCTACTGGTCTGTTCTTTCAGTACCATCTAAAAGATTCAGTATCCTTTAAATGACAAAGACTGATATTTGTCTTCTGTCTGACTTTGGTGATCCTCTCAATTTTTCCTTATGAAACAGCAATCTGACTCTCTGCTGCCGGGAACATTGTGAGCTTCAGTGAAGGTCAGAGTATCCATGTGTCTGGGGATGTCGCAATGTGTGAGAATATCTTTTTGTTTTGTTTTTTCAATGTCCTTAATGAGTTCTGTAAGGCATTTCATCAATAGATGCCTTAAAAGTAAGTCTGGAGGTATACTAACATCAGAGATATTTACAAAAAACGGATGATACAAAAAATGCAATGTGTTAGCTGAAGGATCATTACATTCCTATGCTGCCATCACAAACTTAATCTTATAGCCCAACACAAAGTAGTGCATGATGGTGAAGTGGGAGGTAAATAAAAAAACATTTCAGATATAAAAATCTGAACCCTAAGCCATATATTCATTAATGTCAGAGCTACCTTTTGCTGGAATTGCAGCTTGATTTCTTAGGGAGGGATGAGGTATCTCTGCCAGCTTTTCACATTTAGAGATGGATTTTTTTTTTTTTCAAATTTCTCATTGCAAAATAACTCAAGTTCTGTCAGATTGAATGGAGAGAGTATGTGAAAATCCATTTTCAGGTCTTGCCACAGATTGTCAGCTGGATTTAAGTTTGGACTTTGCTTGGTCATTCTAACACATTAAGTGCTCTGACCATTATGTTGTATTTCTGGCTGGTTGTTTAGGGTCATTCACACACATCCACACGCTGGTCCAGTCCCAAGACTGCACAAGCTGTAACAGATTATTTTTGCAGGACTGACCTGAATTCGCCCAAACCAAAAGCAAAACATTCCCACAGCTTGATACTCCCACCACCAGGTTTCAAATGTCAAATGGTATATCCAATGTGATATTAAAGGTGTTTTCCCTATCTGCTTTCCACTTCATATTCTTCTAGGTCAAGAAACTATATTAAAAAAAAGTTAAATACTTCCATATTTTTCAGGACTGGGTTTTTGTCAATCAGTTCTTAACTTAGAACTATCCAGCCTCTCTTTGTGTTTCTCCTGAAATCTGATTTTTAAATCCTCTACAAGTATGGTAATTTTCAGTTGGAAACAAAAGACAAGCATACTGAAGGATGTCTTAGGATATCTCATTCATTCGACCTCAATTAAATATATATTTTTTAAAATGTTGGGTCTCGGAAGTAAAAATCATCAGAAATTTCCTCTCCAAGCTCTTCAGTTTATTTTTTACTCCTGTTATCTAGCGCTGGTGGATGGATAACATGGTTACGAGGTTTGTGCACTGAATGTGGCACCAGCTCAAAAATCTATTCAAAGCCATTCTGCTCCATGTAGCAATGGCCTTACGCTAAGCTGACCAAAGCGCAGGTGGAGCGCAACTCACACTTTTGTGTTGATCTTACTCACATGTCTTGTACCTCAACAATTGCCCTGCTGCAGTGTCTGCATAAGGTATCGCTACTGAATTTGTGACTTGTTGTAAATATTTAAGTACTTACATAAGTGAAATTCATGCTTTTTTGTCAACATCTTCTAAAAAAAAACTCTAATTCTTACTTTTATAGAAATAAATCATGTTTCTCATGTAATATGAAAACCAACATGCCAGTCACATTTTTACCTCACACTGATTATGGGAACATTGTTAATGAAATGCAGCTGTTGGCCCTCTATGGTCTTATTATAGAGCACTGAGCTTTATCACAGTAATGATTAAAACCTCTTGACCACCATTGCATTTTATACTCTCTGGTTAACTGTCCTGCACTGTCCACAGCCATACTGCTGCAATAATATACTTTTGTTTATGAATCAGTACTTATTACCAGTGACTCTAACTTACTATATCATCTAAATATAAGCAATTATGTCCTACAACAAAAAGCGTTTTTTACATTCAGCTTTTCTTTGTATTTTTCATTTAATTTGTTGTATCAATCACACTACAATCTCTACAACAAATTATTGTTTTCTATGTAAAACAAGACACTGAGCGTGTGTGTCTCAGTAAGATCTACATTTCTAAATAAAGGTGAAATACAAAATGAAATATATGATTGTGTGTCATGCTCTTCGGATCTAAAAAGAAATAATGAAAAAATAAATTTACTTCCACTTCAAAATCAGGCACCATTTTATATTGGCTTATCACATTGAATCCCAGAAGAAGAGATTTAACTGTGACAAAATCTGGCCTGCGTTAAGAGACAGATATATTTTCAGAAGTCAATGTACATCAACATGAGTTGAACACTAATAACTGTACTCATAACTTTGCAAACTATGTAAAAATGATATTTGTATTTGAATGTCAGCCCTTTCAGACTTGGAAAAGGTGTTCCACTTTCCGAAGGCAAATACATTTTATTTGCATAACACATTTTCAGCAACAGGGCAATTCAAAGTACTTTTCATAATCAGAGGGCAGATAAAACAACAAACAAGCTAAATTTGTCTTCAATTCTTTTCCACTTTGCATGGTAATGTAAGGGGAAATGACAGATTGAAAAACACCTAACGCTTTATGATGTTCCAGATGTTATTAATCAAAGGCTGCACCAAAGAAATGGGTTTTTAGCCTTGATTTAAGAAAACTCAGTGTTTCAGCATTTTTGCAGTTCTCTGGAACTTTGTTCCAGACTAGAGGTTCACAAAAACTTAATGTGAGGCTTAAAACTGATTTGTTTTAAGCCTTTGCTCAGTGAGTTTTTTAGTTGCTTAGTAACAATGTAATGTAGACCTGTGTATCATCCACTTAGTTACGACAACTAATCGTACAATTTGTTCTTATCTGATCTAGCGGAAGCATATTGAAGATATTAAATAGGGACGCTCAGGTGGAACCAAGGGGATTCCCACATGTGACTGTTGTCTGTGAAAAGTCACATATTGGCACAAAGAAGTCCCTGTTCATTAGTTAAGACAAAATCCAGCCAAGTACTGTACCACGATCGGACCCAGTTCTACGGTCAGATGACAATTTCATCTTTCTCAGTTATTTGCTAACATTGTGTTTGTGGTGTGAGCAGATGTTATTTTCTTCACCCTGTCTCAGACCAACAGGAAGAAAGTCAGCATGACATAGTCTTGTTCTGTTTTTTCTGTAAAAACTTGCATCAATGTTTCGTCGTGTGAAAAACCTCAAATCTCTCATGGTTTTCTGCCAGCCATGTTTGTTTCCCCACATAAAATTCACAGGAATTTTAGTAAAATCGATTGCGAGAAAATCAAAACACAGCCTTTTTTAAAAGAAGCATCACATTAAAACGCTCTGTTAGTTTCACAGCAGCTGGATGATATACTCAACTAAAACAGCATCAGAAGAACTGGTGCTGGTAAGACACTGGATCTTGTCACAAGACACGAATAATCGAAAACGACGTTTAATACTGTTACACCGCAGCTGCTGTGGAGGGAGGGGAATCAAACTATAAACACTGTGTCAGATGAGAAGATTGATAGCTTAAACATAAAGCAGTACGACAAGCCGGGTCTGCTTTAAAAGCAAATCACTGTCCGGTATGCTGTGAATGGATGCTGGGAAATAAAGAGTGCATTATGTAAAGCTGCTGTTCATTAAAGGTGAAACTCACCATGAAATAAAACACGTTGCCCACACAAATAAATGATTTACTGCAGTTGAACAATGTCTCACAATCCACACGGGACAGGAAACAATACGAAAAGTGAATGAAGATTTAATTAGATAGTGCCTGTCATAGTCATTACCCAGAATTAATTTTCCCATCCAGCATTACATGAATAAAAATACGCTATCTGTAAATAATGTATGCAGAGTTATAATTGAGCTTGTGAAGTTGGAGAGACTACATGCAGGTTGGGTCATTCAGACAGCTGGGACAGCAGCACTCATTGACAGATATGATTTTATGCCGATTTAAAACACAGGTCAAGTATCCGTCCATAGAATCCAGAGCTTGTTACACAACCTGCACCCCAGGCACCACTGGACTAATTAAAATGTACCTTCCTCAACTGGATTAATTAAAGAAAAACAGCAATTGAGCGGTGTTATAATCCTACATTCCCAGAAGGACTTTTTTCCCCCGTCTTCATCATATAGAAAAACAAAAATGCAGATGTTTATCGTGCTATTTTTTTTCCCGGCAACTTGATCCGTCAGGGACTACAAATTTTCAGCCCCCTAAAAGCCATCTCTAAAGTCTACTGAGATAAAAATAAAAGCATTTGTTCCTCATCCTCGATTTAGCTCAGTGGGCAAATCTGTCAGATTGCATTTGTGATGCTGGCAGCACTCGCCGTGTGCATTTGTCACTGTGCAGAGGTTTGATTCCTTGCTGACATCATGTGACCCAACGCTATCATGCTCGCCTGCTGCACAGGGCATGCTCCAGCTTTGCAGGTCTCTGCGGCTGAACCGCTCTCCAGCACTTATCGTCTGGAGGGTGAGGTAAGTGCTAAAACACCGCTGGGAGGATCGCTGTGCAGAGGCCAGATGACTGACTTTGTTTTTTCTGTCATTCATTATGAAAAACATTGGACACACCATTACCTCCCTGTGTGGTGTAATTAGCCAAGTTGGCCGGAATGATGCTCAGCACGCCCAGAGCTGCAGCACTCAGGCAAACTGTTGTTTTAGTACAAAACAGGCGACCGACAAACTTGTTCTCACACCTGCATACAAGGAGAGAGTCGTGCCCGCCGACCTCTTCTGGAGCTATAATTACCGAGTGTGAGTCGGACGTGGCTCGGCCCGAATGCTGATTTGGTACAACCCGGCAGGGACAGCTGACACGGAGCCTTTAACTTCTCTGACGCCGCTTTGTAATTATTTGATTTTACAGCGCACAAAAAACTGTCAGCCAAGTGAAATGTGCCATCAGATCAACTGACTCTTGCTTTTAGAGTCTCCTGAGAGCTGAGGGGGTCGCTCAGTCAATTTCCCCAGTGAACGCTCCTTGTTTGGTGAATGAAAACAATAGTTCTTTCTCGATCGTCTCTGTGTTTGTGAAAGCAAAGGGCTCTGCAAAAGTACTGCTACCCTTATGCTGTTTTTCACACGTCAGCAGCTTAGATCCACAAACTTCTATGCATCTCATTTGGATTTTGTTTTGTTTTGTTTTGACAGACCAACAAAAAGCACTAAACAATTTTCAAGGTAAAGGAACATAAAAATCAGAAAAGTGTGGTGAATATTTATGTTCAGCCCATTGTACTGTGATACCCCAAAATGAAATCCAGTGCAACCACTTTCAAATCTCCTCAAATTCTCCTAAATATTACACATAGAGTTCAGCTACATGCCGTATTAATACAAGCTGCTCTGTGACAGCCAATGAGGAACACAACACAGTCAGGGGTAAAATTGTGGGGAAATTTAAAACTGAAAACATTCTATTGTTTTTCACTGTTTTTCATGTCACAGAGCATCCACCTGGGCAAGAAGGGCAAATATCAGGAAAAGTAGTCAAGAGAGGCAAGATGAGATTCAGAAATTCACAGCTCAGGAGGGAGAATCTGACTTAGTCTTAGTCATGCACTCCACAAATCTACCCTTTAGCTTAAGGAGAAATTGCTTTTAAAAGCCACAATACGTTGTGTTTGCAGCCTCCCCAAGTGAAGGAATGCAGCAAATATGTGGACAAAGTTTACTCTGGTCAGATAAGACCGTAATTGTTTTAAGATTGCACAGTTGATTAGGCAATTGCTGTTCAATGCAGTTCAACTGACCTTGAATCATTATGCAATACTTCAGTCTTTAAGTGTTTGAAGCTGACGGAGACAAACCCAAAAGACTTGCAGGTAAATTGAGATTGAGAGTTCGTTTTGACCCAGGAGGGCAAAGAAAAACGGATGTCACACTTTTCAGATTTTACTCTAAATCAAAACTATGTATAAGTTCTATTCACTTAATAGAAATGAGCTGGGGGTTTTTTGTGTGTCACATAAAACCCAAATAAAACAGACTTAAGTTTGTGGATGTATATCAGGACAGAATGTAAAAAAAAAGACATTTTCTGCAGTGTAAGGTTTCTGATAATTAGAATAGTCAAGCAAATCAGATTCAACTTTTTCTCACGTTTGCTTATTCATATTACAAAGGAAACAACAAGAGAACAGTGGAGATAACTCTTAACAAGACCGAAGATGCAGAAGAGTGAGACAAACAGAAAGGCTGCCAGCCAAGTAGCTTTTCATTCTCGTCATTCCTACGGCTGTGTGAACACGTGCACCCCAGGGGTCTTTGTTCCTGTGTCCCACCCACCATCCGCGTCCCGTCACTCTGACCGCTCGCGCCGGAAACGTGACGCTCCGTACTGTGCTTTGATTCACTCGGCTATATTTAAACACCTTTGAAGGAAAGATGAATTCACAAAAAAGAAGAAAAAAACCAGGAACAGGGACAGGGAGATGTGTGGGGGTGGAGGCATTGCTTGAATCTTTCTGTCAGCAGTGCGTGGCTTAATCTCAGATTAGATTACATTCTCTTCACTCAAGTTATGATAAATAGGCGAGAACAACCTTTCAGCAAGGACATTAGAGCTGATGAGACGCTGGTGACTGCACTGAGTTATGTTAGGGGGGCCCGGGGATTTGGACAAGTTTAAGATTAAGCTGACTTGAGTTGCCTTGAAGTGATGCAGCCTGCGATGAGTCCGGCCAACGAAAATCATTGTCATCAGAGGAGTCCAGTGAACGAACCCAAAAGCAAAGACTCAGAACATCATTAGGTTTATTGAGCACATCTATAATGGAAAATGTGCTACGATTTAAACGAGCAAGCTCTTCCAGGAGATAGAGATTCAGATTTAGTCAGATAATCCCAACGTACGACAAAATGCCTGCCATGATTTTGTTGTCGGGAAGAAGACATGCTAAACGTAGTGTACAGAGTGATATTCCCCATGGGTCTGTGCTGTCAATTTAAATTGGCTTCTGGTCTGACTCACTAGGTCTACTGACTCAATTAACCCTCCCTCTGGATTTTTTTCCTGTTTTGTTTATTTATTTTATTTTTTTTCAATAGGGTGGAGTAAGGAGCTCATGACTCTGGAGAGATGCGGGGATGTAATGCATGATTTCACAAAATTCAACTTCATCCCCCAACCTTACATGCCCCATGACCCACCGCTCTCAACACGGTGGCACAAACCAAACGCGCGCACACACGCAGACACATACAGGAACTGGCTTTTGCTTTGAATTTCCTCTTTCCATCTGCTCCCTTCCTCCTTCTCTCTCCTGCATTTTGTGAGTGTATTTTTAGTAAGGCTAACCCCATCGGGAAACTCTAGTATTAACATTCCATTGGCAGTCCTACAGTACAGAGCCCAATATATATATATGCCCTCATCCTCAAAGGATGCTGATCACACAATGGAACGTGAGCTACCAATCCTTGCTTGTGCACAGATACAGTTTCTGTTGGGATGCACCAGCGGCTGTACCGAATGCATAGGTGCACATGTCCGTGTTTGTTGTGGTGGAAGACAGAGGGATGCAGCATGTACAGTGAAGCCGAGCGGAACGGTCCTGCTGCTGCTGCTGCTGCCGTTGTGTGTGCCGAGAAGCAAAAACCAGCTGCCTTAGAAAAGCCTATTACAGAGAGAAAGAAAGGGGCGATAACGTGTTCAAGCTACAACAACAAAAAATGAATAAGTCTGAGTGTTGCTTTTACGTATTGTCAGTCATGATTTTGATCCTTTAGGCACAGAAAGACCGCCCCGTGTCTCCTAATGGGCCCCCACAAAGCAGCCATCCATCACAGAGATGGGGTTTTCATGGTGGACAGCTGTTTGGAGCTGTTCAGCTGCATCCGTTTGAAAGCTCCGTTCAATTAAACTTTCATACGACTGGGAGCCAAACACGGCTATAAATAGCTTGATAAGAACAGAGCAGAGATTGTTTACAGCTGTAACAATTTCAGAGACTCAACAACAATAAAAAACATCGAAAGTGCTCCGCTGGAGTTTCAGGTTGGCACTCTTTCACACTGACGGATCACCCCTACGCTCGGACCAATTAGAGCAGGGAGGACAGTGAGGTCTGCAATCACTGCAGTGCCCACAGTCAAACAGCGTGAGGCCATTCACTCCTGCCCCATTGTCTGAGCCCGGCCAGCTATGCCATTTACGCAAAACAGAAACATTAAATTATTCTTTTGGGTACTTCCGAGCTTCTCGCCAAAGGGATCTAGGCTGAATTAAATGGCTGTGTTATGTAATGTGTTTAAAATATCAATTAGAAGCTCATTATTCCAAAACACTGTCCAACCTAATCGGGCAATCTCGTTTACATGCTCTCATTAGCGTTACGTTGGGCATGCTGAGTTTTCTGCTCCTGTTTCTGACTACATACAATGTCAGCAGTGAGGAGCTCTGCATGTTTTGCTCTAACACAGATCCATACAAAATGCATAGTTTCCTGACTTTATCTCAGGTCAGTTTAAAGTTTGTTTGCTTTTTTTAGGTCTGGTTTTAGAAGCAGTTGCAGCACCATCACTGCCACTAATGCTGTAAAATTTATCTTATTGGGGTCTTGCTCAAAATTGCATTGTGGCACTTTTTAAATCTTTCAAAATCATTCAATCCTGGGTTTTACAAATGTTCTCTGGACTAAACGCAGGAATTTCAGCTTTTGTGAAGGCTCTGAAATGACATTTGAAAATGATTTAACAGGCAGGAGCAGAAGAACAAAACCCAGACTTTCTAGAGATAGCTGAAGGCCCCAAGGCTCCATTTTGGCTTTGGTTTTTTAAATGGCTTATATTAAGGCATTCAAGCCATATTGAGTATTGTATAATCTTTTATATACTGTACATCTGCTTTCAGTGCAGCACATGCAAGAGTACTTCAGACTACATTTCAATCAAAATGAAAAGTTAATCATTCGATCAAAGGCTTGCTTGTAAGACTTTGACAATCTAGGACTTTTTTCTCTTGCCTGATATTATATTTATTAAAAGTGTGTTTTCCTACAAGTACTTGAACATGGGTTGAAGAAGAGCTTCTCCGAATCTGCCTAGGAGATTTAAAATGAAACCCGATTTTTATTTCAGGATTAAATCTTGTCATTTATTGCAAACAAACATTTGTTGAAATCGCCCTTCTGTTCATTATCGATTATAGTGAGATGCTGTACATGCAAGCAGCCTTTTATTTCAGAAGGTAAATGTCTGACACAGCTATGCTTTCTCTACGACTGAGTTGGTTAGGCATCTTTAATCCTCTGTATAAAACAGCGTTGATATGGTTTTTACTTTTATTCATAAGGCTCTGCTGGCAAAACTTCCAGTTTTACCCAAGGAACTTAAATTTTGTCTGCTCCAAATTGTTGCTTTGAAATGTTCCCAGGGCTTTGACAGATTTCAGCAAAACAGCAATTTTGCTACTACGCACAGCGGTCTTCAAACGATCTGCAAGAAATTGCTGAACTCTTAATACTCCCCATCCGTTAAGAGAATCTTTAAAAAATGCAGAGAGGAAGGAATGTCATTGTTCTTCATGAGAGGTCACTGTGGTTGGATCGCTCTTTGTCTTTGTTTTTCTTTGCTTGTTTTGTTTATTACGTGTTATTTATTTGCTTCCCATAGTTCTGTGTGGCTGCAATCTTGGTCAGGAATATACAAATATGCAGCCATATTTTTTTTTCAGTGACGACACTGTGGGGATATTTTGCTAAATTTCATGGCGGACAGAATCCCTGGAGAGCAGGTCACGTCACCCAAATCAAAAACAGCCACTAACTCAGAAAGCAATCACAGGTTCACACCAGGATGTATTTTACTCCAGTTATTTTCCAATTGATAGAGATTAACATATATTTGCCTTACTTGAATGGCGTGTTTTCTTGTCTTTTCAATTTAGAAGAGTTAAAGAATTGGGCCTCTGTTACACATCTTACTTAGACACATTTTGATAAAGAAAGTAGTGTGAGATTTCAAAATTTTGCCACATGTGTTTATACTATAGGGAGACTTGACATATTTTTCTTGCACTAGGTTTTCACCAAAAAACACGAAAAGCAGAGCATCGGCTTTAACAGCTATTTTTGGTTTATTTTTGGTGCTTCGCCCGCTGTAGATAAACCACGTGTTTTACAGAGGAGAATGACAAACGACAACACATATAATTGTCAACCCCAGATGACTTCTGGTCTGACGATTCAGCCACAAAGCAAGAGAAAATGAGAGAAAAAATAAAACTGAATCCTTGACTTCTGAGGTTTATTTGGTCTGTACCGACTTTATTGCCACTTCCTAACTTTAGAGGAAAAGAGTCACCGAAAATCAGCCCGAATGTCGCAACGCTTTGCTTATATGCTTATCTGTGTTTACATCCTACTGGGAGTCGTAGCTTTCCAAGATGACGCGCACTGGGACGTAGAATGATTGGGATATTCACTAAAACAATGTAAATAAGATGATGAGGCCTTCAGAGCTCACAGTAACATTGTATCAGCAAATGAGGTTATTGGCTCAGGATGGGAGCTCTACAATACCTCCAGCAGAGTTTAGAAAAACATCGAAATCTGTCCTGGTATGACAGTATAGATCACCAAACTAAAAAAATAACACTTTGCTTTCAACCCATTATGGTTAAACACTGCAAAAGTGTGAATGTCTTGTTCAACCTTGATGGGAAACGAGTGTTTACATAAAAAAGTGTGGGGGGGGTTGTACTTCATGGTGGGTTTATATATATACAGTCCTGCTCACCATTATTGGCACCCCTTCATGTTTTGCATAGCTGAGTGAATATCTTCAGAAATAAATGGAAATGTTCAAAACTTAAATCAGCAGTATCTTTCAATTTGAGGTCCAAAGTAATTTAACAAAGACAATTACCATTTCAACATAAATATTTTAATTGCAAAGGAAAAAACAGAAAACCAGCATGTGCACTAATATTGACACCCCTCCTTAATATTTGGTTGCACAGCCTTTGGCAGCAATGTCGGCCTCCAAACGTTTCTTATATTCATCTATAAGCTTCTTGCACTTCTCGGGTGGCATTTTCTCCCAGACTTCTTTTGCAATATGCTCAAGCTCTTGTACATTTGCAGGGTTCCTTTCTCCAATGGCAGATTTCAGCACCCTCCAAAGATTTTCAATTGGATTGAGATCAGGACTCATTGCTGGCCATTTTAAAACAGTCCATTTTTTCCCTTTCAACCATGCCTGCGTGCTTTTGGAGGTGTGCTTTGGGTCATTATCTTGCTGGAGGACCCAGGATCTTCGCCTCAAACCAAGTTTTCTTACGCTGGGCAAGACATTTCGCTCTAGAATTGCTTGATAGTGTTCTGATTTCATGATGCCTGTGATACGGTCAAGGCCTCCAGTACCAGATGCCGCAAAGCAGCCCCACAGCATTATGGATCCTCCACCATGCTTGACTGTTGGTATGGTGTTCTTTTCTTTAAAGGCTTCATTGCGCCGTCTGTAAACATATTGTTTGTGTGAATTACCGAAAAGCTCCACTTTTGTTTCATCTGTCCATAAAATGTTGTCCCAGAAGGCTTGAGGTTTGTCCAGGTTCTCTTTTGCAAAGATCAAGCGTTCTTTTTTATGTCTTTTCTTCAGCAATGGGGTCTTCCTTGGCCTCCGCCCATAAAGCCCCACTTTGTTTAGTGTGCGCCGTATGGTACTTGTTGAAACAATCACACCAGACTGCTCCAGGTTGGTCTTTAGATGTTTGACGTGGTGTTTTTTCCACCATTCGCACCAACCGTCGAAGACTTCTGTCATCAATTTTTCTCTTCCCCCCACGTCCAGGGAGGTTCTTGACCGTTCCATGCCTGGAAAACTTCTTAATAACATTACGCACCGTTGAAACAGGGATACCGAGGTCTTTGGAGATGGCTTTATACCCTTTGGAGGTCTTGTGCTTACAAATAATAGCATTTCTGGTGTCCTCAGACAGCTCCTTTGTCTTTACCATTGTCACATGTGAAGATGGAATAACAGGTGGCTTTTAAAGTACCAACATGATCATTCATTGGTTAATTCATGTCACATGTGTGGAGGCAGTTCATCACAAGTGATCTTTATTTGTGATTTGCAACAGGTGAGCCGAATTGGGTTTTCATACTGATTTGCTGGAAAGGGTGCCAATACCATTGACATGGTAAATATTATGTTTTTCTTTGTTTTCCTCATAATGTTTATCTTTTAAAATGTTTTTTATCATTTGCTGTTTTGCATCGAGCACAAGCTATCAGCAGTAAAATGTTGTTTCACTTGATGAATTTCCTTCAGGAAATATTCCATTATATGTACTTAAACTTCATGGGTGCCAATAATGGTGAGCAGGACTGTATATATATATATATATATATATATATATATATATATATATATATATATATATATATATATATATATATATATCTTTGTTTTATACTGTATATCTTTGTTTTTATATACAGTATATACTGTATATATAAAACAAAGAGTCAAAGATTTTCAGATGTCACCTGTCCTTTTTAGCTCATAAAATAATGAAGATAAAAGCAAAGAAATTAATTCTAGGTTATTTTTTTCTACCAACAAAATTTAACAAAAATAAACAAACATTACAAGCAATATAAGACATTTCGGTCTTGCATAAATCTTCTCATTTCTAAAAGATCCCTAAATATACAACTTAGGTTCAAAAGTGCAGATTTTAGGAAGCTACATTTCCTTCCGATTGCTAAGAAGATTCCCCTGTGTTTATTATCTGTGTTCATGAAGATCAAACAAGAGATTGTGAATAAAAAAATAAATAACAAGGAAAGAAACAGAGCTGTTGTTTTTCTACATAAATGAGGACCTTTATGCTGCCTAACGCACAAGACATCATCTATTCCATCGGAGATATTTTTAACTGTATCGCAAGAAGGGGTGGAAGAAAAAAAAAAAACAACAAAAATTGGACAAGTCCAGTCAGAGCATCACAAATGTAGAACAACTGGGGAGGGGAAAAAATATGAGTTTGATTTAAAACATGTTCAGAGAGGCCATGGGAGCTACAGTCAGAGTGACAGTGCCTCTCACCTTGGCTGCTCATGGGACACTTCAGGTCATGATATAAGGAGGGTGTGATTTATCTGGACCGGAGAAGCCAAGGGTACAGCAGCCAGGGCAGCCAGAGGGAGTAGAGTGTTATTATAGACTGATATGAATGCTGGCATGCAAGGCTGCAGAAAGTGCAGACACTGAGACTGGAGGCGGATTGTGAAGGGGGTCAGAGGAAACATGTTGGATAGCATCACTTTAGTTATGAATGAAACAAGGAGAACAGGTCGAACCTCGGCCAAACATTTTTTTTTATTTATCACCCCCATAAATAAAGTTGAGCACAAATAATATAGTAATAAATCAACTGAAATTGTATATTTCTGTCCCATCGGAAATGTACAGATTTATTCCGCTGTATCATTTATTGACCCCACTGCACAACATTCCTTATCACGCCTTTGCTCCTCACCTGCATTCCTGAGCTTCTTGTTCCTGTACACGGAGAGGATGACCAGCACGTTTCCCAGGATGTCCACCACGATGGTGAAGATCAGCACGCTGGCCAGCGCAGTGGACACTCCGCCGGAGGAAGCGTTCAGTTCGCAGCCGCTCTCATTCCGCGGGCAGTCCGAGGCGTTCGCATCCCTCACCTCCACATCCATCTCCCCTCAGGATGCAGCGCCCATGATGAGCAGCGCTTCTCCAATGTTCAAGGTAAAAAGAAATATAAAAAAATAATAATAATTATAAAAAGAGGGAGAAAAGATCTAAATGTCTTTGC
Source organism: Xiphophorus hellerii (assembly GCF_003331165.1). Lineage (NCBI taxonomy): Eukaryota > Metazoa > Chordata > Actinopteri > Cyprinodontiformes > Poeciliidae > Xiphophorus > Xiphophorus hellerii. The sequence continues at coordinate 21,069,697 of NC_045694.1, forward strand.
GGGAAAGGCTATTCAACTTTATTGGACAGGAAGACGCGCTCCTCCATCATTAAAGTCCTCGGATGTCCCGCGAGCCATGGCACGAGCATTTGGACACTAACGCGCTTTACGCGCAGCGAGGAAGTAAAGCGTGGGAGTTGCAAGGTGCTGGAGTTGCTGAAGGCTCTGGTTTCACGGCGCTCCTCATCGTCAGTCACCGTCGCTGCTGCCCCGCGTTGCCCCATACTGAGAAGAGAGCGCGTCCGGTAGGACATGTGAGCGCTCCCCTGTGCGTAATGGAAATGACGATGAGCACTATGTTGCTTGATATTTTTTAGCAAACACTCTTACAGTTCTTTGTAGTTGTTTCTTGCTCAGGAAGACTAAAAGAGCCGACCACGTTTGAAATTTTAAGCTTTCCAATAAAAACCACACTGTGCGTCCCGAACCTCTCTCTCCATTTGCCATTCATTCAGGGATCCGAATGGACGTGAAGCTTCCTGATCCGTGCGAGGAAGATATTGCTCATGTCAAATGAGCGCTTTATGGTTTTTACTACTAACGATTTGCATAAGTCAGAAACTCTTATTCATTAAAGATTGCGTCATGTGCTTGGAAATGGCGCCTTCGTGCGTCCAGCAGAGACTCTTACAGCAGGGCTGCTGGAAAAAATAAATAAAAAATTTGGTAGTGCTGATGCCTACAGATTTCCCTTCTAGTTCAGTATAAGAATTCAAATGAACTGTAGGAAAATGTCAACAAGTTCACGATAACAGAATATTCTTTATACAGCAGGCTAGAGGATAGCTACACAAAATAATGTTAAGTAACATGCAAAATATAAAGAATTTAATTATTAAATTAATATCAACAGCTAACCCTGAATCAGACCCAAAACTGGGAAAAACACCAAACTAATTGTATGATTGCCAGGAAGCTTAACTTTGGGCAAATAACAGGCTATGACACAAGACATCGGAGGCCTTTCTACCTAAATAAATAAAAGACTTTGGCAGGATGACATAAAATTGACCCTGAAATCAGAAGGACTTATTCAGGTTTTGCTGAATCCACATCACCAAGCAACCTTTCTGGTTTAATCTGACAATCAGGCACTCGGTGAAATATAACAAAAATGAATGTTCATAGATCTGAGTCAGCAAACAGGGCTTCAGCTCTCCCATGTTCAACACCACATCAGAATGACCATCTGACCCAGCAATCATCATGTCAGGATCTGTGTTTATTTAGAGTTTTCTGTGTCCTTAAGTCTCTTCGTTGTCCTGTCCTCCCCTTGATTGTTCCCAGGTGTGTCTCGTCTCTGTGATTACCCTCCCGTGTATTTAACTCCACCTGTGTTCTTTGTTCCTCGTCGGGTCCTCGTCAATGTTAGCTTCTTTGTCGTCAGTGTGTCCATGTTCCTGCTGCTCGTTGTTTCGACTGTGATTTTCTTAATTAAATTATCATCATTCATCATACCTGGGTCCGCTGCGTATACCTCACCACTCTCAACACACCACCTCATGACAGTAGGACCCGACCATACCGAACGGTGAGGCTGCTATTATGGACCCAGCAGGAGTGCGGTTAACTCCTAAAGGGCAGAGCGGCCCGAGGCGGAGATCCGGCAGGGAGGACAGGGCGCTGGCTGACGCTCTCGCCGAGCTGCAGCAGGAGCTTTTCCGGGGGACCAGACTGGTGTTGGCGCCCCCCGGATTCGGCCCCCGTCGGTTCCTCCGTCCGGGTAGTCAGCGACGTGAGCCGCCGGCAGACCCGGCCCCTCGTCGCTTTCCGGAGCCGGCACCTCCGCTGCCTGCCCGGAGACAGCGACGTGAGCCGCCGGTGGAGCCGGCCCCTCGTCGCTTTCCGGAGCCGCCACCTCCGCTGCCAGCTCGGAGACAGCGACGTGAGCCGCCGGCAGACCCGGCCCCTCGTCGCTCTCCGGAGCCGCCACCTCCACGGTCAGCCCGGAGACAGCGACGTGAGCCGCCGGTGAACCCGGCCCCTCGTCGCCTTCCGGAGCTGTCACCTCCGCTGCCGGTTCCCAGGCTCCGCTCCGGCTCGCCCCCGCAGCCGGTTCCAAGGCTTCGCTGCGGCTCGCCCCCGCAGCCGGTTCCCAGGCTCCGCTCCGGCTCGCCCCCGCAGCCGGCCCCGAGGCTCCGCTCCGGCTCACCTCCAGCCGGCGCACCCGAGGCCGAATCAGCCGGCGTTCCTGCCGGCGCACCGGAGGCCGTTTCAGCCGGCGTTCCTGCCGGCGCACCGGAGGCCGAATCAGCCGGCGTTCCTGCCGGCGCACCGGAGGCCGTAGCAGCCGGCGCACCAGAGACTGAGACTCCCAGCGTTCCTACCGAGACTCCCAGCGTTCCTACCGAGACTCCCAGCATTCCTCCTGAGACCCTGACCTCCTGCGTTCCTCCTGAGACCCTGACCTCCTGCGTTCCTCCTGAGACCCTGACCTCCTGCGTTCCTCCTGAGACCCTGACCTCCTGCGTTCCTCCTGAGACCCTGACCTCCAGCGTTCCTCCTGAGACCCTGACCTCCAGCGTTCCTCCTGAGACCCTGACCTCCAGCGTTCCACCCGAGACCGAGACCCCCAGCGTTCCACCCGAGACCGAGACCCCCAGCGTTCCACCCGAGACCGAGACCCCCTGCGTTCCACCCGAGACCCTGACCCTCTGCGTTCGGACTCTGACCCTCTGCGTTCCACCCGAGACCCTGGCCCTCTGCGTTCCACCCGAGACCCTGACCCTCTGCGTTCCGACCGAGACCCCCAGTGTTCCACCCGAGACCGAGACCCCCTGTGCTCCGACCGAGACCCCCTGTGCTCCGACCGAGACCCCCAGCGTTCCGACCGAGACTCCCAGCGTTCCACCAGAGACCCTGCATCGGGGGGCTCGTCGTCGCCGTCTGTGGGCGGCCCCCGGGGCTCATCATCGCCACCTCCAGGGCCGCGGACGGCCGCTGGACCGCCTCCTGGGGTCCCGCCTCCGAGGTTTCCGCCTCCAGCGCCGCGGACGGCCGCCGGACCGCCTCCGTGGTTCCCGCCTCCAGCGCCGCGGACGGCCGCCGGACCGCCTCCGTGGTTCCCGCCTCCAGCGCCGCGGACGGCCGCCGGACCGCCTCCGTGGTTCCCGCCTCCAGCGCCGCGGACGGCCGCCGGACCGCCTCCGGACCGCCTCCGTGGTTCCCGCCTCCAGCGCCGCGGAGGCCGCCGGACCGCCTCCGTGGTTCCCGCCTCTGTGGTTCCCGCCTCCAGAGCCGCGGTCGACCGCCGGACCACCTCCGTGGTTCCCGCCTCCTTTGCCTCCGCCCACCCTGTGGGTAGTTTTTGTTTGTTTATGGACTCTTGGCCCTCCCTGTGTTTCCGCCCACAACGGTGGGTTGTTTTTTGTTTTTTCTGAACTCTGGCCCCCCGTCCAGCGCCCCTCCGCCCACCCTTGTTGTGTTTTTGTTTTTTGGGCGTCTGGTAGCCGCCCTTGAGGGGGGGGTACTGTCAGGATCTGTGTTTATTTAGAGTTTTCTGTGTCCTTAAGTCTCTTCGTTGTCCTGTCCTCCCCTTGATTGTTCCCAGGTGTGTCTCGTCTCTGTGATTACCCTCCCGTGTATTTAACTCCACCTGTGTTCTTTGTTCCTCGTCGGGTCCTCGTCAATGTTAGCTTCTGTTACGTCAGTGTTTCCATGTGCCTGCTGCTCGTTGTTTGGACTGTTTTCTTCATTAAAATCACCATACTCATCATTCCTGGGTCCGCTGCCTCTGCCTCACCACCTCAACACCCGCACTTCATGACACATCATGGTATTAATCAAACATTAGCATTAAAATTGCAATAAAAAAATAAATCTTAGCATTTATCCAGAGCAGCATTAGAATAAAAAACACAGCAAAGTTAATACCTGAAAGAACAAAAGATGTTTAACAATTTTTTTTTTTCTTTTTTAGCTCCAGATCAGTTATTTATGCCCATTAAATCATCTGTTGAACTGAAAAATGCAATCCAATATACGTACTAATAGTAAACTAAAAAAAAAAAAAAGATTAAGAATGGAATTACGCAACACATTTGCTGCTGATTTGAATCTTAATGTGCTATAAATTGAACTAAACTCATTGAATAGCAATTGTTATGATTCTTCTTTGTTGCTTAGTCAGCAGGGAACCTTAACTTCAAAATGTCGTGTATTGTCCAGGTGTGTTTCTCTACAATACTTTTAGATTCATAAATATTATTCAAAAATTGAATAATTTTAGCTTTCAGAGGAACAATGTCTCCAAAATATGCTAAGAAAAAGTAAGATTTCACTAGACCTTTAGGTCATTACTGCCTTTTCTTATTTTAATTCTAAAGTTAGGGCTGCCCAGTATTATCTGTCAATAAAAGCCACTGAAATTACTTTTAGAGCGTGCCTCCGGTTGTTGATGACCTGAGAAAGATTAATGTTGGGGTCAAATATAGTCCAGTTTCGGACGCCTAAGGGGCTCTTCTTGGTGATCCTGTGATAAAAAGGGTGTTTGTTATTCCCCACAATACGGCAGTGCAGGAAAGAAATGTTATTTCACCATGAGGCATAACCTCAATATATAAAATGTTATCAAATATGAATAATTAATAAAAAAAAAATCCATACTCTTCCAAGTGAGAGCCTAATCTGAGCAAATTAAGCATTATATGGCTGCATTCTGGTCTCAAAATCACAACAATTCACAACAAGTCCACTACAATTGCTTTAAAATTCCCGCCTAACAGTGTATGCCTGCAGCTAAAATAGGAAAAGCAGAAAATAATACAGGGTGTCTTGTTTCTGAAAGATGAAACAAGTCTTATTTGAAACCCAAGGTTTAAATAGCTTATATGTACCTGCTATAGCCTTCTTGCAATGTTGAAAAAGCTCACATATACTGGATAAATGCTGCAGGAAGTTGATGGCAGCAGGATACCTGGGGACGCCTCCTGCGACCTTCTGTACTGCTGAGGATCAGCTCCTCAACCTCTATCCAGCGCGTTATATTTCTGTTCATTTTTTTAAGCATAAAAGTGTCAGTAAGTAGTTTTATTCTGTATGATGAGTTCTGTAAAACCATCTTAAAATTACAACAGATTTTATTTTGTAGACAGCTGTTAAAACAGGCCTTGATTTGAATGTAATTAGATGTTTTCTTTCATGCTAATATAATGGAATAAAATAGAAGTCAAACTAAAGCGATACTATTGCATCAGAGTTGAATATTCTGTTATTTCTATTTGCTCCTTCATTAAAATGCATGGAGGTTTCCAACATGTTCAGCATGACCTTTCATCTGCTTTAACTGTTCCCACAGTTCACTCTGTGTAAATATGATAGCTATCATTTCATATCTGGACAGAACATCACATGTTTCAAAATCTTCAGAGTGCAAGCAAATATGACCTTGAGTCTGACAGGGATCAAGGTGAATGAAGGTCAGAGCGATTTTAAAAATGCATCAGAGCTCTTTGTAATTTTTTTAAGACAAGGGATCTGGGCTGTTTAATTAATTCATGATTAGTTGTAGTTTTAAATATTCACAAGGACTGTGTCAGACATTAAATGTTTTTATTCAGTGATGATGATTTGTGGTGGTTGAAAAGGTCCAGAACCGCAGAGATGAACTCGATGATTATTAATAAAGACCCTAATAACACAGCAAAACTTAGAATATGGCACTAGGAGAACAAGAACAGGGTCTTTTCATACAAATAAGCAGTGTGTTTGAGGTTTGTCGTAACATACGTAAATGGCTGTGGCTCCATTTAATAACATCATTAAATAGTCTTTATGAAATATGAATAAGAAAAGTTTCTGATCCAAAACCAAAACCTTGTGATTGAAACTGAGGATGAAGAGATGTTCAAATTAACAGCATTGCAGTGAAAAAGTTTCTCCATGAAATAATGACACTTAACGTTTCAGTGTCATGCTTCACATGAAAACAAAATCATTTCCTTCTTTGCAACTTAATTTTCTTTCCTGAAATGTCAAAAATTAAAATGATCCTCAGGGGAAAAAACCCCCAAAAAACATCACATATTAACAAAACAAACTGCAACATGTGTTTCTTAAGATTTGTTCACTTTCCAATAGATATTTTATTAAAATGCTGTAAAGAAAAAAAGATGGCTCATTTTACAAGAAAGTATAAATCAGCAAAGCTTCATTATTCAAAAAAAAAAAAAATACTATCATGATTCTCATGAGTTCTATACAACATACTATGTTCTATATAGATTATAGTGTAAAAACTAGTGGCAATATTTTTCCTAATAAACAGCAAACATCTATTTCTAGTGTGTACTTCTACATTTAATATCATTTAAATTACTGTGCACACTCTAAGTTGATTTACTCAGGAGCATCGCGTAACAGCAAGGGTATGTTAGTGTTAAATTATAATTGTGCTTTTCAAAAATATCATTTAAATTAGTCTTTATGAAATAAAACTAGATAAACTGTATTTAGACAATATTGTCAGTCTCTCAGAGTGCAAAACCAGATTTTTCCTTTTTTTTCCTCAAGCAAACTTACATTTTTCTTTAGAGCATGGCATTTCCCTTACATCCAGTCACAACCTTCTCTCTAACCTGCCTTTACTCTCATTGCATACATTCTGTGTGCCTCAAGGGAGAGCGTATTCGGAAAATATGGCTAGGGATTTCATATATATATATTTTTGCTTTTAGAGATGTCATAACAACAATCTAAGGCACTCGAAGTCAATGGTCCACAGGTTCTCTTGGTTGACATATACAGCGCCTTGCAAAAGTATTCATACGTCTTAAACATTTTCACATTTTGTCACGTTATAACCAAACACTGAAAATGTGTTTCGGTGTGAATTTGTGTGCTGGGCTGACACAAAACCATTAAGGACAAAGTAAAGGATGCATGGTTTACAAAAACTTTACAGAAAAGATTAAAAAAAAAAAAGTGACATGCATTTCTGCTATTTACCATGTGAATTTTAGCCCCAGTCTTAGTCTAATTGTTCTTCGAAGGCCCCGCAGGTTTGTTTGAGAACATTAATCTGTTTGCAAG